>NW_027192532.1:1042039-1057796 GCF_041956765.1 Thermoascus crustaceus | reverse complement strand
GCCTGGGTCGATGCCTCACGGTGGGGTGGCTGTTACGTGAGATTGATGGATGGGATGTATAACACGGATTGTTACGCATGATGTATTTATACCTTATTCTGATACTGTGTTATAGATAATATTCCTATTCCCGCCATGATCTTCTTCTTTTTCTTTTCCTCCTACAGCCCTTTTTCTTCTTCTTTTTGTTGTTTCTTTTCTTTTTAGAGGTAAAGGAGAAGTATGCTGCGAATGACAAATGAAACGAAAAGTTCATCAATCACATTTTCTTTTTGAAGTTAAATAGATATTAGAGTCTGGGGATCTTATCTGGAGAAGAGAGGGATATATAATATTAGCATGGCTGTTATAGTATCATGTGTAACGTCCCTGCTTTTTTAGTCGTATCTCAATCAATAAAAGATAGGTACGATGTAATATGGTATAGTATAGTACATGCCGCAGAAAGAGGGAGAGAAAGAAGAAACCGCCAAAACCAATCATCTTTTACTCCTATTCGTTACTCCTGAAACCAATGTCGTTCCCGCTGCCGACTCCTGACAAATGATGAGGAAGGTAACCACCAGATGCATGTGTCGTGTTACCAAAGAACATTTCGTGAAAAAAGAAAGAGATGCAGGTATTTCATTTCAATTTATTGCACCGCCTCCTTCGACCCAAGCACAGAGTTCTCATTATTATCCAGCTCCTCAAGCCTCCGACTCACGTCCGACGAGTCCCGATTATACACGTTCTTCCGCACGTGCATCAGCAACCGCAGGGCACCCGCGGGCGTGACGCCCTCGATGCGTCTCGCCATGCCGATGCTCTGCGGCCGGACGCGTTCCAGGGCATGTCTCTCTTCCGTGCTGATGCCAAAGACCTTGGAGTAGTCCAGGTCCGGCGGGAGGAGGAGGTTCTCGTCCTGCTGGAACTTCTTAGCCATGAGGGCCTGGCGTTTGACGTAGGGGGCGTAGCGGCCCTCGATGGCGACGCGGGCGCGGATCTCGGGCGCAAAGGAGTTGGGGGTGTACACGGTGCCGGTTGGGGAGTCGATGTGGGGGATGAGGGCGTCGATGTCGATGCCGTCGAGGCAGAGGATGTCCATGGCGGAGCGGACGGAGGTGTCGACGCGCACGCGGAACCCGCGGCGGGACCACTGCGCGGAGGAGAGTCTGGTGTTCTCGAGGAGGGTCTGGAGTTCCTGGATCTGGGCCTCCGTGTCGGAGAAGTGGCGCCAGCGCTTGTCGGAGACGATGCCGGCCTCGCGGCCCATGCGAGTGAGACGCAGGTCGGCGTTGTCGGCGCGCGTGGAGATGCGGTATTCGCTGCGGGAGGTGAACATGCGGTAGGGCTCGGAGACGCCCTTGGTGATGAGGTCGTCGATCATGATGCCGATGAAGCCGTCGGAACGGGTCATGGTGAGAGAGGGCCGGCCTTGAGAGGCCAATCCGGCGTTGGTGCCAGCGATGATTCCCTGGCCGGCTGCTTCCTCGTAGCCCGTCGTGCCGTTGATCTGGCCGGCCAGGTACAGTCCACTGATGAGCTTGGTCTCCAGGGTTGGTTTGAGATTGCGGGGGTCGACGTAGTCGTATTCGACGCCGTAGCCCGGTTGGAGCATGTGTACGTTCTCCAGACCGCGGACTGTCCGCAGCATGGCGAACTGGGCATCAGCGGGAATGGTCATTGAAATGCCATTGGGGTAGATGACCTCGTTCGGGGCGAAGCCCTCCGGCTCCAGCCAGATCTGGTGCTGCTTCTTGTCCTTGAAACGGATAATCTTAGACTCCAGGGAGGGGCAGTATCGCGGTCCCTTGACTGTTTCGCGGATATGCACCGACTTGTCCAGATTGGCTCGAACGATGTCGTGGGCAGCCTCGTTGGTGTAAGTCAGCCAGCAGTTCAGCTGACCCTCGTCTCCAACCTGCACGGTGCTGTTCATATAGGAAAAGGGCTGCGGAGGGTGATCACCCGGCTGCACCTCCAGCGAAGAGAAGTCGATCGTCTTCTTGTCCAATCGAGGAGGAGTCCCGGTCTTGAGACGGCCAAGCTGGAAGCCAGCTTCGCGGAGCGATTTGCTCAAACCAGTGGTCGCAGCTTCACCCATACGCCCAGACGGGAAGGTTTCCAGTCCGATGTGGATCTCTCCACCCAGAAATGTGCCCGTCGTGATCACAACATGGCCGGTTGGTATGACCTCGCCAGACTCGAGTCGGACCCCGACAATCTTTCCCTGCACACTGCCCGGAAATGCTTCCAATCCATCTCGTGACACCACAATATCCGCGACCTTGCCCTCCACAATACTCAATCCCTCCGTCCCAAGCAATTCCTCCCGCATATACTTCTTGTAAAGATCACGGTCGATCTGGGCTCGGGGACCCCACACTGCGGGCCCTTTGGACCTGTTTAAGATCCGAAACATGATCCCAGCCTTGTCAACGATCCGACCAGCAACTCCATCGAGGGCATCGATTTCGCGGATCATGGTACCCTTCCCAATGCCTCCAAAACTCGGATTGCACGAGCACACGCCGATGTTGGACAGAGACGGCGTGACCAGGGCGGTGCGAGCGCCGGAGCGAGCAGCAGCGGCACAGGCTTCCGAGCCAGCATGACCACCTCCAATGACGACGACATCGTATGGTCTATTAATTGATTGATGACAATGGTCAGCCCAGTCAGCCCATTACGTGATGTGGGATATGCGGAGGGCGGGATATGAGGGGGGAGAGGGGAGAACATACTGCGTACTTTCGGAGACGGTAGCAAGACCGCGAGAAGACCTGCACAACACCCTCGTACGGATACTGGGCCCGTACCCGCAGCGGAACAAGGCCAACGATCGCGCCCGAAAAGCCATCATGGCGAGGGGGGGATGTCTGCGGCGGACAGCGTCTCTTCTGGCCAAAAATTTCCCGGATGTCCCATATCACGTGGGGACCATCCTTAACCCCGAGGCTGACGGTTAACGCCGAGGGCGGTGAGGGGCTCTGCGCTGACGTAAGACGGGTTTTCTGCTCGCGCCATCGTCGGCCAACCGCGGGGCTGCGCTCCCCGCACCGCTGCCAATAAATACAGAACTGCGCATTGGACGAGCAGTCGGCTCTGTCTTCCTGGCTATATCTCGACCTGTTGCCGCCTTTCAGTCCCAGATATCTTTTCCATATACTTTGACTAGATAGTCTGCCAAAATGAAGGCCTACTGGTACGACAACCAGCCGGTAAGTATGCCTTTTATGCTATATCCCCTGGCTCATTTGCTCCAACCCCCGATCCCTGAAGAAAAGAGCATACCAGTCATTTCGCATATCAAATGTCTATTCCCGATTTCTACAAAATCATCTAGAGGATCATCCACATCACCACCAATCAAGACATATCCACATGACAACGCTAACAGAAACACCATCAAACAGGGCGACCAGCGCGAACCCCACGACTCCGGCCGCCCCGTCTCCGAAGACTACCTGGCCTCCCTGGGCGTCCTCTACCGCCACTTCCCCTCCATCGCCCAGGTCGACGAGCTCGCCAAGGAGCGCGGCTACAAGAATCGCGACCAGATCGTCGTGTCCCCGCAGACCCTGGGCGACGTGTACGAGGAAAAGGTCAAGACCTTCTTCGCCGAGCACCTCCACGAGGACGAGGAGATCCGGTACATCCTCGACGGGGAGGGCTACTTTGACGTCCGCGGTGTCCAGGACGAGTGGGTGCGCATCAAGCTGTCCAAGGATGATCTGATCATTCTGCCCGCGGGGATCTATCATCGGTTTACGACGGATGAGAAGAACGTACGTTTTTTCTTCCTGCTATTATTCTCCGCTACAAGAATTTCTTTTTTTATCGATATGACTAACAAGATGAACAGTACGTCAAGGCCATGCGTCTCTTCCAGGAAGAGCCTAAGTGGACGCCGCTCAACCGCGGCCCCGAGGTCGACGCCAACCCGCACCGCAAGGCCTACCTCGAGACTGTGCCCGCTAAGGCCGTGCCGGCCAACTAAGAGCAGTTTCCATCTCTCCGCCAGTGTGCTAGATGATTTTATGACGGTTTCATGGAGGGTATTTTTTCTATTCTTTTACTGGGTGGACGGATATGGCTGCAGAAGTCATGTTCATTCTTTTTTTTTGTTCATACTTTGGATGAAAATTTTTCTCATGTTAGTTAGATGATATTGAATATACCAGATTTACCTTTTTTTTATGACGTTGATGGACTATGCTGTAGGCTGAACTCTTTTGTTCGCCCTTCCCCCCACATGGCATCTGTGCTGTCATAGAATCATCAGAGTACAGTATCTATCCATCTCACTGTGCAATTTTTTCGATGACTGTGCTTAGGCAACAGAAGCAGGAATTGATATACTGTACACTGTGCTTCGAGTAGACTTTCCTTCTGTTTTTTTTTCTGCCCCCCAAACAAAACATATCCAACCCATTAAGCGATAGGCTGGACTCTCATAAATACGCACACGTGCAGAAAAAGAAAAAAGACACAGAAACAGACTTGACAAAATAACAAAAAGACACCCCTACGCCGCGACGATGCATCTATCCATCTGTCATGGAGGATGGGAGAGAATATGCGTTGCGTACAGGCCTCTGGTTTCAACTCGACTAACCTAAGAAGTAGATTTCTTCCGAGCAGCCGCGGCAGCCACGCGCTTCTCGATCTCCTCCCTTGTGAGGATTTTCACGGCATCTCTGGAGAAGACGTAGCTTAGGCCGGACCAGATTGTTGTCGCTGCGACGAGGTATCTGTGGTGGGGATCACGTGAGTCGTTGGTCATCCAAAAGGTGGTCGAGAAAAAAAAAGGTTCGGAATGGAAAAGGGCATCAAAAGGCAATTAAGATATAAAAATTAAGGCAGCAACGGGAGGACAAAGTCCATGATCATGGTGCAAAAACCAAAAACGTACAACAGACGGGATTCGCTGGTGGTCACCCACCCAACTACTAACCGCCCGGCGTGTGGCTTAAGTACGGCTGAGCGGACGGGAAGCCCTGTTTTCCACACCCTATGGTCGTACGTGCTAGGATTGCGCCTGAATGGGTTTATAACCGCAGCATCCAGGGTCTTCGTCCTCGCACAGAAAGAAGAATGATAAAACATCAACATAGAAAGAGAGTATTCACTTACTGTAAACCGGTCATGGCTTCATGCAGTCCCCATGCTCCCAATATCGATTCCGGGATCACAGGCATCGCCATCGCAGATCCCACGAGTACCAGCTGCAGCGCGGTATTTATCTTCGAAATGTTCGTCGGCTTTACCTCCGCCGAGGGCAGCGAGAAATCCCAGTACCGCGCCATGGTTTTGGGTGGTGGGAGGGATATCCATCGGTAGTAGAGAGCGGAAATGGCAAGGCCAACGTCCCGTCCGAGTATGACGACAGCCAGCCAGACTGGGATATTCACCGTTAGTTTGAATCTATGGGATGCACCATTTTTGGTGATCGAGTAGAAAGATAGTGTTAGGACATAGATAGCAACTGACCCGGAATCGACCCGTTCAACGCCATACAGGCGACACTGATCGTCATGAGCATCTTGTCCGCCATGGGATCGATGATGGTTCCCACGACCGTCTGCAGCTTATATCGTCGAGCGATGTAGCCATCGACAAGGTCAGTGACGCCTGCGTAAGCGAACAATGAGAGTGCAGCGCCATGGTGGCCGTTAACAAGGAGATACCCGACGACCGGAGCGGCAACAAGACGGGAGAAGGTCAGAATATTCGGGACGGTGTATATATTCTCGTGAACGGGAACGGGAAGTCGGGAAAGGAGTCGTGGCTTCGTCTTGGAATCCGGATTTGAGCTGGTTTGCATGTCAATTACGAGGCGTCTTATCGACGCACCCGATTCATGATCTGGGTGACTTCGTATATGTATTGATAATTACCTTTCAGAAGCCTTTCCGTCCTCTTCATCTGACTTCTTGGTCCCCATCCACCTCCTTTGGTAAGTAGACTTTTGTATCCATCTCAAGTTCGTCTCCATAACGCCGCAGCACATGCTCCTTGGTCTCCTATTTGGTTTTATTCAGTAAGCGGATTCCGATTGGTATGCTTTATCTCCTTGTTCCACAAGGAACAAGTGTCCAGCGTACCTGATCTCCAACCGACGAGATACCGAAACACCCGTGACGGTAGCGATCGATCTCCTTCCGAATCCATCTTTGGAAGAAGGAGCCAAGCGACTGAGATTTGATATCGTTGATACATGCTTGCTCCCCTTCAGCAGATAGAGACCCTGTCGGGATGCACATGTCGGAATCGACAGCAAGCGAAATGAAGTTGCAGCAGCCATAATTGGAAAGTTGTATAGTAAGACAGGCAGACAGGGAAATAAAGATGGAATTAGACAGGGAAAGAATCGCTTGCAGGGTGGTGCTTCCACAGATATGAATGTGCTTCTTGTTTAAGTTCAGGGTGCAAGATTGAACACAGAAACGCATAAACTGAGGGTTCCTGCTGCTATAGCATCATGAGCTGCAGCACAACTAGGAACAACTCCAGAAGCTGCGTGTCTTGATCCCAGCAGAAATGAATCACCCGGCGCTCGGAAACGGTACACCAAAGATTCAACACTACTGGAAGGACACCTAAAAGTTAAAGCGCACCCAAAGACAGTGGTTATACAAAAATGAACAGAAAGATCAAGATGCAGAGGTAAAATTTAATGTAAAACCAAACGTGCTTGGGTATTTCCTGCTGTCAATCTACCGGTAGGGACAAGAGAGCAGTGACGACAAACAACCTCGAGAAATGAGGCCTGAGAGAATAAATGAACGACCGGAACAAGTAACAACAGGATTAGATGAGGCGTCCTTCTTCCACAACCACCAGGTAGTGGTCAATTGGCGAATCTGAACCACTCCGATGGAGGGAACTATGAGCGGGACGGACTTAGAGGGTGGGATCGCACGCTCGTGATCTCCGACTCGGGGAAAAGGTCGAGCCATGCGGCGGTCCGGGCTCTTGATTTTCCGCCCTGTGCACGTGATCAGGTGTGCCCCAAAGAAAACGTTCCACGACCAATATAATTTCTGAATAAAAGGATAGAGGAAAGAAAAGAAGATTCAACAATCTTTCCAATTTTCTGAAAATAGTAACAAGTCCCATATTCTGTGTCGTCATCCACCCTCCTTTAGCGCAGTCGGCACCTTCGGATATGCTAACAGCGGACTTTGCGGAGACGGATAGTTTCCCAAATAGGCAGTTTGCGGAGGTTGTAGATTCCATGTCTACAAATTTCGCAGGCAGCAGGAGCAGCAGCAATAATGCACACCATCATCTTCTTTTATTATGCTAATGAGGAACAATAAATCAACCGGGTTCACAGGAAAGGCTATAACTTTCATAATATTTCAAAGATAATAGCTTCGGATAAGATCTCGTGACGTCATGTACAACACAAGGCGACTCCTACAGGTCTCCAATGAAACAGGAGGGGAATAGATCTTAAGGAGACAAAAAAGGCTCGCTCAGTATACGCATGTGGAAGAACACAAGTCGCTTTGTTGGATTAATGTGCAAAAAAGTTGGTTGCTGAGGCTATGTCATAGCGTTGTCGGTGAATTTTTGGGAAAAAGGATCCCCGAAGGGGTCTTTCGAAAAAGAGTTCTGAATATATTCGTCTATCACCCACCTATCTATTAGATCCAAACGATGTGTTTTTCTATATACTAGGTACGTACTTCATGCAAGTTGTTTAAATACATTACTAGATCCGACTAATATTATCCCCGTCGATCATGAGATCAATCAATTGGAGGAGTTGTAATCTGTATCCAAGTACAGCATGACAATGCTATCACCGTGATGCTACTGTACTGTATAGTGTACATACAGTACTTACATGCAAGGCACCGCTGATCTCAGAGGCGGGTGTTTGGCCGGCCCGATGGGCTGTATGGCTTAGGGCAAGGGCCCTGCAGCTCATGTTATGACCTCCATCCTTCGGCTGGTGTATATCTCCAGACAGCGAGCCAACGCACGAAAGCGCAACATATGGAACACACATCAGGTCATCAAGTCCTATTCCTTACTTCTTACAATTGTCCATATATTTCGGGATAGCTTTTGATGCCAGACAGGGCGCATCACCCCCAGTCAAATGTTCATGGTAATAATAACGACCAGCCACATCCCCTAAACGACTACACGGCCCATATTGCTTCAAGATTTGTCTGGCTGGTCAGCCTGCCCAAGCTGTTTAAGGAGCTTGCGGAGCACTGCGCTCTAATCGCACTTGTGCTCCTTGCCCATCATGCGGTGCTTTTCCACCACCTTCAGGATTTCCGGTGGGTTGAAGGGGGGGGTCAAAGGTTGTGGGTGCAGTAGTAGAGATTCCGGTAGCGAAAAGAGAATAGAGGCAGTGATTGGGCTGACCGAGAAGAGAAATGGGAATTGAAGGTTAGAATATCTGCAATTTCGGTTAATTTACATAATCATCTAAGTTACCATGAGAGCATGAGACGTATATATAGATTATAAGTAGCTCATGCTTGAAAAGAACTACCCGTCCTTCATTTCACTTTACATTCTACTTCCAGGTCGCTCGTCTACGGTTACTTTTCATTACTAGTATAGTACAACTGATTTTGATCTATATATAGGTACTGCTGAAAGGGACACACAGCTCTCAGTTTTTCTTCCAGTCGAACAAATAATCTTAATTTACGTTTTTGATGTCCATTAGTCTCTTTCTTTCAACAAGCCCTGTGCTCATTCGAGGCGCCAAATATCCTCGAGAAAGATAGACAAGTGTAGATGTTAAACGCTGAAGTCACCGCAGATGAATACCATATTCAAACCTGACTAGACCTCATATGGTTTTCGCCTTGAGAAAGACTCCCAAGAACGACCAAAAAAATAGTATAAATCCAACAAACAGTCGCATGATCAAACAGGATGCTTACGTAGCAAGTCTATGATACATGACTCTTTTTATCTGCGGGGGAAAATCGGCGGTTTGATTTGTCGCTTTGAGCTGCGAGCTTAGTTGTCATTTAAGCGCGGCTGACAACTTGCCTACCCAAGTTAACTTACCTACCTGTGTAACTGCAGATCAGCGAGCGAGCGAGCGAGCGAGCGAAACGACGAGACTTCGGATATGACTATTCCTTTTGGCAATGAACCCTTTGATCAATCATATTCATGGCTGCCTAATTAGCTGCGTATCCAGAATCGTGTTCATCAATCAATCCACAGGCTAGGAATTCTGTCTGGGATAATAAGTAGCTGATTGACTCATTCTACAATTTCATTTTATTTTATTTCCTTGATTAAATACCTAGATAAAAAAGGATTTGCCATCACTAAGAGCGGCCTCCTTTTCATATTCTAATCTTAAAACCGCATCATTCTTCACTTGATAGATTTCTGCCATCATATGATTTATATATCGTGCACCATACATACCTGTAGAGAGACATGCGCCTCAGAAAAGAGTAACATGGCATCCCGTTACAACCTCCTCGACTACGACTCGGACCAAGACGCCCATGAAGTCCCCGACTCCAACCTCCTGTCTGCAGCGTTCTTCATCGCGGACCTCTTCCAGCGGCACGGGATCCCGTACGGCGTCATGGGCGGCTTCGCGCTGCGGCTGATGGGGCCGCCGCGCGAGACGCACGACGTCGACATCGCGTTCCAGGCGCCGGGGAAGATGAGGGATGTGTGGGGGGTGGCGGAGGGGGAGAGCAGGTATATATGTATGTAATTACCTCTTGTGTTGTATTATAATATATTATATACCCTTATCATCCACACATAGACATATAATATTCATGCTAAATATTTCCATTTGCTCATTTCAAATAACTTAAACAGGCTACCAAAACTCCCCCCCGCGACCTCGACTCGCGCCGCAAGCGAGTCCTCGTCAACATCAGCGACTCCGAACAGAGGGAAATATACACCCTGGACATGCTCGCCCTGGTGCGCGGCAAGATGACGGCGTTCATGGCTCGTGGCAAAGCGAGCGATCGGATGGACGTGCGGTTTCTGCTGCAGACGTTTCCCGACGAGGTCCAGGAAGTGCGGGACCGGCTGGATCCCGAAGCGGTGGATCATTTTCTCGAGTCGAGTGTGTTTGATGGGAACCGGGAGTATTGGAAAAGGATTCTCGGACGGTGATGATCGTGTGTGGTGCTGTTGAAATTGTGACACTGGGGGGGATTCGGTAGAATAGGAGTTCTGATGGGAACAGTCGAGTCGAGTCGGGTCTATAGGTTAAATTCCAACAGGAGTAACTCTATTTCATGTTCTGCGAGTTGGTGGTCTGGGATGCAGAGGACGCGGTCCTAACACAGCCACACAACAAACAACATGTTAATACATTGGATTTTTATTATTCCTTCTTTTTTACTTTTCTTTCTTTCTCTCCATGTTTGGTAATGGTATATAAAACACATATATAGTAAAATGAAAATAGGTAGGACGGAAAGATAAGACAGGTACATACATTCCCAACCCTCCTCGCCCCATAATACATCAGCGCAAACTCCTCCACGAAGCAGCAGCAGATCCCCGCGTCTCTCAGGATCTTCACGACCGCGACGATATCCTCGTGCGAGGGGTGCCTGTCCCCCGGGTTCCGGACCGCCAGGGATGGAAGGCCGGGGAGATGAATGGACGACCACCACCTGTCTTCTCCTCCTCGCCTTTTTTTTCCCTTGCCCGCTCCCGCTGGAGCTGGGGGTTCCAGCCCCAGATCAGGTGCTGTCATTTATTTTATTTTATTTTTTGTTGATTTTTATTCATTTATCATCGGTGAAAAAAACCTCTTTGGTTCATGTATTGTTCCAGGAAAGTCTCATGTCATAGGTAGGTAGTCGATGCTAGCACCTGCATGTTGCTTCTATCTATCTAGGCAGTCACAGACAAGTCAACGAACGGTGCGGATATCGAATCCAATCAGATCCCGTCAATCGCTTATCTAACCCGCTCTGTCTTATCCAATGATAAATCAGAATCAAAACACCCTTGTCCCAATTAATTGAAGCTGTCTACTACTCTCCGTATACCTATCTCCTACGGTACATACCAAGTTACTTCCAATTACTTTGCTAGTACCTACCTATCTGACTTACCAAGACCAAATACTATCTAACCAGTGAACGTGTTGAAGATGAAGATACAGAAAAAAAAAGGCAAGAAGGCGTAAAATAAAACAAAACACATACAGTACATGCGACCTCAAAACTTAGATATATCATTGTCATTACTATTATTATCATCATTACAGTGATACTGATTCGCTCCATCTGATTCATCTGCATGATTGATCCATGATCTAAGAGGCGAACTAGATCGATCATCTCATCTCAGGTCTGACTGGCTACTGCAGACTAAAATCACCGCACAGCTGCACAGTCCAGAGGACAGATAGCATGGCGCTAGATTCAATAAATAAATCATCATTACCCAACTAGGTAGGTAGGTTAAGGCGTCTTATCAACGGAGTAAGCAGACTGCATCTGAATGGGTGAATACGAAAAAAAGAAAGAAACAAATCTTCAAGTTCTTAGGCAACAAGCACTGAAGGACGTGACAAAAAAAAAAACACTCAACAGACTGCCACCGATATCTATTCCGCACATAGAACTCTTTATATCTTTTTTTTCCCCTCAGTCGTAGGGAGTAGCAGAAAAGAGAGAAGGAACCGCTAGCGGCAGTCCAAGGGGACCCGACCAGACCAGACGACCACATCCCACGCCGTGACGTCTGCACCTGTGAGCCTCGACCGACCCATGTTCTTCATCTCTGCCCGACGGCGCACAGCTCGGGAGATATCGGCCGGCTAGCGCGTTGTCGTTCCTGAAACCGACGGGCAGGCGCGGACAGCCGCAAAAAGGAATCGCCAAGCCATGGGCAGAGATGCAGGATCCCGGAAACAGTTAGATGCAACATTCCACGAAAATGTTACTGGACGGTCGAGACGGTGGGGTAGTGCCCTAAAATGTTCGAACTTGGGGTATTCATTGATGGAACTCGCTTTCGTAGCACCGAACAGACCGCAAGCGGATCAGGGCTGAACCCACCCAAAGATGCTAGTAGCGGAAGAAATTCCACTCCTTTTTAAAAATCAAACCGCGTCTCGCGCTCAAATAATGTACGAGAAAAAGAAAAAATAGGAGATCCTATGCGACCGGTGTCATCCCATCATTCAAAAGTTGTCCGACATAGTCGGCGGAAGAGAGATATAAAGCTGATAGATCAAAACTAGCGCTTCCGCTCCAGATTCTCACTCGAACAGAGCATGGAATGTAACGATGGCGAGAGGAGCAGGGATATCAAAGAGTCTAGGTATCCATCAGCCGACACAGTCGGCGTAGGTTCGTATTTATGCTCTCTCTCTTTCCGCCCAAGGTATCCTCTGTCAAATCCTCCCATATAAACAGCGGAAAGCGATAGCAATGATGATGGCAAAACACAGATAACCGCCCTCCCCCTGACCGACCAACCCGCCCAAGCCGTGGCTCGTAAAAGCGTTAAAAAAAGACAAGCACAATACATAGGCCCACGATTCCGTCGTAGGCAAAACCACCACATTACCACTTGAGACAAGTGGGCTGTAGGAAAAGGGAAAATAAAACAAAAAAAACAACAGCAACTCATACATAGTGTCATTTGGGACAGGAGAAAAGACATCCGAAAATCCAGACGTTTTTTCTTTACATTAACTCAAGACGTCTGTGGGGGTGCCTATGATGCTGCTGCCCTACCAAAGCGACAAAATACCTCCCCTAGAATAGAAACATTTGACAACTTCACCTGCACAGAACATCCCCGGGGTATCATAGATTATATTTGCGGTTGGGCTGGAGCGGTCGTGCTCCATGTCGACATCGGTTGTCCGCCCGGATAGCTCGAATGGCCTCCCGTGCTGCCAACGTAATATTGGCTTCGATCGTTTCCAGTGTAGTAGGATGCGGGAATTGGATTCGATTCTCGACGTGGAATGTTCGGATCGAAAGGTGCGGATGCGACACTTCGTTGGTCAAGCTGCTGCGAGGCGGCCCCGTCTATGTGCCCGGGCACGCTGAAACTTCCCCTCGAATAAGTGGTTGGCGTCGACACGTCTACTGGGGAGGTTGCATCGGGGACGCGACCCGAAGATATCGAAGGATTCCGATAGAGGTTGTTTGGCTGGGAGAGTTTCCTGTCGGCCAGAGGACTCGGAATCGTAGTATTGATGGCAGGAGGGATCGACGACGGTATGTGGTTCTGGGTGAGATTCTGGTTGATCGATTCGAATCCGGTCGCGTACGGGGGGGCGGTCCGGAACGGTGAGTACTCCTCGGACTTCAGAGGTGGCTGTGACGGAGCGGAGGGAGCAGGAGGGTAGGGGTTTGAGGCAGGTGGTGCTGGAAGCGCTCCGGCCACCGCGTAGCCTGGAATCGGCCCGGATTGTGGCGGATGCGTGGTCACGTAAGGTACCCCATGGAGGTAGTACTCTGGATGGGGGTTTGGCATCGCGTATGCCGGAGGCCCGATCAGTGCGGGACGATACCCGTACAGAGCGTGTGTGGGATCATTGGGATTGTCCATGCCGGTATCCAAGTCATCAATTGGGGCACGGAAGCTCTGCTTCGTCGTGAGCTCCGCTCGAGGTCGGATGTACCGCAATGACTCGACCATGGAGGGTGGATTCAACACGCCTCGCATCACGTCCTCCACACTGTAGTATGAAACCAAGTGGTGAGTCACCCCGGAAACCGTCACGCTCATGGTCTTCTTCACCAGGCCGGAGTCCTTGAAGCCGTATGAATCGACGAGAGAACCGACCAGCGCTCTCTCCATCTCCGATTGAGCCGGCCT
Organism: Thermoascus crustaceus; assembly: GCF_041956765.1. Lineage (NCBI taxonomy): Eukaryota > Fungi > Ascomycota > Eurotiomycetes > Eurotiales > Thermoascaceae > Thermoascus > Thermoascus crustaceus. The sequence goes on along the minus strand of NW_027192532.1, from coordinate 1,043,987 downwards.
ATCTGCAAACGGACCGGATGCGCTCCCGGTGGGCGAATAGCCCTGCCCATTGCTGTCTTGCCGCGGGTACGGCTCTCCCGGCCTCGTCGACTGCACCGGTCGCCGGTTGCCCTTCTTCATCGCTCGTTTCTTCTCGCCCGGCGGGAATGGCTTGTCGAGCTCACGGTAGACCAGGAAATTGCCCAGGATACGGCTGGGACTCCATGTGACACCGTCTGTCCATCGTTTGATCCCCGACGAGTTCTCTTCGTAGATGAATACGCTCCCACTGCGGACGAGGTGACTCCGCTCCCGGTCGTGCGGTCGCCGGGGAACATGGTGGAGGACGCCGGTGAGGCAGGCTTCGAACAGAATCAGTGCATCGTGGGTCGTCGCAACGTATCCCGTATACGTGGGCTCCAACACCGCAGCGGTGCTGTTGACCATTGTCCGTATTCGTCAGGTCGAACCTAAATAGGGCGCGACAGGTTAAGGAACAACAGAGTTGGGCCGCAGCACGGTCAAGGTTTCGAGCAGCGCGGATACTTTAATGGAGGAGAGAAGAAATTAAAAACCAAGACGTCAAAACAAACTCGAAAGGCTGTTGCTTTGGCGTGGAGCTCGAGTTGACTTTCAACGGTCTCCCCTCTCCCTCTTAAGCGGCCAACACGAGAGGAAGATATAAGATGATAATAAAAAAGAAGGGCACCGGAGCGAGGAGGGAAGTCGGAACACGGATGGCAGCACTGGAGAGGGATTTTCTTTCCTCCCGGTGGTGCACGATCCAGGATGAAAGAACAGGTTGGGGGAGAGGAAGGGAGATGCGCTCGCGTCGACGTAAATGGACGAGGAGGACGGAGGAGTTAGCCCTCTCCGTAGTAGCCACGACCTACGAACGCTTCCAGGGTTTGCTGCTGCCCGGATCGACAAACAAGCACGGGCCCAGTCTCAATCTCAAACCACACAGGCTGAGAGGGGCTGAGGAAGATCTGGATCTGGAGGAGCCGGCTATACGCACTATGAAAGCTGGAACTATTTGAGCTCTAGTCCCACGGAAACAGGACCGATAGCGCAGGCGGTGCTGTCAGTGGACAAGAGCGATGCGGGAATTCAACGTGAGAGGCTGTTTCGTCGGAGATGCTTGGCCTCAAACCCAAGCTAATTTTCTTGCCACGACCCCGAAAACCACCACCGGGAGCTGTGTGGTGGTGGGGTTGGATCGATGGCTCCGGTTGCCTGTTGGGAGAAGAAGAGGGAGAAGTAAGCCGACGCGATCCCGAACGGTCAAAGAAAAAGCAAGGCAGACGAAACAGAGCACAAGAGGACATCGGGAGACAAGGCGCGAGTACAGTATGGTGAAGAAATGGGCTTGGTGCCTCTCAAGATCGGGGGCAGCAGGGCTATGAATGGCGGATGCAGCAGGCTAGGACGAGCAGGTTATGGTGCAGGCAAAGCGTCGACAGGGAAGCACAGCCGGCGTGGGCGGGGCCAGCAGGCCAGAGCAGAAGAGGCATGGGCGGGTGGATGCTAGACGCGACTAGTCTGGAGTGGAGTATCTACTTCGGATCCCTCTCATGGCAGCTCCCGCAAGAAAACAGGACAGGTAGAGTCATCTCAAAGTCTGGGACGGGTGGACATCGGAGGAACAGCGGAGAGGAAAGGGGTCACGATGCGTTCACGACGTTGGCAGACCAGGCAGACGGGCAGACGAGAGAGGCAACGGGGAAGCAGAGCGGCCAGAGAGGCAGTTACTGCGCACGGGGCATACATACAAAAAAAAAAAAAACGAGGGCCGGAACTAGAAGGCTGCAGCGGAGGATGGATTGTATCCAGTACCAACTCGGACGAGAAAAGAATGACGGAGATGGTGGTGGTGAGAGGGGGAAGGCTGCGGAAGGAACGAGGGCTGGCTGCCCAAGGGAACGGGCTAGAGAGAGAGAGAGAGAGAGAGAGAGGAGGGAGGGGCGGA
>NW_027192532.1:1006620-1041427 GCF_041956765.1 Thermoascus crustaceus | reverse complement strand
AGAGAGAGAGAGAGAGAGAGAGAGAGAGGAGGGGCGGGCGATGGATGTGGAGCGGGTGGGCTGTGGCCCTGTGGTCAGCCAGAGAGAGGGTCCTTGGCCCGTGAGCAACTGAGGGGTCAGGCCTGGTGGAGATGGCCTCTGCCAGCAGCCCAACCATGGGTCTGCCCTGGCAAAGTGAAGGCAGCATGATGTGCGCTTGGCCCATGCTGCGCGCTGCTCGAACCCCCTCGACCTCGCGCCCGTTCGCCCGTGTCGTGCTCTTCCCCTCATGGCCTGCACGGGGAAAAGTGGAACATGGACAGCATCACAGGAGGATGCAACAGCAGTCGATCCGCCAAGGGAAGGATCTGAAGATCCGACCGGCACGGCTAGGGATGCGGGCTGACCGTAAGCCTGAACTGCGGATTGGCAAACGCGGTCGAGACTGGCTGCGGCGCCTGAACACGGCCACTGGCGCACCATCGCGGTCCACGATCCACGGTCCACTCCAGCTCTTTGCTGAGAGAGAGCAATGGCCTGATGATGATCAGGCGGCTGCGCCGGCATCCATGAAGCTGGCGCCTGGTGACACTTGCCAATGCTCTCGGCGATCAGAAGTCGGGGTTTACTGCCACCGCCCAGCACGAACCAGGGACCTGCCAGATGTCTCTCGACTGCGATGCCTCTCTCTGATCGAGGATCCCGCGCGTTTCCGCTGCTCAAAGGTGGCCTTACTCCACAGCGAAGCGCCGATCCAAGAACTCCAGGAAACAGGCTGCTCGGGGTCACGGGCCTCTCCTCCCTTCAAAGCGCTGGGAAACTAGACCCGTCTGGCCGTCTAGAAGAGAGCTGGCGGACAAAAATATCATATACAATCTAAGGTTAAGTTTGGCTTTGTAGGAGAGTTTTCGGTAACTTCTCCAGGTCTTCAGGGGCCCCGGTTCCTTGAGCTAAGATTAAATTTGCTGAAACCTTCACGGGAGATCCTCAGTAGATCCAGCGTAGATGGCCGGTTCCAGGGAGCACAACAAGAGCGCCGCGCGGTTAAGTCTCCCCCCTCAACAGCAGGGCGAGGTGGCAGGGGGGTTCGAAACACGATCAGGAGACATAGGAGAAATTATGCCAATGCACTTACACCGTCAGACACACCACCATCGACTGCCACACTGGCCCCCTGATCGCAAACGCGACAGCTAGTGAGGTATTAGCTGCCGACTGGCAGAGCCCCGACAAAGTGGGTGAAGAGTGGTTGGCGTGTGCTTGTCGAAACTCAATTGAAGGAAGAAACAAAGGCTATCTGCAGCTTGGGAGAGGCACGGTATCAAGCGCAAACTCTGGAGCCAACAGGCATTGCTTTTAAAGCTCGTGTGCCTCACCCCTAGGAGAAATTACCCCTTGGGAGGCCTCGTGTTGGTCTACGGCCGTTGGTAATGGGAATCTAGCGATTACTCATGAGGAGTCAGGCTATCCTCCCTGTCGCCCGAGGAGATACATGATGCCCTCCCCTGTACAGAGGGAAACCTCTGGCCTGTGATCTCTGACGACGTAACACCTCGGTGTCTGCCGCATGCAGCACTTGTTTTGGACCGTGAGGGACGGGGGCAGGGATCCAAGGCACGGATGCGGAAAAAGCAGGAGGGCGACAGGGCCTGATCGCCGACGGGCGAGCGAAGTGCCGGACGGTTCGACAGAATAGGATAGAGGAATCTCGTCGTTCTCGAAGCAACAAGGGGAATTCTACAGTGCGACCTACGGAGGGTCCTGCCCAAGCCGCGTGGTGGTATGATCATTTACTCCGTAAATGCAGGATCGCGACGCCGGCGTGGTCGAGTATCCACCACGAGCTGCTGCTCCTAATCTGAACATAGCAGTAGCTTGTTCCAGCGCCCTGACGCCAAAGATAACCGTAACGTGGGATGGCGAGACTCGATGGATTACGCTATCACGAAAGCAATTTCTTTTGCAGAATGGCGTCTGGCCAGCCCTAGACCCATACAGCGAGTCGTGTACGGAGTACGGAGCAACATGCCAGGACAGCTCTGGCGGATAAGAAGAGTCGGTCAATGACGGAAGAACAGCTCGTAATCCCTCTTTCAAGATCGGCCCATCACCGTTTTCTGTTCTGGGCTGGTGGTGGTGTGGCTTGAGTCGAACTCTGGCCGCATGACCGGGGTTGCGCTGCCTGGCCAATCGTCCTTCAGGTACCACAGAGCTGGGTAAGCGCACTCTGCCAGATGCGAGACACCGGGTTGTGAAGATGCCGTTTCTTGATAAGTGACTGAGAACATGGTGGCGGTTCCCCGTCCCAACACGACTGTGGCGTCTCTGGGATCCACGGAGCTCCGTAGAATCTCAATTATCAGCAGACAATGCATCAGAGTCACAAAGGCGACAAGCTGGGCCGTAGTCTTGCATAGCCATGATGCTGTTGCAATTGCCAGGCCGAACTGGGCCTGTTTCCGGCCCCTTTGGAGGTGCCACTCGTCTGCTTGGAGTACGAGGTGGCCAGAGACGGTGGCCACCGCCGCCGCGCCCGATTCCACGCCATGGAGTTGCTGTTATTGGCTCTGGTTGCTGATCTCTTTTCGTCCTCATGGCGCGCATAAACCGCGCGGAGTCGAGGAAGCAGTCGGGCTGGAGACCTCCGACCTCCCTTGGTTCGTCCTCCGTCCATGTCCTCCCGTACTCCGTACCACACCGCGCTTCTCCGCTCTGCTTAGCCGGCCGGTTACGGAGCGACGACGGACGCCATCCTTCATGGTACGCGGTTCAGCAGCATGCTCTTTGTTCTCAGAACAATCGCGCTGCTGCGCCTTCAGACAGTCCTGCAAGTTCTCCGCCCCGATAGCTCCAGAGGACCTGGCTAAGTCGCTAACGTTCGCCCGGCGCTCCCAGGCTTTAGAGCGCTGGGACTCAATGTACCCACCAGGGCAATAGTTCGATCTACCTACGGAGTACTCACGGAGGAAGGACCCATGTCTGTGTTACCAAGTGACCACCACACCGTCGATACTCAGGCCCAAGATCAAAGAAGGCATAGATGCGGAGAGACTTCTGGATACAGAGTACACTGCTCACTCAGCAGATCATTTACAGCGAATCGTCTGTGCTTTAATTGCGATGCCAGCATCTGCTCCTCAGTAGCTTCGGCCCGCGCGCGGTGAATGTGATCCGAAGACGGTAAAAAGGCGCAGGTTGTTCTCCTCCCCTGCAGCTGTCCTAACCAGGGGTTCGAGAACCGAGCCACTTATACTCCATATAATGCTTCAGTTGACCGTGGCAAGAGAGACAATGAGCGTTTGGTTGTCGGCAAGTTGGTCGACTTCTGGAAGTGGGAAAAAATGGTCCCATTAGCTGCCTATTCGATCTGACTGGTCTCCGTGCTCGCAGAACGTCAGAGCTGTGCATTTCCAGGTCGTAAAAGGCGGCCTTGGATGGCGAGATGGCGTGTCATTGTTCGGTCACTTGCCCAATGACGCGCCACCAGATCCTGGGTCTTTGTCGTGATGTCTTCAGATTCGCCAGTGGGGCTTGCGCGGCGATGACACGAGTTTCCTTTGTCCTTTGTACCGTCCTCCGTACTCAGTTATCAATGGAGCATCCTACCGGACGCCCGTGCGTGCTCAATCTCCCAGGTGAGCAAAAGCTCTCGGGTCGCCATCCCGAACGTGCTTGCCAATCGCTTCTGGCTCGTCGAGAAAGGAATAGCACCATTCGTGTCGCCACAGTTGCTGCAATGATCGCAATAGTGCAGGATAGTACTCCGTAGAGCTTTCACAGCAAAGATAACAGAGTCAGGCTATCATCATTATTCCCTGACCATCACAATTAAACTGTGGAGCTCCTGGCTGCTTGCCAAGTTGGGGTCCAGGCTCGAATACGCTGTAGTAAGGGTTCTTTCTCGAAGGATTCGGCCCTTGGCTATTGAGCGTCGATCTTTCATCGAGTCTCCAAGACCCTCTGGCTGACACGACCATCAAAGCAAAATGATAGGACCGACTGTCCACTCCCCTGGGCTGCAGGGCCAGGGCCAGGATGCGCTCACTTCTCCAGGAACGTGATGGTGCGGTTTGTCCGGAAAATTTTTAGGCGCCTGGCTTTGAAGAAAAAGCACGAGAGAGCTCCAGGAGTGCGCGAACCCCGCACTACTGCGGACTACTGTATGATCCATGCTCCTGCTCCATGAGGCCATGCCTCTGCAAGTTTCAGAGCCCGCGCAGCAAGCGCATTCTGCACCCCGTATCTTTAATAATATCTCCTACGAGGACGTGACGATCTGAAGTTGCGATCGTCCACATCCTCCTTACCTAATGATTAACACAACGTTTGACGATTACATCATCCGAGGCCTCCTCTCGTGTGGATCTAGCAGCGTGTCCTTCCTCCTGTTGGAGATCTTGTCTATCTATAATATATATGTATCACATCTTGCTATCTTGTGCACAGGATGGTTGTATCTCTCAACAAAGGGAAAGCGGTAGGTGGAGCGCAGCCAAGACAGGACCGTCCCGCAAAAACCAGCAAATAAATGACCATGAGGAGAAAAACCTCCGTCGTTCGCATGCATGTCTCAGCTCTCTTCGAGGCCAGCTGCCTTATCGTTGATTATTATTAGCACGTTACGTTGGAGTCATAGATGATAGATCGGAAAGACATGGAAAGGAGCCGGCGCCGACCCGGACCGGGTCGGTTACTTAGGCACCTACAGGCTACTGCGTTTGGAGGTGGCTGGCTGGGATCACGGAACTTATATCCGGGATGGAGGATCATCGCGGGGAGTTCGGGACACCGGCCACGAGACAGACATCGCATTATCACACCCATGAGACATTTTACGAAAAATGATGCCAGACCATCAGTATTACTGTTGAGTGGCGATGGTTTTGACCTTGGTACCTGTGACAAGGAAATAGATAAATAAATGCCCGCTCTTTCTGCAGCAAAGAAAGGTTACAGTAGAAGTCCAACACTGCTATGTGTACAGTACAGTACAGTACAGTACAGTACATTTACATTAGGTACTGAGAACCTAACTTCAGATAGCACACGCGCATTGAATGTATTTGAATATTTAGCGCGACGAACACAAGATATGATCCCTATTGCTTGATTCGCAGATCACATTCATCATTGTCTTTTTGATTTCTCGGATCATGCATGAATACAGTAGAGTACATACATACATACATACATACATACATCTGATGCACGGTGGTGCACCGCACCGCACCGTAGCCTACCTACCCAGCCTACTGCTTACCTACCTAGGCAGTGTACCTAATGTAATGGTAATCAGTGGCTGGTGATTCGTAAACGCGCGGGGCCGGGGCCGGGGCTGGCTGGCTGATGTTGGTAGGTTAGGTAGGTAGGTTGGTCGGATTACGTAGTACAGTACGTATGTACATTAGTACACACAGAGTATGGAGTACTTGTCAAGTCGAGTAGGGGTGGAATGGAATGGATGGTGATAGACGGACGAACATCTGCGTGACTCACTCGTTTAGGCAGGCACACAGACACTTACCTGCAGGCGTAGGTAGGTAGGTAGGTAGGTAGGTAGGTAGGTAGGTACAGCAGAATAGCTGAATGATAGGTCCATCCCATAGCTAGCCAGATACCTAAGCAAGGTATGTAGGTAGGGGACGTTAGGTAGGTATGGCTAGGCAAGCTCTATAGGTGGTTAAAGATGGTGGCGGTGATGGTTGTGGTGTTGGTCTTTCGGATATTGTTTCCGATCGATTTCCCTTTGCAGTGATCTACCTATGTACAGTACAGTATGGAGAATGTACAGGACATAGTAGTATGTCAGCTGGTGTGTACTACGTACTACAAAGAGAGAGAACTGTCTGCTCTTAGTTCCAACGTAAATAACGTTACGGCAAGTAGAGGTGCGTGGGAAGGTAGTAGGTCAAGTACCTACGTAGCGAGTGGTGCTCGTTAATATAAGTGGAGGGGATCGGCAAGACAAGCTAGGTATCGAGTCAGAGTCAGCTGGCCTCGGATTGGATAGGTACCTAGGTAGGTATGTAGGTGGTGGATATATCCATATACTTTAAGTCGATGTGCTTCGTCGATGCCTCTACACATTCTTGCGCCTTAAGGGTATCCATCCAGCACGACTGCTACCTGACTATTTCTATTATGAGCAACATCTAGGTGGATATGGTAGGTGGGTACTTAGATTTCTAGGTTGCGGGAGACTTTATTATTATTATTATTAATCAAGTTTAACGTCCATATAGAGCCTTCCGGCTATGATAGACCCTGATTCCTGGGCTGCAATTCTCATTCTGAACCACCAGTTCAGAATGAGAATTATTGCCCCTATCTAGTCTCTGGGGCTAGACCCCCATCTATAATCATTCTTGACCTTTTCCTCGCCCTAGCCTGCCTATCTACATAGGGCTTTTGAGCTCTATAGGCTCTCCTTGTTTTCAAGCCAGTATGGGCGTCACCCAGTCTGTTCCCAGGCTGCCCCTATCTATTACCCATCTCCAATTTTTTCCGCTTCCTCTAGGGCTTCTAATTCCAATTCATCATCCTTCCGGGCCCTTTCTGCTGCCTGGGCCAGATCCCCTGGGGGGCAGCCTACTGTAGTGTCTGCTAGGAACTGTAGCAGAGCTCTTGTGGCTTTGGGGTCCCCTAGTAATTGGCCTTCTGGGTGATCCTCTGCTGCAGTAGGTATTGCCACACCCACCCTATCCAGGGCTTGGTAGAGGGTTCCCCGCTGTCTCCGCCACTGCCTGCATTCAAACAGTAGGTGACGGATAGACTCCTTAGGGGCCTGGCAGCCCCTGCAAGCCTCTGACTCTTGAGCTTGTATCCGCTTTAGATAGGTCCCTATAGCAACATGCCCTGTCTTGAGTTGAAAGTAGCGGCTAGCTATCTTCTTGGGTGCTGCTGCCGCGACGGGGTCCTGCTTCCTGCGGGAGACTTTAAAATTTTAATCTAAGTAAAACACATACCACATTAGTACTGTACGTTCTTCTCTATCTACGTCCAGACTTCCGGCGCCAATATACGTGTGTATCTACAGGCGCTGAAGTCAGCTTGATCAACTGACATGTGCGGACAGTTTATAGTTGTGCCGTACCGATTTCTACTGTTGGGAAGTATTTCTCGATATTTTAGAAAGTAATGACCCTCTTTCAATATATATCATATACGTATGCTGGATGCTGGGAGCCAGATACAATATGGAGAGCGCACTTGAGTAGGCACCAAGCATATCTAAGTAGAGAAAGTTACCTACTAAGGTAGATGGTCAATCTTGAGCAAACTTAAACAGAGACTCAACTCTATTCCATTCTATTCTATCCTGGGCCCTTTCAGAGTTTTTCAGCCGCGAGCTTGTATGTAGCCTAACTTAACCTGGTCCAGATCAACAGCGATGAGCTAGCTATATTTAAAATTTACCCTAGGTATCTAGGCACGGTACCTAATTTAGGTCGCCATCATCGTCGTCGGAGAGAGGGACGCGTGGGGAAAGAAAGAGGGTGAGAGTTTATTCTTAAAATATTCTCCTTTCCCCATAACTTTAAATTGCCAAGTAGATAGTACCTAATTCTATAGCATAGTTAACTGTCCTGTGATTTTTCAGTCTTCGCTCAGTTTGGGTAATGATTGGTTTGTGCCCGGTAAACGAAGTCATTCCTGTTCGGTTATGTTATTACAGATATAGAAACAGGTTACGCTTATCCTATCTTGCTCTGATCTTTCACTATGTTTTGTATGGAAACATCTGTGAGGGATCGTGAGTGCTACCTCCCTAACTTATCTACTACCTACCTAAGGTACTGAGAGGGTATTATTACTTGGGAGGTTAGCTAGCTAGGTGGCTGGCTGGTTGCCAGTTGAAAGTGTAGCAGCGGATGCTGATATTTATGTCGACCAGTGTGTTTATTGCTTATTTGATTAGGGTCCTTCATGGACCCAGCTCCTCCCAGAACCCGGTACTTTTCACAGTGTGATCCAACTCTCTATCTATGAATGCTTCTAGATACTTTGATCTCTGTGTATGTCTATTGTCGAGGTGGTCTCTTATCTACAGCCCGTCTTCTATGGCATGGAAGATGATGCATGTCGTTGCCCCCTATTAGCTATGCAATGTCTGTCTCAAGACGCAACGTTCGCCGTGGGGCTGGCTGGCTGTGATGCAACCGACTACCTACTACTACACGGTCCCAAAGATGCAACTTCTTCGCGGGTCCAGGTCTACCTTGAGTCGTCCTACTCTGTACATCCTATAAGTACGGGTATGAGCGTATGTACGTGTGCTGTTTAGCTAGTCGCTAAACTATAGGTAGATGCTTATCCGTAAGCGCCAGCAGATGGGAATGGGAAAGGAGTATAATCAATCGGACACTTGCGTGGTCTATAAATATGTATTTTTTGTACCGTATATCTTATATACATTTATAGTGCCACTGACCCCAGAAGGAAGGAAAAAAAGAAAAGAAAAGAAAAAAAAAAGAAAAATTGCGATTCTTATCTCTCGATCTCAAGGGCTATGCGGGAGTCAATAGACCGAGCGCAATATGATCGATCATACTGCATACTGAGCGGGTCGTACTACTGGGTACCACGGGCAATTCAATTCGGGATAAAGACGCATGCATATGCATGTGTGTATGTACAGTACATGTGTAATGACACCAGCGGTCAGTTGGGGGGGAAGGGGCTTTGTATGCAGGTGGTTTTCTCTTTCCTACGACAGAAGCGATTAACAAACAGACAGACCGGATGATAGTAATGTTATTTGAATGCTGCTCTGCTCCTTTGGTGTTCGTTGCTGCTTTGGATATGATATCACATGCAGGTAGACAATTTGCTGATGATATTGCGCAGTTGTATACAGTATGGGGTCTATCAGGTTGAAATCGAGGGAATCAGATGAACTCGTCGTTCAAGTAACATTCCTGTTGGATATTTCTCTTGAAGATGGTTTTGTCTTAATCTGCTACCTAGGCATTAACTCTACTCTCTGGAAGATCTTTTCTCTGTAATTGCTGTCAATCCAATCAGTAAATAAACAGGGCGAGGTGTAATGTTTTCCCGAGGAATCTTGCCAGTCCGCGCAGAGGCAGAAATACTACTAAACGTAACAGAACCGCAGCGTTTTTAATCGTTGCGCTTGTAATATTGCTCATTCACCGAGTCGGGCCAACATGATTACCTGTAAGAATCTCGAATGCGGAAGACCACCAGATCGGGCTGATCGAAACGTGTGATCACACCTGTGCGTTGTCCCTGCAGCCCAGTTGGCAAGCACTGCAAAGAACGAGCCATCTGCCAGTGGCATTGGGCACGTCACTACAGCATAGGACGGCCATTGAAGGTGAATCACATGAAAAAAAGGTGGAAAACGGAAAAAGGATCCGTGGATGTCTTCCACGTGAGACGGGAATGGGCCAGGTACAGGAAAAGAATAACGGTTATAGACGGGGGAAGAGTGATTGGAGGAGAGGATAGTGGAAGTAGGATAGATTACAAATGCAGGAAGAGATGGCAATCCTCTGCCATCGAGTGGATTTGTAAGGAGCTGAGCTGGCTGTAACGCAATATTGGGAACTTAGTTCGTGATACTGCAAGCCTGCTGTGACAGAACATATTTGACAATAGATCCAGTGTGCATGCGTTTCGCAATCTCACGTTCTTGATAGGGAGCCTGTGTTCCCATTTGTAGAAGATGGCATCAGGGATGATATGTAAGATGACTAAGAAAGCAGGGCAGCAGTCGACGGGAATCCAGAAACACGGGGAAGAGTAGTCCGTAAAAGGCATCGATGAGAGGAAAACGAAACGATAACGCAAGGTCTGAGCTCTCTTTGTATGATTGACGAGTCATGCGGACTGCTAGTTTTGAGGTGATAGGTCTCAACGTGTTTTTAAACGGCCTGATATGAGTGAAGACAGTGAGCTTTGGGAGAAAACGAAGGAAACAGAGTCGAAAACATTCTGTTGCAAACCAAGAAAGAAACTCGCACAGCCAGATACGGATGGATATCAACAAGAGCTGTTGATTATAGTACGGAACAGCTCAGAATGCCTTGCTTTGCATCAGCATGGGACTGGCACCAATCGGAATATTCCCAGAAAAAGTGTAGACTCGTGCTGCTGCAAGGAGCGGTGTAGACAGCAAATTAGAGGGAAGCATCTGGTCGAACGTTCCAGACGCTTGCGAGGCAGCAAGATAACAAGGATTGATCATCGTCGAGCCCGAGCTTCAACCTGAGCAGATCGAGTTTCCTGTTCGGGACGTACGTCAGGGTTCGGATGGAAAAACACGCCGAATCTGGCACGCAGACGGGGAAGGTGCGGAGACAACGTGGGCACAGAAATTCGGCGATTGGTAATGCCGAACGCGACGATTCGCTGGCGGACCCATCCCAAGTTGATTCATCTTGACTCATCGTGACATCGGGTCTGTCATCGACGGACATTCCCCGAGGCCTGACACAGGGGAGAAGAGATCCAGAAAAGATTCTCACTCACCACAGTGGGTAGACGGTCTTTAGAGCCGCTCAAACTCCGAGCAACATACCTAACAAATTTAAGAAATTTTAAGGATGTGGAGGCGGAGCGGAGTCTTCAACGCCTTAACTCCGAGGGGTATCTCCGGGCCCTGGCTCGCTCCATCAAGATCTCCAGCAGCGCCGTGGATCCTGCTCGTCTGAAGCTTCACCAACCCGCCAATTCGTCGTTGTCGTCCGGATAACCAAGAACTATTCGGCTGACCGCAGCTCGAGGTCCACTTGGTCAGCGTTTCTTGCCCGCTGGCCCCACTGTTTCCTGGTGCTTTCTCGGGTCTTGACGTCTGAGAGATGCTATCCAGGATTGACTGCTTTAGAATCTGACAAATCCACCTGGAATTTTTTTTTTCGGACGTTGCCGTGGAAAAAAATAGTTATCGCTGTTTTCTAAAGCCCCAGGATGCAATCATAGTCAATGGTTGCTTTTTCTCGTAGTCTTCTTATCTGCCTGGTCCTCTCATGCTCACCGATCCTTTCCTGGTCTATTTCTAATCAAAACGCCGGACAATGGCGTTTTGCAGTTAGGCTGCTGCACATGTTTCCAATCAGATTTCCGAATTGAGCCTCCTGTTCAACGGGCCCAACGATCTCGCCCGTTTCATCGCCTTCTTTTCGCTTCTAATCGGATTCTGTGGATCCTCTCGAGCCTGGCTCCAGCGCGCCAGCCCGCAGACCGTCTCCGCAGGACCTGGAACCTAGAACGACCGTGCTTTTGCTGTTTGCTACTAATATCAGCCAGACCCCCCGCCGCACCTCTCGACCGCAGCGCAGGCTGTCCGCTCGTCACCAAGTCAAGTCAACAACATGGCTGCGATACCGGGTGTACCCGAGGCACTGCATCGCAAGCCACCGGGTGAGCGAGAGCCCGATGCTCCAGGTCCCGAGTCGGCTGCCGGTTCGACGATTGGAAGTCCCTCGCAAGCCAGTCTGGATGGCCGCTGGGGAGAACAGAACCAGGGGGAACCTGTTTCCTGCCGTGGTGCGATGGAGGATTTCGAGGAGATGAGGAGGGAATTGACGCGGCTCAGTCGTCACAGGTCACAGTCAGCCACAAGGAGCGCCGGGCGGTTTCGTTCGACAGACGGTTTCGAGAAGGAAGTAGACGGGGACTCGTCCGAATCAACCGAGTATAATGGCGATTTCGACCTCGGCGACTTCTTGATGAGTGGCCACCTCGAACGCAGAACGACAGTCGGAGATCCAGCTAAGAAGGTCGGCGTTGTCTTCAAGAATTTGACTGTCCGGGGCGTGGAGTCTTCTGCATCCTTCGTGAGGACTCTCCCCGATGCAGTCATTGGGACTTTTGGACCGGATCTCTACAAGATTTTGCGTCGTTTCTTCCCGTCGCTTCATTTTGGGAAGAGGCCGCCAACGCGGGACTTGATTCATGATTTCAGTGGAGCTGTCAGAGATGGGGAGATGATGCTGGTTCTTGGAAGACCAGGAGCAGGATGCACGACGTTCCTCAAAGCCATTGCGAATGATCGTTCTGCGTTTACCGAGGTCTTGGGAGAAGTCAGCTATGGCGGAATTCCAGCTGAGGATCAACACAAGTACTTCCGTGGAGAAGTCAATTACAACCCTGAAGACGACCAGCATTTCCCCTCCCTCACAGTCTGGCAGACCTTGAAGTTCTCACTGATGAATAAAACCACTAAGCGTGATCGCGCTAGCATACCTATTGTCGTTGAGGCGTTGATGAAGATGTTTGGGATCAGCCACACCAAAAATACACTTGTCGGCAACGAGTACGTCCGGGGGGTGTCTGGCGGTGAGAGGAAGCGTGTCAGTATCGCTGAAACGTTGGCTACCAAGTCAAGCGTTGTGTGCTGGGATAACTCGACGAGAGGTCTGGATGCTAGCACGGCACTTGACTACGCCAAGTCTCTCCGCATTATGACCGATGTCAGTAAGCGGACAACGTTTGTGACTCTGTACCAGGCCGGAGAGAGCATATATGAGCTCATGGACAAGGTTTTGGTTATCGATGCCGGACGTATGCTCTATCTAGGACCTGCGAACGAAGCCAAACAATACTTCGTTGACCTTGGTTTTTACTGCCCTGAGCAATCGTAGGTTTCCCAACTTGTGATGCGAGTATATAGCTTCTTCTGACTTGACAACTACAGGACGACTGCCGACTTCCTTACCTCGTTGTGCGACCCTAATGCGCGTCAGTTCCGACCAGGACGCGAGGCCTCTACCCCCAAGACTGCGGCGGATCTCGAGAAAGTCTTCAAGGAGAGTGACGCATATAAACGCCTTTGGGATGACATCCACGACTATGAGAAGCGACTCCAGGATACGGACAGAGCTGATACTCGCCGCTTTCAGCAAACTGTTGTTCAATGTGAGTAACTCGGATTCGTCTATATGTCTGGTGGCGCATTCTGCGCGGATCTGCTAACTCTCATCCAGCCAAGAGCAAGACGGTTTCGAAGAAGTCCAGTTACACGGTCTCGTTTGTTCGACAAGTCGCAGCGTGCACGAAGAGAGAGCTCTGGCTCTTCTGGGGAGATAAGACCTCTCTGTATACCAAATTCTTTATCATCATCTCCAACGCGCTCATTGTTAGTTCCTTGTTCTATGGACAGTCGCTCGACACCAGTGGAGCTTTCTCGCGAGGCGGTACACTGTTCTTCTCGATCCTCTTCCTTGGCTGGTTGCAATTGACGGAACTGATGCCTGCGGTGTCTGGGAGGACCATAATTAGAAGGCACAAAGATTATGCTTTCTATAGGCCCTCTGCGGTGTCTATCGCTCGTGTCGTTGTCGACTTTCCCGTTATTTTTGCTATGGTCGCCGTCTTCACTATCATCGTCTACTTTATGACGGGATTGGACGTCGACGTGTCAAAATACTGGATATACGCCCTATTCGTCTACACGACCACGTTCTGTATCACGTCGCTGTATCGGATGTTTGCTTCTCTTTCTCCGACTATTGATGATGCAGTTCGATTCAGTGGAATTGGTGAGTTCGCGCTTTTGCTTGCTTGGTCTATGACGCACTGGATCTAGTCGCTGACATTTCCTTTTCCCTTTTTTAAAAAGCGCTGAATATACTGGTCATCTTTGTCGGATATGTAAGTATCTCATCCTATATTCTACAGAACTTCCATCTGATGATCTGCAGGTGATCCCGAAACCGTCGATGCTCCATGATTCCATTTGGTTTGGCTGGCTGTACTACGTCAACCCGATCTCGTATTCGTATGAGGCAGTCATCACAAATGAGTTCTCTGATCGCGTCATGCCGTGTTCCCCATCACAGCTTGTGCCTCAGGGTCCCGGTGTGGACCCAGCCTACCAGGGTTGTGCTCTGCCGGGCTCGCAACTGGGAAGCACCGTCGTTCGAGGAGACGCATATCTTCGGGACACATTCCAATTGTAAGTAATAAGCAGCAGTTCTGGATGGGCAATGATCCCCGTGCTTACAATTACCAGTACGAGGCACCACCTGTGGCGCAATTTCGGTGTGGTTATCGCTTGGACCGTGCTGTATATTCTCGTCACTGTCATCGCTACCGAGACGCTTTCCTTCGTGGGAGGCGGAGGCGGAGCATTGGTTTTCAAGCGGTCTCGACGCGCGGAGAAGCTTGCCAAGGAACGTCAGAAAATAAACGACGAAGAAAAGCTGGGAGATAGTGGCACTAGCCTATCCAGCGGCGATTCTCCGTCTCCTGACGCCAACGGAGCTTTGAAGAGCCTCAGCACTAGCGATCGGATATTTACATGGACCAACCTCGAGTATACGGTGCCGTACGGAAATGGGACGAAGAAGATCCTTAATGGCGTCAACGGATATGCTAAACCGGGTCTGATGATTGCTCTGATGGGTGCCTCGGGTGCAGGCAAGACTACGCTGCTCAACACGCTGGCCCAGCGTCAGAAAGTTGGTGTGGTATCCGGAGACATGCTCGTGGACGGGCGCCCTCTTGGACCAGACTTTCAGCGAGGAACAGGTTTCTGTGAGCAAATGGATCTTCACGACGGGACAGCTACGATACGCGAGGCGCTGGAGTTCTCTGCTCTCTTGAGACAAGAGAGAGACATTCCGCGACAAGAAAAGATCGACTATGTCAACAGGATCATTGACCTCCTCGAGCTCGGTGACATCCAAGACGCAATCATCAATTCGCTTGGCGTGGAACAGAAGAAGCGGGTAACGATTGCCGTTGAACTGGCAGCAAGACCAAACCTTCTTCTCTTCCTCGATGAGCCTACCAGTGGACTTGACAGCCAAGCTGCATTCTCGATCGTGAGGTTCTTGAAGAAACTGGCTCAAGCCGGCCAAGCTATCGTCTGCACGATCCACCAGCCTTCTTCGATGCTTATCCAACAATTTGACATGATCCTGGCGCTTAATCCTGGCGGAAATACGTTCTACTTCGGTCCTGTCGGCGAGGGTGGCTCTGTGGTGATCAAGTACTTCGCTGACCGTGGCTTTGTCTGTCCTCCGTCGAAAAATGTTGCCGAATTTATCCTGGAGACGGCTGCCAAGGGCGGGAAGAGAGATGGTAAAACCGTGGACTGGAACGAGGAATGGAGAAACTCTGAGCAGAATCGCCAGCTCTTGGAGGAGATCCAGCGCATTAGAGAAGAGCGTAGCAAGCTGCCGCCTCCCGAGGTGGGCAAGCAATACGAATACGCCGCCCCTGTCACGACGCAGACCGCTTTGCTCACGAAGAGACTTTTCCTGCAGTACTGGAGAGATCCCTCATACTATTACGGAAAACTCTTCGTCAGTGTGATTATCGGAATCTTTAACGGATTTGTAAGTATCAGATGTATCATACCTGTGTAGTCTCACTTTATTTGCTGACTGATGTTTGCAGACTTTCTGGATGCTCGGCAACTCGATCTCCAGCATGCAGAACCGGATGTTCTCTGCTTTCCTGATCATCCTGATCCCTCCCATCGTTATGAACAGTATCGTGCCCAAGTTCTACCAGAACCGCGCTCTGTGGGAGGCGCGTGAATACCCCAGTCGTATCTACGGATGGGTCGCCTTCTGTACGGCAAATGTGGTCTGCGAGATCCCTGCAGCTATCGTCAGCGCCGTGATCTACTGGCTCCTGTGGTACTACCCCGTCGGTCTTCCAACCGATTCCAGTTCTGCCGGCTACGTGTTCCTCATGACGATGCTCTTCTTCCTCTTCCAGGCAAGCTGGGGCCAGTGGATCTGCGCCTTCGCGCCGTCGTTCACCGTGATCTCCAACGTCCTCCCCTTCTTCTTCGTCATGGTCAACCTCTTCAACGGTATCGTCCGTCCCTACAGCGCGTACCCCGTGTTCTGGAAGTACTGGATGTACTACGTCAACCCGATGACCTGGTGGCTGCGTGGCGTGCTGTCCAGCATCCTCCCCCAGACCAAGGTCGTCTGCGCCCCTGTCGAGGCGACGCACTTCAACCCCCCTCCGGGCCAGACCTGTGGCCAGTACGCGGGCCACTTCGTCACCAACATCGCCCGCGCGGGCTACCTGGTCGATCCCAACGCCACGTCCGGCTGCAGCTACTGCCCCTACCGCGACGGCAGGGAGTACATGCACACCCTCAACGTCCACGACGGCGACAAGTGGCGCTGCTTCGGCATCTTCCTGGCCTTTGTCATCATCAACTGGATGCTCGTCTACTTCTTCATCTACACCGTCCGCGTCCGCGGCTGGACCTTCGGGTTTGGCTTCGTCTTTGGCACGGCGGGAAAGTTGGTTGATGGTGTTAAGCGCGCTGTCTCACGGATGGTGAGCAGGGAGAAGAGTGATGCCGGTGATGTTGAGAAGGCTTGATCGATCGATCGAGTCTGTGTTATCAGCAGCACAGAAACCGAACCGGGCCCGTCAAAGGGCTCTTCACTTTTAATATTCTACATTTCACCTCATGATCTTCACACTTAAGACGACGTCAAGAGTTCAAGAGTTAATGAGTGAGGAAACACGTACGGAAATATGGCTCTGACGGGGTACGAACAACTAATTACCTTCTTCCATTTATTTTATTTTACTTTTTCCCGTTTTATTCTCCCCATTTTGCAGTGATTCAGCCGCGCTTTTCGGAAATTCCCGGGCATTTTATTTTTTGGCGTTTCTTGCGCAGTTGATATCGAGAGTTTATTCCACAAGACAACCCAAGCGTCAAGCGTACTTTTTCGGATTTTTAATCTAATAAATAATAGATGGATAGATTGCAAGCCAGAAAAGAAAAGAACATGGCTAGCTATTAGCTAGTCTACTTATACCAAATAGAAATGAAAGAAGATAGAAATAGAGTAGTAGATAAAAAGAAATAGAAACTATTCAAAAAGAACAGGTTCACCATTACACATCACGTTGCAGTCATTACAGAGTTCACAAAAAGAAAAAAAAGAACCCAGTTGCCCACTTGATCTCAAACTCAAGCTGCGAAAACCGTACAGGAAAAAAAAGGGCCATCCATTATTCCGACAGGGCTGCAGCGTTCATCTTCATTTCTGACAATACTATACTCTGTATTTTATACCTAATGCATTTGGGTCAGGCAAACAAGCAAGCGAGTAGTTTACATTGACAAATAAATGAGGAAGGGAAACGGATACCTAACTAGGTAGAATGAATGAATGGGCTTCCAATACATCTTTACATTGCCAGCTAATTGCCAACCAAGAAACGCGACTTGTGGCCTTTGGATCTCATTTCTTTTCCTTCAAAGGACCTGAGGTCGTGTCGTATCAGCGAGACCTGACTCTGTTGAGCCTGAGTGCGTGTGGGCGAGGCAAGAGTAAGCCACTGCAAGCTGCTCTTATAATGTTAGACAAATATTGCATTTACCTGTGCTGTGGTAGTTCTGATCTATCCTTATCCTATCCAAACCCAACCGTCGGAATTTGTCCTTTTTTGTTCGTTCCTTTATCGCTTCCATGATTCCGAATCGTTATTGTCATTATTAAGAAGGGGGTAATGATTAAAACGACTTGATATAGAAGGGAGTCCTCCCATTTCCAACCCTGCTCCATAGATAGATCCAGCGAAACTAATCCAATCCGAACTAATAATCCATGTAATACCACGGCTTAATCTCAGGTCCGTACGGACGCGCGGGGACCTGCATCGGCACGGGGACCGTGCCGGCAAATACCTCAGCGATATCTGTTGCTTCGGTGGCTTTTGACTTGGACTCGGGCCCGGACTCGATGACCGGGACGAGGACGCCGCATTCCCAGTTGCGGCAGTTGAGTTTTGGTGCTTTTGTTGCTCGGTCTTGGACGAGACGGCCCCTGTTGTGAATCTCAGATTAACGATCTGGTCAATTAAGAGGGTTTGCGGAAGATGAAGGAGGGATATGGACAGACGGGAGTAGGTAAAAAATTGATAAGGTTCCAAAGGGGAGAAGGACATACCACGCGCTCTCCGATAGATTGGCACTGCCAACGTAGGCCCAGGCCTGACATCTGGAACCGTCTGGTAGACGGACGGGTTCTTCTGGTCTGGCGAAGAGCATCTGGACAAAGTAAGCAAGTCTGACTAGAAAATATCAAATTTCCTGTGAAATAAACGTAAACCTACCTTATTATGCATCAGCAGCCCCTCCCGCCGACTGACACAATCCCGCATTACCCGCCGCGGGAACTTCGGCCCTTCATACCATTTCGACTGGAAGCAGATGGTACCCGCAGACTGCGGGCCACCTTTTGACTGCTTCACCGTGTCCTCTGACGGAAAGTACACATTGAAACGGTCCTTCCATTCCTCGCCTGCATTCTTCTGGATTAACGCTTTAGGGTTGCTGGGGTTCTTGGCGGGGAATGACTTCGCGGTCCGTAGGACGAATTCTGTTAGGCCGTCGTCCCCTATATTATGTGGCAACATGGTTAGAATGTTTTTGATTTGGAGAGCGCTTTAAAGGGAGAGTTCAAGGGATAGGGATTACCTTGAGCTGCGAGGTATATGGATCTCAGGAACTCGTCGGTTAGCGAACCGACAGAGGAAGTCTGTCCGGTAATTAGTTGAATCGGTGGAAGACAAGATTGCTAAATACTTGCCACAAAATCAATGTCCAGCGGCTTCGGAGACCGCAGTCCTAGCGCACTCACGGCCCTGCCTAAACCGCAATGACCTGTCCGCTTCCACGCCTCACCGCTGTGAGAGCCTCCTCTGTAAGCCGGTTAGATAGGCTATTCGCGTTTACAAACGAAGGAGACTCACATAGTGTGAACAAACCCATAGGGCGCAGTCTTGCTGAAGTCGAATCCTGAAAGCTTCGCAATGATATTCTCATGGAGCGTCGTGGCTTTGAGGAAGTAGACAAGGTCCTCATAAAATGGTGTCCGCGACTCCTCATTGGCAGTCTGCTCCGATTTCTTTGGAAGATCGATAAGAAAGACGGTCTATATATGAATATGAGTCAGAGTTCCTTAGCCAAGGGCCACATCGCAACGTACATTTTCCATAAAACCGCCTTCTCCCCAGTCGAATGGCACCAGATTGGCACTTGGAACGACAATTCTAACGTAGTTCGGATGGAACAGAAGCATGAGTTTCGAGTGCATGCAGTTAACCTGTGCGTCCATAGGCGGGAAGCACAGCCTCAGGTTCTTCATATCCGCGGTCTCGGCCTCATATTGGCGTTTCTACATGACGTTAGTAAAGCAGTCCAGATAATTTTAGAGATGACCAGGGGGCAAACTCACCGTACTCTCCTCCTTCGCCTGCATAACCAGCAGAAACCGGCTCCGGTTCGTATCCAGCTTCGAAAACAACCACTCCATATCCCACATGAACGCGCTTAGAACCGCGAGCTCCAGATCCGACCGCTGGAACACCTCCTCGATCTTGATGTCGTCGCCTTGGCGGGGACAGCCGAACGCCCACGTCTTCTTCACCACCCCGTTGGGGAACTGGATGCCTGGCGTCGAGGATGGGGCCATATTCTGCTTTGAAATAGAATTCGTAGACGTAGGCTTGGTGTTAGACATGCTCGGTCGTGTGTTTGATGATGATGGACGCGAAGCTCCAGTAGTAACGCGGGGATTCGTGCTACTGATGCTGCTGCTGCTGCTGCTGTTACTGTTGCCGCTGTTTTTCGGCGAAGATAGGCCCCCAGAACTCTTAGCCATCTTCTGTTGCCTCCCACTCTGCGGCGGAGAGATACTGCTCTCCTCCGCCTTTCTCTTAGCGGCGGCCAGACGAGCCAGACGCTCCTGCTCCATCTGTTTCCGGTCCAGGCCGAGAATCCCATAGGACCTGACAGCAGAAGCAGGGGCAGGGACAGGGACAGGCGTCGACGAGTCCTCTTTCATAGTGGTTGAAGACGCGTTATCCCCGCTCGCGCTCTGCTCTTGTTTCTTCGACCCCTCTGAGCGGTGCCCTTCTGACGTATCTTCAGAAGGAGAAGCTTGCTGCATCGAAAGCGCAATCACCCTCCTCATATCCTCGTCCTCTTCCTCATCCGTCTCGGACCCAATAGTCGACTTCGACTTTGGAAACACTTCCACCAACTCGTCATCATCGTCATCTGAGTCGGCGGTGAGGTCGACAACATCCCCCCCTCCCGCACGCTGGCGTCCTCCTGCAAATACAGAAGACTGACCGTTTCTCGGGTTCTGCAGATCTCTCAACGAGGCAGCGATGGCGGCCTTGAGATCCGCATCTTGGAAGTCATCACCCGGTTCTGGTGACATTTTCTTGGGTGGTTGGGAATGAGGATATGAGAGAAGAAGATCCCTTCTAATAATTATGGGATGTGTGGAAAGGGCTGGAAAAGATGGGGTGTCAGTTGTGAGTGTGAGGGACAAGAGAGAAATGTAAAAGCTAGAATAGAACAGTACATAGAATAACCAAGGAAACTAAAAATAAAGGCAAGACTAACGTAAACAATGCCAACCGGGAATCGCCACCGCGACCCCGGCAAAAAGTTCAGCTCAGTTCAGCAGGTCGGGATGAAACCCACCTCTGCTTACAAGAACAAGAGGACTTGAAACTCTAGGCAGGAGACCCAGCCGCACACGCATCCTATGGACCTAAGCTTCAGCGGACCATTTCATCCACTGCGCACGTGCTGCAGCGCTAGAGACAGATATATTCGTTCTCCTCGTATCAAGACATTAAAAAAAAAAGCTAGACAGAGAACTGGTGGTGAAAAAACACATGCATGTAGTACAGACACGCCGAGCCTCGTCGTGTCGGATCCCGATATCACATGACCCGCGTCGCTGGCGTTTTCTTTCTACATGTGGTTAGCGCATCCTTTAGTTACAGATACCATATCTGGGGTTTACAGCAACGTCATCGTTTCCCAACGATGGCGTCGGATGGTTCTGAAGAACTCGCGATTTATAATGATGAGAATTATGGGTTGATGTATCCTACACTCTCAATTGTGATTATGTATGTTATTGTTACTAAGGATCCTAGGTCAATTCTCTCTAGGATTTGACTCTAGTAATTTGTCTTTGTTTCAATTTCAATGCATCTTGATCTTAGTCAGACAGGTCCCCGCGTGTGACAGGTATTACTGAGGACAGTAGTGGCGACATCTCCTCAATTCGTGAAAATAATGTTTTCCAGGAGTCGGAAAAACAAGAGAAAGAAGAGGGTCTTGATCATAGGCGCCGGACCGGCAGGAATGGTATGCCTCAGTCTGCATGCTCTGTTTCAATGCTCCCTGATATATAATCACAACTGCTATGTATGATGCTTTTGTTTACCGTCGACATTGTCTGGGCGAGAAAGGACATGGGTAACAAAATTGATATCTAGTCCTGCGCAGACATGTTGGCCCAGCATCCCGACAGGTTCGAGGTCACGGTGCTGGACCGCGCTCCCCACCCAGGCGGCCAGGCGACTTCGATCACCCTCGACGAAACCAAGTACGGAGCCAGCTGGCTCAACGACGGCGTCCAGGGCGGGTCACCCATTTTTCGACACACCTTCAACTTCTTCCGCAGGTACGGCTATCATGTTCAGGAGATCAAGCTGCAGGTCTCGTTCGGGAAGGGGAGGGATAACTTCTGGACGAACGTGTTCCCGAGTCCCCTCGTGGACGAGTTCTCCGGGGAGATCAAGAAACTGGGAAAGGTGCTGAAGCGGATCAAACGTCTGATGCCGATCCTGGGCCTTCTGCCGATCAAGACCATCCTGCGTCTATTCCGGTTCAGTCCGGAATTTGGCAACAAGATGGTGCTGCCGATGATGGCGCTGTTTCTCGGAACGGGCAACCAGACACCACACGTCTCCAGCGTGCTGCTCGAGCGTCTGTTCAATGACCGGACCATGAAGCTGTGGGACTATGATCCAGTCACCCTCCTACCGAATCTTCCCACGATGTTTACCTTTCCGAATATGAGCAATTTCTACCGCGACTGGATGGCCGATCTGCGCTCGAAGGGAGTCATATTCCGCCTGCGTACTCACGCCAAGAAGATCCTCCGAAGGGATCGAAAAGGTGTTGTCATCCAGATCGTGGGGGAGGACTCAGCCTCGCGTCTTGGCGACGGTAAAGAGCCCAATCCAGAGATCTTTGACGAACTGGTGCTGTGCATCCCCGCCGACGAAGCCAAGATGCTACTTGGCCGAACGACGACGTGGAGTGAAAGATTCGTGCTTGGCGGGGCCAGATTCTACGACGACGTAACAGTGATACATTCCGACTCTGAGTATTTCCGGAGGACGTACGAGACCCGGTTTAAAGGAGACCTTTGTGCCGAGTTCAGGTCTCAAGAGCGGAAGGACCAGGTGGCATTCGCGAAGAATACGCCTCGAAGTCAAAAGGATGGCTGGACGGGGTTTCAGCCCATGTTTTATACACACCCATACCCAACAGATCCGAGCAAGCTCGAGGTTGCCTTCGACTGCTCGAACTATCAGCACCAGTTTCGCAACAATCTCGGAGAGGGCAGAACGCCTCTCAAACACGACCGTCATATCTTTCACAGCATATTCCGCAACGAAGAGGAGAAACATCTTTGGAGCATTGATCAGATCGACGCTGACAAAATAATTTCACGAAAGCGGTGGCACCAGTTGGGTCACCGATGGCAGCACTCTGTCAGAGTCATCCCGGGAATGATGTTCATCAACGGACGTAACCGGACCCTTTTTGCGGGCGGTTGGACCTTTCTGGTAAATTTCCCCCACGGAAGGATTCGCTCTTTCAGGAAGCTGAATGATGGAATCTCAAGAACATGCATGAAGTGGCCTGTGTCTCAGGCATTGCAGCAGCATACCGTCTCGGCGCAACATACGAACATTTTGACGATTTCGCGGAAGGCTTCTTCTCCAAGTATCTTCTCCTTTCGCACGGTATGCGATACAAGCGGCGTGATCGGTCGAAATATGGCTAAGTCTTGACACTCTGTATCGAATTAAAATAGATGATAAGTGAACACTAGTCCGGTAGGGCTGATAGATTTAAGTGTGTCGTCTTCGAACCTTTGCCCAGACCAGTGTTATTTGCCCTTGTGGAGACAGTTGAGTCGTGCACTGCGTAAATATGATCAGTGAAATTGACAAGATCACAATTGCATCGCTTAGCCTCTTGTCAACGCTGCTGGCCGTTAGCATTAGTTTTCACCGCCGCTTCCTCGGCATCGCTTTTGTTAGTCGTTGCGTTCTTATCTTTCGTGCCAGCAGTAGCACCAGCAGCAGAAGCAGGCTGCTGATCCGGCAGCGGAAAACTCAAATGTTTCCAATCCTCAATCTCCTCAATGATGCACTTCAACCTATCCCGGATACTCTCCACCGCGTAAGTGCCCAGTAGCAACCTCAACGGTGGATACGAGCAATGGCCCAGCTGCCAGACCAATTCCGCAGCCTTCACGGCACTCGTCGGCTGCTTGTCAGCGAACCACTGGACCATGCGTTTCGCATGCGCCGCAGGTGCCGTTGGCGTCGAGTACGGCTCGCTGGCCGGCTTGATCAGGAAGTGCCCGTATAGCGGGAGGGGAGAGGACAGATCATTCTCGGTTTGCACTGCCGCAGGGGACGTCGGACTCCCGACATCGTCACGACGGATATGACCCGGCTCGACGAGCGTGCCCTTGATATTGAAATTATCTACCTCGTAGAGCATGCTCTCCATCAGCCCTTCCACCGCGTACTTGGACGCACAGTACGGCCCTAACCCAGGCACACCCAGCGCGCCCGACGTCGAGCTGAAGATCAGATACCGTCCGGAGCCCCTCTCACGGAAATACGGCAGAGACAGCTGGATGACGTTCAACGTGCCCATGAAGTTCGTCTCGAACTGGTTCCGAATATCGTACTCGTCCTGGTCCTCGCACGACCCGATCACGCCGTAGCCCGAGCAGTTGGCGATGATGTCGATGCGGCCGAAGTGTGCGATGGTTCTGTCGATGGCAGCCTTGACGGTCTCACGCACCCGCACGTCGCACAGGAGACCCAGGCAGTTTTCGTGCTCGGATTGCAGCTTCTCCATGTACGTGGGGCTGTTTTCGAACGTGCGGCCCACGGCCGCGACCAGGTCGTTGTGAGACAGGGCGGCTTTGACGAGGGAGCGGCCCATGTGGCCGGTAGCTCCAAAAATCTGGATAGTAAGGTTGTTTAGCCTCACGGTGGGAGATTGCGTGGATTCTGTGATCCAAACATACCAGCCATACGAGCTGTCTGGGCGGGTTGTTGGGCCCTGGGGGGTCGGTGGTCGAAGGGAGATGCAGCTTCGGCTCCCGAGCCGCAGAGGCCGGGGACAGAGCATTAGCGGCCCTCGGAGGGCTATTCTGAAACTCCATGGGCGAAATGCTACGCTCGAGGATAGAAAAGACGGTTGGGGGTATCGGCAGTCTGAAGGTGGATGAAGTCGATGTTCTCCGCACCGGAGCAGCAGCCGAGTCCGGGGCGCCGTTCGGACTTAAGGACGTCGGACCGAAACGCAAGAGGCTCGATATTCAAGTAGATATTACTATGTATTTTGATACAATGTCTACCGAGGACGATCCTCCGGGGATATATAACACAACTATCTTAGCACATCAAACGCCAACGCCGGATCGCTTCTGCCACCAGTGCTATCATATCAATTCATCGCCCGATCTCCCTGCGTAGCCTCCCCGCAGCCGTCGAGGGAGCAGGCTCTGGCCAGCAGCTTACGGCATCATCAACCTCCTCCAGGAACGTCGTGCTGTTGTGCATTCTGGTAGCACCCAGGACGACGCGGACGCCGGGCGAGCTCGCGTTTACTTGGGCAACTGTTTTGGCTTCCTCGTACGTCGCACCGCCCACCATGAATACGATAATATCCTGTGGCTTGTCTCTCGTATGGCCCCCACCTTCGAGGAAGGGGTACTGCAGCTCCTTCAATCTGCCCCGGATCAGATTTTGCAGAGTTGCCTCCAATCGCGGAGAATGCTGGGTGTAGACATTTTCTACGCCCTTCAGACCCTTAAAGCGGTCCCTAGCGCCAGAGAAAAATGATGTAGATTCGAAGAGATCAGAGAAGCCACCAGCAACGGGAGGGGCTTGCAGTGAGTGGTGATAAGCGAGCAGTTTAGGGATGATATTGATTCGATGAGGGGGAACGTTGCCCGCCGCAGTGAGCAGGTCAAGTAGAACGGGTAGCGCATTATTCGGGTTTTTCTCGTAGCGGATAGCATAAAGAGCTACCAAGCGAAGCTTATTTTCAGCAGGTACTGTGGGTAGTTGAATGATCCGTTGGAGAGACTGTACGCTATTAGCAGCAGCGCCCAACAGTCGTAAAGAGATGATGTGCCTACCTTGAGATCGCTTGCATGATTATCATTGCATGCTAAGCTCTGCTCCAGCTCGCTCACATCAAGCAGGTTATCCTCGCCCACCCTTCGACTTAGCTCACTCACGAGAGTTACATGCTTGCTGACATTGCCTGAGAGCTTGCGGAATTCCGGATAATCTTCCACAAAGCGCTTCATATCCGCAATGGACTCGATGCTCATATTGCTCTTCGTTTTGACCTGGTACTGCTCAACATACTCCTTGATGTTCCCACCTAGATCTCCAAAGTTCTGGTACATGTTCTTCTTGAAGAACGGATCCTGATCCTGCGACAGAACTATCTCCTTCAGCTCCGGTCGGATATCGGGCACATCACTCAGGTCGACTCTTCCATTATTGATGCCTATCAACTCGTGCACCATCGCCTGGTAGGTCCACTGCGTAAGCAACGGCGTGATGGGATCATCACGACGGTCCAGAATCAATAGTATAGGCGGGGTATCGGTCCTTCTGAAGTTGAAGAGCTGCTCCTCCTGGGTCAACTGGTAGCGGAGCTCCGTGGCGAGTTTCTTCGCCATCAGGCTGTTCTTCTCGTAGCGGATGAGAGGGTTCTTCTTGAGCGCTAGCAGCATCGCAACAACCCCCTCAGTCGTCCTCCGCAGTGCATCGCTGTTCCAGAGGTCCGGACTATGGCTCCATAACCGCTGTTTCGGGAACCCAATATTCAAGGAACACAGGTCGGGGTTTATGACGACGAAGTCGGCAAAATGCTCCTGGACCACGCGCACAACCTCATGGTCGTCTGCCTCCGCGAGCCGTTCAAGGGACGATTTGCGGATGATGTTGCTGAAGTAGATGTGGTATTCGCCGTACTTGGGCTCCCTGAGCTCGTCGATCAGAAACTGTATCGAGTCCGGCGACGGGCGCACAAAACACAGGCAACGTAAATGTCGCATCTTCTCCCGCGACTGGTTATCGAGTCGGTCAATCAGGTAGACTTCGTGGTTGAGGAGGGCGGACTGGGTGATGGCGGTCGAGACGATAGGGACCTGCGCACAAGGGGTTAGCCAGAACCATGACGGTCAACAGCAGAACGCATCTCCCACTGTCTCACTATCAAGAAGAAGGATCTTCATCTTGGAAGAAGAAGAGCCAGGCGTGGCGGACGGGTCTCCGGAGGAGACCATCCTCGAGATGTAGCCGGAGACAGCTGCGACGACGTCCATGATGGCGGCGGGAGGGGATGCGCCCAGACAGCCCACCAGAGGGCGACGAAGGTGTTGACGACCAGAACGTAGTCGCTGCCAAGCTGTCAGATGCGCTGCACTGGTGTATGTCGAGACAGCTGTTCTATAGTTTATCGTGGTGACAGCGGCAGCTCGAGAGCAAGTTGTCGATCCGCCGTGTCGGCCGCCGTATAGCGTGCAGCCGCCGCCGCACATGATATGATGGCATGCGCGACCCGCTGTCGGAACTGTATATATCCCCCCATTGTCTCGTCCGGCCTCTTCTTTTGCCCAGCTACACCCGCCTCTGATGTCGAGTCTTATGTAAAAGCCCTCTGGGACAAGCTCTTTTCCCTCCTACGGCCGCCATCTCACGATGCTGCCCTACATAAACACTCGTTCGTCCTACCTGCTGGCTCGTCCCAACAAAAATCACAAGCTAACCGGTCTCCTGTGCAGCCTTTTACTACATCGCCGACCTGACGGGGGCCTCTGTTGATGAGCGTACGTCTCTCTACCCCAAATTTACACTGCTTGACCAATTGCAGCTGACGGACTTCTCCGTACACAGTAAAGCTCGTTGCGTCGTTCCTCCTCTCCTACCCTCTGGCCGGCATCCTCAAAAGAATCCCCGACTCCCATCCGTGGAAGAAAAATGTCTTCATCATTGCAGTCTCCGCATTCTACCTCGTGGGGCTCTTCGACCTGTGGGATGGCCTGCGCACCCTGTTCTTCAGCGCGGCGGGGACGTACCTGATCGCGTACTACGTGGACGGCTCACTGATGCCCTGGATTGCGTTCTTCTTCCTGATGGCTCATCTGTCCGTGAACCAGATCCAGCGGCAGATCCTCGACGATGCCTCTGTCGTGGACGTGACCGGTGCGCAGATGGTGCTGGTCATGAAGCTCTCCGCCTTCTGCTGGAACGTGCACGACGGCCGTCTGCCGCAGAGTGAGCTCTCCGACTCGCAGAAGTACGCCGCCATCACCAAGTTCCCGGGGATACTCGACTACGCGGGCTATGTCCTCTTCTTCCCGTCTCTCTTTGCGGGCCCCGCGTTCGAATACGTCGACTACCGCCGCTGGCTCGAAACCACCCTGTTCGAGGTGCCTCCGGGAACGGACCCAGCGAAGGCCCCGCCAACGCGGAAGAAGCGCAAGATCCCACGGAGCGGAAGACCCGCGATGAAGAAGGCCGTCATCGGATTGGCGTGGATTCTTGCGTTCCTGAAATTGGGAGCCATCTACTTCCCGGAGTCGGTTCTGAGCGAGGAGTTCATGAAGTACAACTTCTTTCGGAGAGTGTGGAGCCTGCACATGCTCGGATTCACCACCAGATTGAAGTACTACGGCGTGTGGTCACTCACGGAAGGTGCCTGCATCCTCTCGGGCCTGGGATACAACGGGTTCGACCCGAAGACCGGAAAGGTGTTCTGGGACCGCTTGGAGAACGTCAACCCCTGGGGACTGGAGACTGCGCAGAACATACACGCCTTCCTCGGAAGCTGGAACAAGAACACTAATCACTGGCTCAAGAACTACGTGTACTTGCGGGTCACACCCAAGGGAAAGAAGCCCGGGTTCCGCGCCAGCATGGCGACCTTCGTGACCAGCGCTCTCTGGCATGGCTTCTACCCGGGATACTACCTCACCTTCGTCCTTGCGTCTTTCGTCCAGACAACTGCGAAGTGTACGTCCCATTCTTCCATTCATTCATCTTGGGCCCTCCACTAACCACACTGCTCAGATTTCCGCCGCCATGTACGCCCCTTCTTCCTGACTCCGGACGGCACCAAGCCGACCGAGTACAAGCGCTACTACGACTTCTTCAGCTGGCTCGCGACGCAGCTTACTATGTCTTTCACTGTGGTCCCGTTTATCATCCTGTCCTTCTCCGGCTCGATCCATCTCTGGTCCCACGTCTACTTCTACGGCATCGTCGGCGTGTTCACCTCGCTTGCGTTCTTCCACAGCCCCGGCAAGACCTTCCTCATCAAGCAGCTGAACAAGCGCAACAAGCCGCAGGTGTCGCGCGTCGCCAGCCAGGATACCGTCCGGGAGCCGACGCTGGGACTGCCGAATGACCCTGAAAAGGAAGTCGAGGAGGCGATGAATGAGATCAAGAAGGAGATCGAGGCCCGGAGGAAGGCGGGGAGTATAGTCAGCATGCCGACGGGGGACGAGTTGAAGGCTGCTATTGAGCAGAAGTTGGGGAAGAAGCTGTAAGATCAGATCTGGGAACAGAGAGCCCGGTTTCCGAGCAGACTCACTTGGGGAAGGATTGACTACGAGACAACAGACACCAGACCCCGATTTCAAACACATGAGGAGATGAGGTTGATGAATGAGGCAAATTGCCTGATCAACAAGAACAGAAGAGAGCCATAACGAACGAACTTGACGAATCCCCTTTTGATTACGTTACCCCGCGAAATCCGCACTGGTTGAGCACAAACATCTCAATATATGATGCATAGCGTACCCTACCCTACCCTGTGGTCAAACGACACGACATTTCAACAATGTTGAGGTGCCGTCATGGAGACGACGAATGACTCGTTCTTTCGTCTCTCGGTTCGTTTTCCATTGCTTGCTTTTCTTTTCCTTTTCTTTTCTCTGTTCAGATGAGGCGAGACGAGACGAGATGATCATGACGGCGAACGGATGACCTGGATGCACAGTGAACTGATGTTTTGTTATAGAACTTTTTTCTTCCTGAAATAGATTTAGGTTCAATTAAAAAAAAAGAAAAAATATATGAATGTACATAGTATATAGTGTGTATAGTGTAATTAGTTCCAATTAAAAAAAATAAAACAAAAGGGCAATTAAAATTAGACAAAAAGAGAGAGAAGAGATTAACGAATAATCAATAATCATAAGAGGCATCAAGTTCAAAATAAACAATAAACCTCGAATAAAACTCTCGAAAGAGAATACGCTGAGCTGGGTGTACATGTACCTATTGAGCAGCCTTGTGAGTCGTGTTTTAGGGCAGTAGTACAGTAGTAGTAGTAGCAGCACAACCTATACATTAGGTACAGTAACAGGAATATATGACTGAGCAGTCACGTCGCACTGTGTAATGATGTCGGCTCATTGGGTAGGTAGGCATTTTTATTCCTCTTATTTTTATTTTTTTTCTGCGCCTGGTTCTGCTGAAGCTGAAGGATTTGTTCAAAAGGGCATCTAATAATTTAGCTGGGAGGGTTCAGCATCGTGTATAAATAGTTTCATTCAGCAACTGTGACGGCGCTCAGTCATAGTATTATTAGCTAGAACTATGGTAGCTTGTCATACAGAATCGAAAGCATGAGGGGAAAGGAAAGGAAAGAATTCGCAGGGCTTCATGTAACGTGATATATATAGGCAAGTAGGACCAGCAGTATCCCAGAGACAAAGGAATGCTCCACCCCGCCTACCTTACCGCCTAGGTGTCTGCCGCGCCGTCACAGCAACTTCTTTTTTTATCCATAGACAACATGGAATATTTATTTACCCCCCCAACCCATTTAGACCTTGAACCAGGCGGTAAGTATTTTTTTTCCCACTGGAACATGGTGATTACTAAAAGAGTACATACAGTTAGATATCCTTCTCTTATGTACCTACCTACCTACCTAACCTACACCCATAGGTACTGTACCTAACTGTTACAATGCTTGCAGAAGTGAGGCTATGACAGGGGAAGCTCTTGGAGAAACTACAGGCTGACAAACCAATCAGGATACAAGCAGACCTCCTCTTTCGATTCAGGCCATATGAATCGATGAGGGGTCTTCGATTCAGTCTCCTAATCAGAAGGGCTATTTCGATTAACAATGTATATAAAGATGCTCCTTAACCATGGGGATCAGGACCCCGTGGTCAACTCAAATAGCAATCTAGATAGCAATATTGCTAGTAACGGCCTATTCATCTATCTCTTTCTCTTGCTTCCTGTCCTCAAGATAAACCCAACGAGCCTCCGCCTAAGAAGTCTTAGGTCCGCCGTTACACTAACGGTCCGCTAAGGTTCCTTGCCGAAGCACCATTAGCAGGCATGTATGTATCACCACTTCACAAGAAAAGAAGGTTCAGGTTAGATATTAAGCCAAAGCGGACAGACAAAACGATAAACATCAGTCAGAAAGAAAAAAAAAAGAAAAAAAAATCTCGAAAGAATACAGAGTATAGACTGCACGTATTAGATTGGACCTGCCTATATAAGGAGAATATCTATCTATTACACCATACACAGTACACACTGTTCAAATAGCTCATCACTAACAGTTCATTGATAGATAAGTGGGTAGGGTAGGGAAGGGGCAAAATGATTGGAATGGACGATGAATGAAAAGACTAAAATAAAAGACTAGTAAGTCAATGGCTCATTTCTCAGTGTGACTACCTACCCACTACTTGCTCAAAAGACTAGGGGAAGGAACTATGTCAATAAAAGGGGTGGGGAAATCTTAAAGGCTCCGGTCCGCGGGCAGGCTGCTAATAGTACTTAATAGTTACAGTACCTATCAGTTCGCGTGGGGTCCCATTTCTAAAAATAATAATAATAAAAAACAAAGGTAGTTCTAAAATATAGAAATTAACATTAGCCACTAGTTAATAGGCATTAGGGTATCAAAGAAATAAAAAATTGCAAAGCTTGAGCGTAATACCAGTATCATCCTCATCATCATCAGAGACCGTGAAGACTGTGACGTACATACACCATCGCAGCATTATCAATATAAGCATCAATCAAAAACGATTAAAATCCACCAAGCTGCGATCCCTCTCTGAAATAAAAAGAGGTATAAGATGTCCATGTGTTTTTCCCGGCTCATTAATAGAACCGTCAGAGCGCCGCAAAACACGCTTGAAGTATTTAATTCGAATCGCGCCGAAAGTCAAAAGACCTCCGCTCCAGCAAGCAAAGCGAACCGGTATATACATACATATACAAGGTATCAGAGACTATATGTATGTATATATAAGGAAATTGAAAAAGAAATTCCAGCAATCAATCAACATTTGATATTTATTTGCTGTCCATCGATGACGTGGCCTAAATCGACAGGACACGGGTATCGCGAGTTGACGGGATCAATG
Source organism: Thermoascus crustaceus (assembly GCF_041956765.1). Classification (NCBI taxonomy): domain Eukaryota; kingdom Fungi; phylum Ascomycota; class Eurotiomycetes; order Eurotiales; family Thermoascaceae; genus Thermoascus; species Thermoascus crustaceus. The sequence goes on along the minus strand of NW_027192532.1, from coordinate 1,009,925 downwards.
GTGTCAAATCAAATAAAGCATACAACGGTGTTGTATCGTCCTTCCGGGGAGCAAGTGTGCACTGTGATGCGACCGAGTCAAGTATAAGCCCAGCTCGGGTCCACCGGACCATCGAGAATTGAAAGCAGAGCACCATCGCAGACGGGGAACTGTATGCTGATAAAGGGCCAAAGAATGTAGCGAAATGCAATCGAAAGAGCATGTCAAAAAAAAAAAAAAACCAAAACCAGCCGCTCAGATGCCACGGGCGCTAACATGCGGGGGAAAACGCGATAACCAAGTAATCCAAATCCAAAAAGGTCTAAATTCGTGAAAGGCATGAAAGGTGTATAACTACCGGAAATCCTGCCGGGATTCGATGCCTGTGCGAGTCATCGAGAGAAACCACGGTGAGGTTTTGCGGAACCTCGAGGATCGACGGTAGCAAGAAGTCGTAAAGCAGAAAAGCGAAATTTTCGAAGCGTAAAAGGCAAATGCTGATGTCCCGTGCCTTCAGCTTGCAAACAAAGAAAGACGCCTCCCTTTTCTCATTTTATTCGTGACCTCGTAAAGTAGTTGCTGATGTAAAAGGACCTGCACAGATCTCTATCGACGCGAGTGCCAGTCCGGAGATTGTTCGAGTTGGGGATTCATCTATAAGCCCGCTGTCGTACCCACGACAGCTAGTACAATCTGAAGGTAGAATCATCAGTAAACAGCCGGTTAGCGAATGCTGGCGCTGAAACTTACGATGACGATCATTATACCGACGCCAAGAGGGACCATGCATCGATTGACGTTCCTCCACCACCGTGCATTTTCGTAACGTCGCTCTTCGAACTCGGAAACCTTGTCCTGAAATCCGCGCTCAACGTCTGCGCCACGGGAATCTTGGCTAAACACGGGTCTTTCCGGAAGAGGAAGGAATGCGGCGATGATCCAAGCTAGTCCTGTCAGCGCTAATTGTCGGTTCAAATAATACACATGGTTCCATTATCACTCACCCAGTGGGACGATGAATCCCAAGCAGAACGAGTAGACCTGGGCGTTTCTCCGGGAAAAGAACGGCTCTGCCGTAGAATCCATAGATGGCGCTTGCCACATCGGCCCTCTGCAGTCAAGTCGCTTGTCGAGATGGAGATGGGGTGACCAGGAGTTGTGCCGTTGACTACGCGGGACAGAGACCTGCGTGGGGACCTCTTCCAGCTGTGGTCCTCGCACCCAGTGGCTTCGGGGATCTTTGGGATCGCTCGCGATTTCTCGTTGCTGGCTCCCGGTGGTGTTCCCGCGTGCTCGTGTCCTTGGTCGGGATATGGCGGTCGGCACCCGACTTACAACGTGAGAATTCGAGGTGGCCGGACGGGCAGAGGAAGGTCGGCTGTCGACCATTAATGCATAGTTCTGGAGCGTTTGTCCATCGTTGCTGTAGTAAACTCGGGCCCATACAGGAATCGTGTTGATAACCAAACTCGAGCCGGATCCGGTCCGTCTGACGCTTTGTAGGCTGTTTTCCCTCGACCCTGAAGAGTTGCTGCTGTGAAATGCGGAGTTGGTACGGCGGTGTTGAGAAGTGGCCAAATTCGTCAGGTAGTCTGGGTGTTCGTCGCCCTCCGCATCGTGGACTGGGCGGATGGAGGAGCTCTTGTTGCTCACCCGAGCCGGAGCAGGCCTTGCGGGCTCTGGGAGACTCGAGCCTAAGCTGGGTGTGGCGAGGCTAAGCTGGTGTTCTTCTGTCCAATCGGATTGTATCGTCGACAGATTGGGATTCCAGCGTGCAGACGATCTGTCCGACATCAACCGTAAAGGACTCGGGACGGGAACCGAAGACGCGGAGTCCGCCCAGGAGCTTGCTGAGGGAGCGCGGATGGTCGGATACTGGATCGCTATCCCACTATCGACAAAAGCCTGGATTTCTGAAATAGAGGGTGTCCTGTGTGAGGAAGCCGTGGCGGGCCGGGAACCGTTCGAGTCAGCGGATGGCAACGCAAATGGCGAAGTGGACCGGGGTGATCCAGGCCCTCGAACCGGAGGGCTGGAACGGAGGGACTGCGGTTGAGAGTTCGAACCCTCTGAAAAAGCGACACCATCCCACTGCGTAGCGCCGAGGTACGTCCTGATCACGGTTCCGAGAGAATTCAACGAGGATATCGATGAGCCTGAGCGTTCTCTCACGAAGTTGGGAGATGAACTTCCAATCGGGACGATGTTGGGGCTAGAAGTGTTCAGAGGCACCAGATTCGGACTCGATGGCGGCCCGATAGGAATGACGTTTGGACTAGAACTGCTGCTAGAGAGTGCGTCGGCGATCGAAGGAGGAGGTGGAAGAAGTTGGGAAGAAGCTGATGATGACGACGATTCCTGGGCAACATGCTTGATCGTCGGAGTGATTGGGGGCCGGACCACCTCAGCAGTCTCATCGTGCAATTTGCCTGGTGCGACAGGATCTGGGAGTGACTTCTCGACGCGGCCGGTGGCCGAGGACAGGTTCCGGGGAGCATCTGAAACGCCAAAGCCCGCATCATCGTAACCTTGGCCTTTCCCAGGCTTAGGTAAGAGGACGTGCTCCGGCTTGGTCGGATAGGGACTGGAGGCGTAGACGTCGGCATCTTCCTTGGAGTTTACGAGGCGCACGGATGAGAAGGGCGGTCTTTCGTTTGTTTGTGACTGGGTCCGCTCGTGGAGGGCTCTCCGCTTGGGGGACGAAGCACGAGAGTGCACAGGCGAGCGCATTATAGAATTAAAAACCAAAAAGCATACAACCGGTACGGTTTTAATAAACCATGAAGAATGTCATGAAAAGAGCGACTGGCGCAGCGTGAAAGGAATGCGAAGTAGTTGGGGGAGGTGAGTAAACGCTGGCTGCAGCAGCGACTAAGTCAGTAGATGAATTATATAGGCTAAAAGAGTGGAATGAAGCAGAGACAACTCTGCTTCTCAAAAGAATGACAACTGAAGAGAGGACGAGGGCAGGCCAGGAATTTTGTTGCCCGGCGGTGAAGCGAGAGGCATGCAGCCGATCGCCAGGGACGGTCAAGGGGCGTGGGCCGAACGATCGTCCCGCTGGCCGGACCGCCCGCTCTATTGGCCATAGACCAGCACAGCCGCCTTTCTGCTGCTTGTTTCGCTGCACAGACTGCAGATTTGGACACCTTAGGGTGAGGGGGATGCAGGACATGAAAGAAAGGGACACGGGGACACAACCCGCCCAGAGAATTTGCCACGGTGCAGTGGACGGGCAGGAAGAGAGAGAGAGAGAGAGAGAGAGAGAGAGAGAGAGAGAGAGAGAGAGAGAGAGAGAGAGAGAGAGAGAGAGAGAGAGAGAGAGA
>NW_027192532.1:989181-1006378 GCF_041956765.1 Thermoascus crustaceus | reverse complement strand
GAGAGAGAGAGAGAAGAGAGAGCTCGTACCAGATAGACGTTCTCTCCAGACGTCTGTCAGAAGCTTTCGATGAAGGCTTCCCCGCGAAGGCCGGCCCCGCGGCCCGTCCGCGAACCGCACAAACAGGGTGGGTTCGAGAACAAGTGAACAACTCAGCGCTGAGCTGCTGGTTGGCAGAGAGAGCGAGAAACTCCGCCCGTTCCTGACGGTTGACGTCGTTTCGAGTCGCTCGATCGGTTAGTGCGGATTCGGATCGATGGAGCGAGTCACCGCCTTCTGCAGCCAATCGTGTTAGCCCGTCCCGCCCCTTTTTGCCGTCACTCTTTGTCACGTGGAAGCCAAGAACACCGCAAGCTCACAAAAATAGCACCAACGACGGCCGATCGCCGCTTGGACAAGCTCGACACCAACTTGCCCGCTGTCTGTCGGAGATTCTGACCTTCCAGACGTTCCAGAACTCCCCCGTACCTGGAACGCTCCAGGCTTTACGGTCGGCGAAATCTCTTCCGTGCAAAGGTAAAATTATGGAGCATCAATCTCGTTGATCACAATTACCTGCTGTTCGTCCGCACATCGAGGTTTCAGCCTCCTTATAAGGCTTATATCGCTGACCTTTGCTGTGCCAGCCGTGGAGCTCGTGACCGCAGCTGGTCTTTCAGGCGCCTGTCCCACCATCGGTGCCACGTTCTGCACGGCTCCCCTGGCCAGTCGCCTGCCCGTGCTGCTCTCCATTGCTCGTCATGGCGCCTATCGGCTTCTTCAGCCGTCTCAGAAGTCTCTATCTCAGAGAGTCTGGTACGTCTGTCTGTGCTGTCCCCGGCGGCTCCACCAATGCAGGTCATGATGCTATATCCATCATCAGGCTTGTTCTCAATCGTTCATCGCACTGATGTAGCTTGTTTTTAGAGGAACCGGCACCGGTCATCTCGGTGCAGTCTGCTGCTGTGCTTTCGGTATGCATATCTATCTATATTTTCCTTGGCGTGACGTGCGTCCTGTTCGGAGCTTTTCCGTTGATTGCCATGCATAACATCGCTATCTCCCAGGTGGCCATCATTCGCCATGGAGAGACCCCGCACTCCTGTTGACTTATATTCAACCCTGTCAGAGCATGACGCTGTCTCTTCTGCCATTTACATCGGGACTGACTTTCCCGTCCAAGGTTCTCTGCACCCTGATTTACGTGGTTCCCTTTTATCTCTCCTCGTCCACGCGCCCGTCTCCCACCCTCAGCAGAGATGCTCCGTCGGTCATTCGAGCGCGCATCAGGGCCGTGACAACGGCATGCATCGTCTGCACCCTGGCCATCATGGGCCTTGTCATGTACAAGGGCAATGCGTCACTGTCGGAGGCTCTCAAGCTCCTTGGATGGTGGCCGGTTGGCCCGGCTGAGATCGTCCGCAGTTTCCTGTTGACCGCGATCCTGTTTGCCGGTCCTCTTTTCGAGAGAGGGGTCGCGGAAGGAGAATGGAAGGACTGGATCAGAGGAAGTCGGGTCGCGCAGACCCTTGGTGGCTGGATCGGCTACCGGAACTATGTAGCCGTGAGTATGGACTTCCTGTCTGGATGCTCCCAAGCTCACTTTGTCTCTAGGGCCCTGTGACAGAGGAGATCATGTTCCGCTCCATCATCGTCTCGCTCCATCTGCTCGCAAAAGTGCGTCCTGGCCGGATTGTCTTCATTGCGCCTCTTTACTTCGGTATCGCCCATGTCCACCATTTCGTAGAGTTCCGGTCGACTCATCCGGACACTCCGGTCATGGCTTCACTCTTGCGCTCCATCTTCCAGTTCGGCTATACGTCTGTCTTCGGGTGGTTTGCGACATTCCTGTACCTCCGGACCGGTTCTCTGCCAGCTGTCATCCTCGTTCACAGCTTCTGCAACTGGTGTGGTCTTCCCAGGCTATGGGGACGGGTCGAAGGTCCTGTCTTTACCGGACCGACGATCGTCAGAGGCAAGGAAGACACCGAGGTCAGCTCCACGGAGGTAGACGACGGCACGCTTGGCATCGGTTGGACCGTTGCCTACTACATCATTCTCGTTGCGGGAGCGGTCGCGTTCTACTACCAGCTCTGGCCCTTGACCCGGTCCTCGCGGGAGCTGGCCTCGTTCGCGACCGGATCTAAGTAAGCAATTGGCGGTTGATCTCTTCGAAACGTGCCATCGACTGCGTCGGAATACGACATTGGGAACATAGTGGATTGAACTGTATGGCAGGATGTGTAATGCCGATGACCTCCGATCTACGACTCCACGGGACCATATACAGTGCACACTCTATGTACAGCTACCGGTCCATGACTAATTTCTCTGTAGTAATTACTTTGTTCGTGCATATAATTTGGGACTTTTGCCTGAATGTATGATTTGGGATCATGTGGCTTCTTTCACTATGTCAGATGAATGTCCGATGTACGGTTCCATTCCTTCCAGCGTCAATAACCGTTTGCAATTCACGTTCTTGCAATTCCCTCTTGAGCCCCTCAATTAGCACTCGCATTTGCTGGGGTGCTAAAACTATGATAGTTCATGGGCTAGCTAAAGAATAATGGACATGTAGTATGTACAGCCCATTGCCCTGAAGATTGTTCGTAGTTAGAGAGAACAGCTCCCGAATACGACTAGTGGTCAGTACTTAGATGCCCAGCTTTTCATATTTCCTCACCCGATCCCGATCCTGATCCCGCAGGTGTCTCGGCATCGCGACCTCAGCCAATGCTTACGCAGTAAGTCGTGATCGTGGCAAACGGCGTACATGCAGCATCCCATCCCTTTTCAACGTGTAAATCCATCCCTCTTTTATCGCATCCTTCGCATCCCGAAGAGAGCATGCATGTGTTGGCTGTCCCAAGTAATGTAGTCAGCTTCTGACATGCATGCAAATAAATAAATGACTTGGTAATCCCTTTGGTCAGGTGGGCACTCGGATACAGTTCCTTGAAAGAATGAATACCCATGTAGAAACCCAAATTCAATCCCGAGCAAGCAAAACAAGTAAGTCTATCGCCTCTATTCCAGTTAAAAGAGCTCTCTACCTAATTTTGCTCCAGTCATCCCCCGAAGAATATACCCCTGTTTGACTCACCGTTCTCCCTGCATGCGTGCAAGAAACCGGGCCAGCACCCGAGACAGACGGATAGATAGATAGATAGGCAAACAGTGATGCCGGTCACATCCCAGACCGGTGACGGCCATTGAGAGGCAGAAAGGTATCTATCCGTCTGTCTGTCTGTCAATCACCGATTGGACGTCACTGTTTGGTTTGGTTTGGCCATCACCGCCCAATCTGCCTTCTACGTAGAGAATAAGTGATAGACTAGGTACCTAACGTGGGCACCGGTGGAGATTCATAGAATCTGTGAATTCTGCCGGTGGGGGTATATATATCTCGTTCTTGCTCGTCCGGGTCTGGGGTTGATTTTTCTCTTCTTCTTATTCCTTCTTTCTTTGTTACCATAGCTCTAGCTTCTTTTCTCTCATCGAGGAAGTAAGGGGGCAAGTCAAGTAAATATATGTCTTTTTCTGATACTATACTATACTAAGGTTTCTTTCGATTGAGAAGGTCTTCATTGATCTACCTATCTACTTGGGTTCTTTACTCCGAAGACGTTATCGAGCACGATACAATTGCTACTATATGATGTCTTTCGAAATAGCGGTACGGTATACTTCGTTATGTCTGTATGTATATACAGCGGTGACTGTCTATCGGTTGGTTAGCATTCCCTCCCAATTCTCCCTCCGTCTTCGTTCTCCCTCTACCTCGATATTCACCATACAATACAGGTACACATACTTACCGCCCACCCCCGTTGCTGACTCCCTGTCAGTCGAAGATAAAGAAAGGAAATGGACGTAACGGCACCAAGTCTTGGCAGGTATGTACATGTACTTTGTACTGCGTGTACTATCGTCCTATTTACTTTCTCTTTCAGGACTCCGACTTGGCTCTGGAGTATAAAATAATGGGACACGTTCCATTACCTCGTCAGAGAGGCCGTTCAAGTCGCTCAGGTCAGTTCCTGAAGCAGCTCTAGTTGAAGTAACACGCTAGGAGGTTTGGGAGACAAGCGTTGAGGTGATATATACGATCTCCGACCTTGATCCCGACTCGAAGCCTACTACAGAATTGAATTGGCACTCTAACCGACGAACCTGATTTGAACCAGGATGGCGAGAGCGAACCAACTGTCCCTCGACGCGTCTCGATCCTCGAAGACCACCAGAACAAAGACGCGAATTCGTGATCGATATACATATGACTTGTCGCCTTTGTTGCTTCTTCTCCTGCTCTTGCTCCTACTTCGGTGCTCACTCCTAGACTTGGTCAGATATCTAAGTACATGCAGCTTGGCGAAAAACTCCACTTTGCATTGCATTGGATCGGATCGATTTCCTATTTCACGACGACATCGGGGTGACCGACAGACAGAACGTCTCTGGACAATGCGCAGAGAGAGAGAGAGACAGAGATTTCAGATTCCCGCTCCTCAGTCCTCATTCGGGCCATTCAATGAATCGGCCAGTCGCAGTTCGCATCCAGTAATTTTTTTTCTCTCCAAGATCCTCCTGGCGGAACGGAGAAATATGTCCATCTCCGTCTATGACTATCCAATCGTTGACCCTCCCTCCGAAGGTTTATTTTTCAGTTGGGCGCGGGCTGACTCGAAGGACCCGCGCCATCATTGTCGAGGAGAACTCTCTCCTACTTTCGGTCAACCGATGATGATCCGCGTACCGCACTCAACTTCCTGGACATCGAGAATCGACCGAAGGAAACTGTATTCCTGAAACAGAAACCTTCCACATCCTGGGGATTGAGAAAAGTACGTTCGAATATCATTCGATATACGGACCGGATCGTTCTTCACGGGTTGTGGAATGGAAGCGTCACCTGCCGGCAATTTCGTCTTCTCCTTCCTGTGCATGCCGCTGCCCCTTTATTGGAGGGTCTCGGATTCAGGACCTAGCGGTATTCATTACCTAACTCAGTGTGCGGACTAGGTAGGCTCATCGGGGCCTCAGACTCTAAGTCCAGGACGGAGAGAGTCTTTTTGAAGATCTATCCTTGGAGAACGCCACTTCTCCGACTATCTCGGAGGAAAGATAGTGGAGAAGAACCGTAACCCATAGGGTCCTATATATAACTTATCCCCGAACATGAGGCCCCTGCAACCAGATGCAGCCGATCAAAACGTTTTGAGCGCTTGAATCGAGCCTCAACGTGGATAGGGGTCCGGTACAATGCGGTCCCCGCTGGCTGCGGATGCGAATAATATCACAGAAGGTCCGGCCACCTTCGAGTGTATCCTGTACACTGCGAGGTAAAGCTCTTGGCTTCATCTTTTCAATGATCCTTCATTGCTTTTTTCTTCTTCCTTCTGCTTCTGCTGCTATACGCGAGGTCAGTCTATGATGTCCGATTAATTGGGTATATACCCCTCCCACCCGAAGGAGAGGACAAGGCACTGGTTCTTTATGGCGAAATGTCCACCTCTATCGTGACGATGGACGAGATTCTTGGAGGTGAGTACAGAGTTCCTTCTTCTTTACGTACCTACTTACCCATCTAAATGCAAAAGAATTAAAGACAAATTGGAAGCTGATCATACAGAAGCAAGTTCCGCATTTTGTCAAACACACCAAACTCGGAACAAAGGTCCCTCTGAACCCTGCCGCGTGATGTATGACTACCTGGAGGCATCATGCTTGGACAAACCCGCAATTGTTCTTTATCTTCTCTTTTGCGGCGGCCCAAGTATCCCTTATGCAACTTTTGGAAGCGACTGCCGGCGCCTGGGCCTCGAAGTATAACTATCCTCAGCTCATCATTCTGCAGTGGATTCACTAGAGGTTGATGGCATATATAGATGACAATTGCCCCCGTCCTTCCTTCTTCTTCTCTGCAACCACGCCTATCAATATGCGAGCAGACTTGTAAGTACTCTGATCCTCTTATCTTGCCCTCTACTCTCGGCCACAGACGCACTAACCAATGCTCCTAGACCACTAAAAAAAAACCACCAATATACTGCTCCCGCTAGACACATAAAAAAAGTATGTGACCAATTCCACAGTCCTTCTGTCTGCTCTCAGCTGTGGTGATGCTGATCTTTACAGTCAACTACCATGGAGATCCGCCTGACCATAGAGACAGGCACTGAGAGGTCACTGAGGACCATTCGGTCCTCAGCGACAGTACTCTCGGCGTTCCTGGAGGCCATGATCGCGAATGGCATGACATTGGGCGGATTCTCCGTTCTCCACGACAGTAGAGAACTGGAGGCAAGTGACCTTGTCAGGTCGTTTGACTCTCTGTGTGTGGGCCCAGTCACTTGGGTCATAATAGAGATCAAGGACAAGGTGAGTTGCCTGCCTCATTCAGAATTCGTGCAAAATGCTAACGCTAGCAAAAAGGACACTAATGGGGATGGGCGGGTTGTGGGGTTCTGGTAGAGGTAAGACTCCAAGTGCCCCTTACACGGCCGAGTGGAGAAAGCCTTTGTTAAACCAGCAAGACATCGATGACAGGCTGAGGATAAAGCTGGGTCCTACCTACACTGACATCAACCATGTCTACAATTCCTACCTTGGAGATATGGGGGTTATTTCTGGACCGAAGGATATCGTCAACCCAACGAATTTGCCTGGAATTCCGTTTTGAGGCAATCAGCGCAGAAATTGGAAGTGCAAACACCAACATTGCAGGCATGACTTGAGCTGAAAACGCATGCACTACTCTTCGGTACTGGAATCGGATGCAATCTATCCCGTATGGGATAGGCTTTGTGAAGCAATTCTTCGAAGCCTTGACCTGAGAGATTGGAGTGTTTTCGCTTCGGAAGATATGAGGATACCAGGGCTTGAGCCTCGGTGTTTAGACCAGAAGACTTGCATTGCCCATCCTGAAGCTCGAATATGGCGCTGTCACCGCTATCCAGGACCAAAGTGAATCAAATATGCCAGTGCGACGAATCAACAACACCCAGAAGAAGGCTCTTCTGTAGTCCTCCCTGCCACCATTACGTATTATCGAAGACTTTCACACCAAAAGTCCGTGTGAGAACCTGAACGTCCTTGAAGAACCTTTCCCTGTCTGCTGCGAAAAAAAAATAAAAGGTTGCAATTCGACGAGGAGGTCTCTTAACTCTCTGAGCCACCATCCACGCCCGTACCTCATTTGATCCAGGAGTACCCTACATATCCCTCTACTTCTGCGGAGAGCAGGCTTTGAGAACGGATGTTGGTCAGGTTCTTGGACCAGATGGGTGCATTTTACTAGTATCATCGGCGCTTTGTCGTTGGGTTGTTTGAGCCGCTGTGCTGGAGCCCAATTACTTGGGCAAAAACTGAAATCAAATCAAGGGGTGAGTTGTCTGCCTCATTAAGAATTCCTGCAAAATGCTGAGGCTAGCAAAAAGGACATGGGTGACGGGAGAGTTGTTGGCTTTTGGTAGTGGTAAGTCATTATCCTAGGGCTGCAGCTGATGTCCTCATGCTAACATATATATATATAGGTGGGGTGTTCGGCCGGGCTTGTTTTTATGTATTTCCATCTATTATATCGACTACGTGACAACACTTCTGTCTACTGTTTCTGAAACTCGTTACGTTGGCACCATAAAATCTTGGACTTCCTTTTTTTTAAAAAAAAAAGGTCAGGGAAGCGTACTGAACTTCACGTTCAGACAGAGTGCACTCGACTACGAGCCAACTGGTTTGCATGACCAAGTCTGTCATCTCTCAAAGAACAGGTGCTTTGTGGCGGTGCTGGTCGAGATGCCGTATACATGATCACGCACGCCCTACCCATCCCCTGGGCCGGTCTGTCTAGCAGATACTTTGTCGGGAATAAATGCCCATACTGCAACTTTTGGGGCCTTAATATATAAGGGTTATCACTGGCTGACCTGCCCCACGTTGACCTTTTACCGAATTCCTGGCACGAATAAACACCATATGGAGATATTACTCCAGCGAACTCTGGGTCTGTGAGGATTGCGGCAGCGTCTTCAGATCAAAGGGTCTGAAGGGAACTTAGCAGAGGCAAGATGCTGGCAATGGGAGAGACCATTGGACTAGCCGAAGAGTATAATATATAGTACGGTACAAGTGACCGTCGAAGCCAAGGCAACGGTGTCGAGTGCAGGTGAGTGACTCCTCCTTTGTCCATGTACTTAGAAGCCCTTCATTTTTCAGGAAGGTCTGTTCCTGTGTCTGTCGCTGATATATTTTAGGCAAGAATTTTTATAAAATGACAGTTACCAGAGAACTTTAAATTCTCCGTCGACAATTTCAGCCTCGAATGATGAGCAAGAAAGCGAAGACTGCAGCACGCGATTCACCTCGGAAGCGCCGTCGACACCTCCGAGAGGCGGAGGATACAGACGGCGAAATGCCAATTAAATTGTATTTCTACCGGTCAGACCCTCCCGTTCGACGAATACTGTAAACCTCTTGGAGTATAAGGTCGGAATCCTGCAAGAACAGAGTGGTAGCGTTGCCTTTTTTTAGTTCAACAGGTTCTGAGCCCGGCGACTCTGCCGACTAGTCTGATCCGCTGCCTGATAATCTATCACAATGTAGTGGTCTGATGTTCTTGAGAGCAAGGTAAACAACCTGTTTCCCAAGATCAAGGACCCGGACATTTGTGACCAGCTTGAAGAGGCGTTACACAATTGCAAGATCAGAGAGTCAGAAGGTGAAGGTCCCCACTCAAGCTGTTGCAGACTTCGGATCCCCTTTGCCTAACGTCCTATATTCGAACCGAATTCGTGTTGATCACAATCACGGAATCGAAATGGCAAACGACAAATTGATACGGCATATGAACAAGCTTCCGAATTCTACAAAATCCGGTGCACCATCCCGGTTTCGGATGATGGACACAAAGGATCCATGTTCAGCATCGTGATACTTGTCTATCGTTCGTTCTGCTGGTCAATATCATATTATCCCTTACCCAAGTTGAATTCCAATTACCCCGATCTGGGACCGCTGTGTCGGAACGCCTGGTTTAGCACTCCAAGAACGTTTGACAATAGCGACTATATTTCTGATAAAGCCAGCAACTCAGAAGAGTGTCATATCCGCGGGGGCCCTCAAAAATGGCCAAACTCCTTTTGGACCTACTGTTCCTTTTAAGCCGCTAGGACGGGCCAGATGGAAAAGTGGATCGAAGAGTCCATCCATCTCGGCCCAGTTTATATACAGCAACGCAACATTGTCTGGTCAAAACTGCCGTCAATACTAGGTAGTGATGACGGACAGAGGGTGCGGTGGGATTTTTTCTCTGCCTTATAGGACACCACTCTTACGGAGGAATCAAGGGCATAGAAGACTAAGAGAAACCGGACTTTCCCGTGCCAGCAGACAAATGCTGATCAAAAAACCCCCCTCGCGGCTAGGGCTGGGCTCGGCTTGTCTCAGAAAGTACTCGCAACCTCAACAAACTCCAATCAGGATCCGAGATCGAGAAAGAACAGTTTCTTCTGCTCAGAGAAGAGAGAGAGAGAGTTGTCTGGCCCCGGGAAAGGTGTTGGTATATATATTGGCGACTTCGAATAAGACGAAGACGGAAAATATGGAATTGATGATCATATCCGAAATGGAACCATGCGACGCGGCTTGTCAGCACAGCAACAAATTCCACCAATTCGTCCGTTGTGCTTCTTCAACAAGCTCGTCGAGTCCTTGCCCGCCTATATAATACCCGACTCCTGTACAGCGGACAGTTCAAGGTACAACATCGCTCTAAGGAGAACCCGGTCACGTTTGATCACGATCTTCGATGAAGCGACAGGAACAGGCGACGTCTCGCCCATTGAAAGAAATCTGTCTGCTACTGGTCCCATATAATAATGACAGGCTGGGCTGCTGCAAGGCCTAAGCCCATATTATGTTGTTTGCTTTTGACAAGTTGCAGACTTAGATGGAGTCGCTGCCGACTCCTGTTATAGAGGTTCTCTGACTTCCTTCACCTCATTGCTCCCGGACGAGAGAGGAATACGGATGAAGCAGCAAGGATGAACCTAGGCAACGAGCACCTGTCAGATGGGGGCACATTGTTGAGAGACGTGCAGTGACAGCTACAATTTTTATATATTCTATATTTTGGAAATTGGCCCGAAATTCCGCCCAAGCCATCTGGGCCGGTCGAGGGAAATGGCAATATACGGGACGACATCGATATGTGCAGCGCAGTCTGCGTCTTATAACAAGCTCCCTGCAACTAAGTAGGCCGAACGTCAGACTGCGAACTCCAATGTGAAAGTATCAGCGCAGAGTGCGAAAGTCCGGAAGACGCCAAAGCTACAAAGAAAGCTCGGAGATTCTGCCATGGGGCATCCAAGAGGGCGGATTCACAGGGTCAAATATGCTGAAGCTTAATAACTCGACCACCGCCTTGTCGCGACGGCCTCGTTCTGAAAAGCTACGGTACAGGAGATCTGGCGTGTGCCGGGCTGTGTCCTACCTTGTTTCTCCCATCACCTGGCAGCTGACAACGCATTGAGAGCCCAGCCATCCATATGCAACGAACCTGTTCTCGATGCCACTAGCCTTACCTTCATATCCAGCCCATTGGCCCAAGTACTGCCATACCGGGGGCCAAGAATATCACACCAATTGAACGAAAACAGAAAATTCTAAGGCGATCTAATAAAAGTGGTAAGTCATAGAGGATTATACAATAGTATCAATATGTTATAGACCTTACTAATATCTACTATGGAGATGATCACTCAAGAAGTTGAAGCGCTTGATTTAACTGCTGACTCCCCGTCAAAGTCAGCCGTACCGGTTCTCTACCTGCGGCTCCTTGGTGGATGACCGGCAGCAACTGCAGCTCATCATCATGGGCGGTCTTAAGCATGGCATTGGTCATTTATCTGCTCTCTCTTGACTTGCCCGTCTTAATCTGAACGGCTCCATGGATGTGATGTTCAATGAACAACACCGCATGCATCATTTCCTGGCTGCCCTTGTCTTCGACCTCATCCAAAATGGCAAATCCTCCTTCTATATCGATGGGTTTGCACTCGATCTCGCGTGATATACCGCAACTCGGCGCTGTCCAGCCCGAAATCGAATACCAGAAAGAACTCAAAAAGCATGAAAATGCAGGAATGGGGCGGCGGAAGGCGCGACTGGGAATGGTATGCATTTGAGACGGCGCTTAAGCATTACAAGTCCATCAGATGGCCGACTGGCACTACGCCGGAAGACCTCTTCACCGGCACATATCAAACCGCGATATCCGGTAGAGGGGAGTGAGTCAGTGAAAAAAATGCGTCTTTTGAGGGGCCAAATATATCGGCCCAAAGGCCACCCTTGGAAAGCACTGATAATGGAGGAAGTGAAACAAAGCTCCTAAGTCCGTGCCCGATCATTTGACAGCCGGGGCACTTTTATGAAGCGGATAGCGCTAAATGCGTAATGACAACGTGCATTATGGCTTCATTCTCTTGAACCATGAGCTGATTGCAATTATGGAATATTCCACACTGCCGATATTATCTCAAACGGGCACGATTGCCAACTTCTCTCCATTGTGATACAGTACATCACCCTCGCCCACAATGGTCTCAGAAGAAAGGATCCGTTTTCTTATAATCATCGATGAAGAGGAATAACCAGCAACGATCGCATCAGCAACGAAGTGCTGAGATGGCATTTTCGTATGCTACTCCTTGCCGAGGTGGCCTGATCTCTATATGAACTGTATAGACCAATTCGGAGATCTAATGCTCCAAGCTTATCCCGATTAGTGATCTGTCGGCGCTGCGTCCTCGACATAAACAAGGCCACTGCCACGAAAACCTACAAAACAGTATCGGCACCTGTGTTTATCAGCCATACATATATGGAAATAATCCAAAGTGCTGACAAGATGTCTCCCAATGAGAAATTCCGACTTGCGGCAATCCATGTAAAAACGTGTGCATAGCTGTCGGCTCTTCATATGCAAACTGGGAGAGATATGCTTCTCCACAGCAATATAAGTCTGATGTTATTGTCCATTCGCAAAACAGATTGGATGCAAGACAGAATTATTTATTTAAAGTGTATCACACCCACAGTCGATATAAGAGACGTTCTTCTGACCATCGGATCAAAATGTACTCGCCGTTCGGCATGGGAAAAAAAGCAAAGCATGAAAGCGAGACATACGTATACGCCGCTTGGCGGAAGAACTCGCCTGAAACTAGGTTTTCCAGGACATCACATTGGACAAGATAGAAGAGATAACGGAGACTATTCACCAATATACTGCCCTGATCAATCTGCGGGTGCTGCTTCTTCTCACCCACAAAATGCCGACCACTGCACCCACAATGGTTTCTGAAGAAAGAATCAACTTCCTCATGAGGCTCAACGAAGGTATCTTCTGCGTCTCCCGGTTATATATACATGGTGACAATTGTTTTTGGCAAGCCTAATGGCCTAAACAGCACTTTTCTCTGAGGTTTTCTACGCCCAAGGCACAGCGTGCAGTCCGAACCTGTCTTGAATCCCATCAAGATTCTGTTAGGAAAGGATATACCACCGAGTCAGGAAAAGTTGCTTGGCTTGGACGAGGGGCCCACTATTCATCCAGGGGTATATTTCCGTAACCTGAGAAAAGAACTCGCTTGTCAAGGTCATCAGGCCCTCTGTTCAGGAGCTTCCCGTCAGTTTGGAGAAGCAGAGACCTGCTGATGCGGAAGCAGCACACACCATCCCATTCTCCTGTGCTTCGTACAAAGATAGTGATGTTAGTGACCTTCAATTCCTGTTATTATGAAAAGTATGTGCTAATGTTGTCCCTAGGTGCCACCTGAGACTGTGTCTGCGATCTGGACGATTTCATACTGCCGCTTTCCAATTTAAAATGTTCCAGAAAAGCATCAGGACAGACTCAGACACAACTCCCCTAGACGGAAACGATTCCATGGATGAGATCTCGGGATATTCCTCATGAAGTTTTTCCACTCAGATAATCATGATGGAATTTATGCCCATTGGATGGTCAAGTACGAACTCCACTTAACGATTGTCGATATCGCCGATATCGCACCACCCCGGGAATGAGGCTTCAAATTATGCTTCATTCCCATCCAAATTACATGCCATACACTGGGTTGTGCTTCATGATCTGTTGGAAGGAGCAGCCTTTCTCAGACGCTGAAGACTCCTTACCAGCGAGCGGTGGGAGGATATATGAGCAGCATGATACCTTTTTCTGCTCAAAAAGTACCTATGTCCCCACTGACATTAGCCTAGTGCGGGTGAAGCTTCGTGATTCCCATCACCAACACACAAGGTTCTTCCCATTGTGCTGTCTGATGGTGAGGAAACTCTGACATGGAATCTTACTTCAGTTTCCGGGTCAGCTGGGGCCTGAGTGCCTCTATTTCCATACCTAACTCCATCTTCGTTACCGGAGGCATCCTCTGGCGCACGACCATTTATGTTCAGCACCTCAAGGGGATAGCGAGCTGGAAGGAAACAAGGTAAATTTCAACTTGTGACTCCCAAGGACCCGTTAGGGAGAGAAACATGAGCCAATACCAGCCAAAACACCGGAATATGGAAGAGGCTATTGTCCAGATAGCCCTTGTTTCCTTCCTCAGATGGCCGACGTTGAGCATAGTGAAGACTGAATGGACGGCACATCGAGTGTCCTTTTTCGTATGTACATGACAAAAGTTGCCAAAGACAAGTTCGAAGCCCAGGCTGGCTTGGAGCGGCACTGTCAATGTCATACGTCATGCCCCTGGCTCGTACATGTTTTTATCGACTACCGGTTTCGATTCTTTCTTGACATACATGCTTCGGTGTCTTTGGGGTTATCATGTCAAAACCAGCAAAGCAAGACGATCAAGCAGCTTTCTCGAGATACGGCCTGGTCTGGCTTGAAGATCTATCAGAAGCAGTACCTACTTTTGGGGGTGCTGTGGCAATTCTCCCAGCTAAGACACTCCGCTCCAGCGCAGAAGGCATGTTCTGGAGCAGCATTTTACCGACGCCCGACCTCGCTCCAACGTATCTCCAGTCATTTTCTTCGGGGATTTTCCGATTTCCATACTCTTGAATACGTCGGAGACGCAATGGATTGAAGGTTTCAGCAATGTCGTCCATCTATTTATGACAACTCCACTATATATTACCTCCTACACTTCCCGGGGTTTGCTATGAAGGCAGACCCCTGAAGATGAAGGAATAGAAAGCAAGGGGGCAGCCGTTTCAACAACAACAACACCATCCCAGGTTATGATACCTGCACCCGCGAAGATACTGTTGGCGACACGCATCTCTGAGCTCCTATAAAAGATTATCGACGAGCGTATTGCTGCTCAAACAATCTGGGAACCGTTTAGTGTCACTAAGATCAACTGCTGGCATGTGTTGTCGAGACGCAAGGCTCTGTTCAGCATTGCCACACCCCTTCGGATATCGGTCTCAATATATAATTTGAATTGTTTTTGATGACGGCCCAGTTAACAGAAGCCTTAAGGATGCGTTCACACCCGAATCCAATGCGAACGTCGACTAACAAGGTCGTTTCCGAATTGAGTGTCCGACAACAGCAGAAAGCCATTCTCTGGTCAAGGGTGCCGGGTCTAAACCTTGGGGGAACCAAGCGAAGAAGAGACCGAACAGGAAAAATACCCTTCGAAAGCTCAGGGATTAACTGGGCAAACTTGGAGAGGGAGGTCCGTCAAGAAGCTCTGGGCAACAGCCCGTGCAGCCTTCTCCTCCCCATTCGGTATTATGTTGTGGCCAAGGAGAATGATATCTCCGCGCGCACGGTGGAGAGTTTCTCTCAGGCTTTTGGGCCAGTTTTCTCAGGCACAGTTCCCCGTCTTTCGGGTTCCACCAAATACATCCGAAATCTGACGAACGGAGATGCCAGGCATGACAGATTCCTCACGATGCGCATATATGGGTGTTGGGTATTGATGTGAACTCGGACTGGCACATGAAGCATCTTGCTACAGTACTTGTGGCACTGACATGTCTGGCAAACAATGCCGCATGAAAGGGTCAAGATTTTTCTTCCTTGCTAGCAGCGCTAACTATTCCATTGTCTCCCTACAACCACCTGCCTACTGCATCCCTGACTGCTCCCCCACTCAGTCCTTCTCTTTGCTTCATCTTCTCTTCACCTTATGCTCTGTCTGCTTTCTTATTCCTGGCTGATTTGACTGAGTCCCTGTTTCGCAGCTGATCGCGTTGCATACTGGGCAGCTTGGCGGGCTATCTGTGCAGTCAGTTATTCTGCTGGCAGAACATCAGTTCCTCCACCTGAGGCAGCCTCAGACAATTGTTTATCAGGTGCCGGCCTTGACAGTGCTATACCCTTTTCACAGCAGCTCTGTGCAGGGTTTGCTCTACCCCAGATCCCATACTATTGCACCTGTACTGGTTACTGTCTCCACCACACTCGACTGCTCAGTCATATTGACAGTATATAGATCTTTCTCATTGCTTAATTGGCATTCTGTGGGGATTTCAGATAATTTGACAGTGTCCTTCTCTTGCAGCTGCTACCTCTGTCTGTCATCAGCGTGTTGACAGGTCCTGTCCCACTGGATCAGCTAGGGCAGCTTCCCCCACACAAATTAATCCGATCACCAGAATCCTCTGTCGTCCCCGCTACACGGCACGGTACTACGCAGTTGTGACACGATTATTGTCTCTTCTATATATTGGACATACGTCCAAGGGGAAGTACGTGCTGCATGCCTGCGTTATGGATCCGGAATCATCACCATCAAAGAGACCCGCAAGTATGAACGAAAGGGAGAGAAAAGAACTAAAACATCAATTGACTTCGGATCCTTCTCTGAATAGTGATGCTTCTCAAATATTCAGCTACACGAACTATGTGCAAAGAATCTGGTTAATTCCTTGGAAGAGTTCCAGAATTACTTGGCTATGGTACGAACTAATCTGGAAGTTCATGGCCTCAATGAAAGTCAGAGAAACTGTCATGGATCCTTTAAGCGTGCCAGAAAATATCAAGAGCGAATCATCTCCCACGACGACAGAAGAGACTCCGTTTCAACTTGTAAGCCGACATCGCAGGATCCTCTTTCTCGTCCTCGCAAGAGTGGCACACTTCCAGCTGCGGGTATCATCATTTATATATACTTACCTCCAGATAAATCAGCATCAAATTCGATTTCCTATATATCCCATCTCCACGGCACAGGAGTTACCTCCACGGAGGAATTTTTTGGCTATCTAGTAATGAAAAACGCCGTCCTATCCTCTTTGTCGAGGCGGTATCTGAGCTCATTCCGCAGCTCAAATACGACTGGTGTCCTCTTCAAATTTCATCGCCTGCCTATTCAGCAGCTGAACTTCCACAGCAAAGGTATGAAAGACAAGGGAAAGATGACACAAGGACTTGTCGAAGTCAAGGCGGCGACTAGGGGATCGAGCTTGTCCGAGATCCAGATGCAGGAGTTGGCTGAGATGATCGTTTTTGAAGCGCTAGTTAGTTACAAAAAAGGGGGGCTCTAGGCTTTATATAAATGAATGTCCGCTTAGAATATGTGGACCGTTCAAATCAAAAACCGACTCCTTCAGTCGCCTTCTGTCAGCCGAATATTACCACTATAACCTAGTGGTATGCCAAGAGACCTATCAGCCTAGTCAGCACACGCCAATTCGGATCGGCAGAAGGTCATAATCCCTGCAATAAAGGAATCATACTGTCTATACCCGAAACTGCCTACTTTCCTTTATTATATCCTTTCATATTTCATGAAAGGTCTCGGGATCATTAAATAAAGAAATATTCAGAAGGTCTTAACCCCTGATTCCATAGGAATAAATAGTCAGTTAGGGAGATTCGAATAATCAGAGCTTTCATCATCATACCTTCGGATTATGAGGTTCGCGCACTCTGACACCTTCTCATATCCCAAGATCGGGATGAAATATACCTGGCATCTCGGTCTTGTGACAAGAGCTGTTTGCATTACCTGAGAACATCAGAAGCCAGGCATGAAGACTTCCTGAGGATGCAGACATTTCGGAAATTTCTGAGAGCGCCATGGACTAACAGTGTCCTGGCATACGAGCCACCCACGGCACACTGCATCCACACACAACTATGTTGTGCAACGAGCAACATCTCGCACGGGTTCAACCTTGACGCCTATAGGTATATTATTATTATTATTATTAATCAAGTTTAACGTCC
>NW_027192532.1:888194-982999 GCF_041956765.1 Thermoascus crustaceus | reverse complement strand
GATTTTGGTGTTCCAAGTCGCTTCGCCTATAGGTATATTTACAGCAACCTTGCACTATCTGGACACCTGTGAGCTCGAGTCCGAGAATTCGGTCTTGTATAATCATGCAATAGCGTTGGACAAAATCTGCGTATATCATCCGCATCTGTTCAGGCTGGGCTTCCAATCAGGCCGAATTTTATACATACTATTGTTGGCGACATCCCTGCTACGGTACAAGGGGAATTTGTCTTTGTGGAGAAAGACGATCCGGCGCTGTAAAGTGCAGGGAAATCCGGATTACAGCATCTTCTCTCGCATGTTGAGAAGCAAGCTAAAGGCGGCTTCCAATCAGCTTCGCCTTAGCTAGCAACGGAGGGCCCTTCTCAGACGACTCGCCCTTAATTAATGACGACGACTTCCTGGATAGAGATGACGGCAATATATAGATGGTGGTGGTTGTGGTGATATTGGGCTCGAACTTTCCTACGATGACCCCTGCTGTCGACGTTCGAGATATGGTCTTCAGAACTTCCATCACAACGAATGCTCATGCATTAACTATATGGTCGAGAATACCAGATCTGATCACAGAAGCAAGAACCGGGCCTGCTCGCAGAAAATACTTTCCTTTGAAGTCTCAACTGTCACTATGGACGAATTTCGAAGCGGACGTTCGACGCTCCACAGCTTCTATCTTTGGCAATCCAATAGACTTTCAACAAAATATTCGCTAAGAGTATTATGTTGTAGGGAATGAAGCTGGGCTTGGTAGCCGCGTCCTTGAGAATGTCCTGCAGGCCCTTGGGCCGGTTCTTGTTGGACAGAATCTGCATGGCTGTGCTAACAGTTGAATGGACGATTTTTGAAGTCTCTAAAATCTTTAAAAAGCACCAGGGTGCCGTCAGATCTATGAGGGTCAGTTATTTACGTGGAAACAACCAACAAAAGAAGAAACCAATGTCTGCTTCAGTGCCTGTGCCTTATCGAAGCGTTAGAATCATACGATCTTTGCCGTTTTGACGGGGAGACGATGGTGGGGTATGCACATTCATGGGCCGAAGTCGAAGTTAGCTTACAGTGCGCAAAGCGCCATTCACAATCTTGTTAGCATAGAAGGAAGATTCGTGATATCAAGATGGCTACCACAATCGAGAAAAAAATTAGCTCCTATCGGCCTGTGAGATAATTGCAGAAGCATAAAAGGATGTTACTTCTCTGCTACGTAAGTGAAGTCCCTCCTTTTTGGAACTGTTTCCTATATAGGTATGCTTACAAAAAGTCCTTCTAGAACTCCAGCACTGGTACAAAAACGGCATATTGCCCAACAACCAAAATGCCGAGCGGATGCTGAAAGTAGATCAGCGTAGCATGAAGGACCTTGAATCAATCCACAGATCCCAGAGGTGGGCAGATATAAAAGAAGGGCCGCAGATGGAGATCCCAGTTCAACTACCATGAGTTAGCTCATCTACTTGGCGGTAGTTGGAGCGCAGATTCTGCCAACAGAGAAGTCAACAGCTTTGTTTATAAAAGCCACCAAATTCTCATCCTCAAGAAGCAAAGGTACACTGCATTGCTCGGTTGTTCTCGCAGACTTGGTCACATACCTGCAACGACACCGTTCCCTGTGTCCTTCCCAGTCACCAATCCTCTTAGCCTTAACGCATTCTTTCTGGTCTGCCTGATTCTGAGTAGTGGACAAGTACTGGGTATGCAAGCCCTTCATGCAGTCAAACCAGAGCTTGTTCAAGTACGGCCGTTTGGTTTGAATTACGGCAGCATCGTAATTCTTACTTGGGCAACTAAGACAATTTATTGCCCAGCTATCGGTGTCAGAGCAGAAGCAAAAAAGCAGCCAAGAACGTAACACACGACTATTTTAAAGCTACATCCTTGATCTGTCACAAAATATATTTATGAGAATTTCTTTTCTTGCTTTTATGGAGAACATAAATATCCGGAAAGGGAATGGTCTATTTTCTTAGGCGAGAGATTCGATCCGGCCAGTATCTTGCAGATAACCCATTGCTTTCTGATCATTTCTTGGATAATTGATGAATTTGACCCATCTGTCATGTTGAAGATTCTGTCTTGTTTACATTTATTTCTTTCTTTCTAGGAAAAGTGACAGACACGCTGAGGGCATTCATGACTCTGATGGAGAAGATAAGTCGTACACAGGGGAGTCAGATGTCATGGCGAGATACCCTCACCAAATTGCACACCGGTAAGATGGCACGAATTAATTAGTCCTTAACATTAAGACTGGATGTTACGCTGATATATGTAGGGATTGCAGAACTCTCTACTCGAGAAACATTGACTGAAGTTCAATAGGCATGATAGTTTTATTGAATATCTAAATAGGGCAAGGTTAGATATTTCGACTCCCAAGGGACCTCTGCAGAGTAGTCTGTGTTCGTTATATACCGAAGATAGGGCGCAGGGCTTGGAAACTAAAGCACTTACAGCTTTTATATCCGGCTACACGCAGTATGGCGCAGGAAATTATGTACACCGCGGACCTGTATTCTTGGTAATGAATACTGAGAAAAGAAAATTAAATTCTTTGAATTTTCTTTTTCTATTTCTTTTTCTGTCCATGTATGTTGTCTATTTATATGCACCTACGTAGGTATGTGCGTAACTCTATGCCGTCTATATATCACCTCTATATGGTATTGTACAATGGAGAAGAACATTATTTCTTAACATACAGCCTTTTCCCTTCCGTTTTCCGCATATTTTCCATGCCCAAGCGGAAATAATGAGGAATATTGGAAATGGATCGAATCTATAGTCTTAATATAGTCCCATCCCGATCGATCCCGCCCCGGAAATGATCCGTAATGACTCTCCCCTTCAGGATCGTCTCCTCCACCACCCCCTCGACGTGCTTCGGCTCGATACGCCCATACCAGATGCCCTTTCCGGCCAGCGGACTCACAGCACCATCCGGACCGGTCAGACCGGGCGGGATATAGATGATCACGTTCCCAGCGTACTTGTGTCCACCGATGTGGCTGACCAGACCGACGTTCGCGTGATTGGGCCCGTCGACTGTGCTTCCGTCCGTCTGCATCGAGGTGTAGCCCTTCTCGCGCAGCACGCGGTGGAACTCGGCCTCCAGGACGGGACCCATGACGCCGCAGCGCATGTCGCGTCCGCCGTGGCTGCAGATCAGGATCGTGGGGGACTGCTGGATATCGACTACGCCGGGGAACTCGGATTGCAGTTCGGGGGAGCGTGTCAGTTCCGTGCGTATCTCCTCGGGGAGGGCGGAGTGCATTTCATGGAGCTTGGTAGGGAGGACGAAGGCGCGGACGAATTTTGCTTGAGCGTGTAGTGGTGCCCCCAGGGAGGGTGTTTCGACGGGGATGGAGGGGAGGAATTTGAAGCTGGGGAAGAGGAAGGCGGAGGCTGTGGAGGGGGAGGACGGGGCGGGGAAAGAGGCGGCGGTGACTAGGACGTTGTTGTATGGCTACGTTTTGCGCGAGTCAGTCCATTGAGCTTGCAAAATAATAGCATTTTCCACTTAGATCTAATAATAATATTTCTAACAGAACTGAATACACGGGTAAACGGTATACATACATCGGCATATCTCCCACGTCTCCCCGTCAGCTTTCTTAGGCCCTTCGACAGCGCTCCCCATGCTTTTCCCTTTCCATCATCCTCGATACGACTCGCCCAGTCACCCTGACCAGTACATATAAGAAGCTGTTGGGTATATGCGGCCATCGTCCCATTGAGCGGCTGTTCGTGGTCGATTTCCAGGCCTTCGGGCATCGGTGGTGTCGGCGCACACGAGCAGCTCGGTTCGGGGCATGTCTGCGTGACGGGGAAAGGCGGAGGGATGTCGAGAGGGCGGTGGGGAGTAGTGCAACGTGAGGAAGATATTGAGAAAGGTCGGATATATCGTGGTCTGCAGGTAGTTTGGCTGTTTCTGGGTAGAAACGCCCAGCAAGAGCTTTGTGGTCTCAACCGCAGGCGCATGATCGCACGACAGAACTTCGAGGTGAAATTACGGCGTCAGGACGTCCAGCTTCTCAATTCCAATAAGGAAAACAATTAACTAATAAATAATGGGGGGATAAGTGCATATGTCCTTTGTAAAGAATGGTGTAGCCTGGAAGTTGTGAGCGAAAGTCGCGATGGAGGAGATGCGGAAGTCGGCCTCGGAGATAACTTTATCAATTATCAATCAGCGTTCGCGAACCCACGGTTGGCTCCCGTTGTCCGCCCACTCGACCTTCATCGTCACGGCTTTTGGGCTTAATCATCATCGCCATCATCGAACAGGATAGGCTGCTCTCATCAGTAAGCAATTCTGCAGACATGACAGATATCTGTATCAACCAGTTTATTTCGAAAGGCCTGATTACTACGTGCTGATTGTCGCCTCTTCCGCACAGAGCAATGCCAGGGAGTTGGTAAGCTAATATACAGAAACCAATGTTGATCTAGGAATTTGGGAATTTGTTATATGCAGTGTGAGTTTAACAGTTGCTCAACAGGCAGAGATACTAACTCTGCTCTCACAACGGTTGACAAAGGCATCTACACGGCCACATTCGTGAAGCAAGAGGAAATTCATGCGATCCCCCTCGTGTCCTGGGATCAGGACTCATCCGCACGGAAAGGCGTGAAATGAAATCTGCTTGCTTCGACGGCTTCGAGCATATGATTCCTCTCAACGAGTCTAATCCTGGTCGATTGAAGTCGCTAATGTGGGGCCACGTGTTGGACAACGCCGGCTCCGTGACAGAAGGACCAGTGATCTGAGAGATCCAGGGTGTTGTAAGGACATGATATCGCTCCTCAACACTAATGGGCCGTCAGGAGGATGTGTGTGAAAAGAACAGCCAGTGGCAGTGCGGGGTATTCTACCTAGCCTGGTACTAGAGCCTAAGGTGCATGATACCCCGGTCTCTGCCTGAAAACACCCAGACCAGCTCGTCATTTCCTGTCTGCCTTGTCATCTGCCGCAATGAAAGTTAAGGCTGATCCTATCTTCCTATATTTCTGTCACGAAAGGAACAGAAAAACTCACATAGTCTTACTCAGTTGATTCCTCCTTTCTGCGAATGCTCCGCGTGACACGCTATCCCGAATCTGCTTCTTCTTTTTGATTATTGAGACCACCCGCTAACGAAGGTACTGGCTGCTCTCAAGATGGCTCAGGCCTTGGAAATAACGGGTAACCTCCGGGACCGCTTTGTCCAAGCGGCGGTTCTCCTTCAAACACTGGGCCCAGTCCACGAAGTGTCTACAGAACTACATACACTGGATCAGGATTTCTCCCAGTACGAAATTGGGGCAGATCACGAAAACTTTTTGAAACAAAGGTTCCTCGACTCCTTTGCTCTGATCTGCGCCACCGAAAAGGATGGTGCCAGAGTCTCTGCAGCATGTCTCGAGGAAGGTTCACCAGAGGGGACCATTATTCGAGTTGCAAGCAATGGCGGGGTGACAGAACATACATTAAGAGAACTTAGGGATCTTGTGGACGTCTTGAATTCTACTATAGCCGATGGTACGCGGCTTTCTGACCTTGCATCTGTGCAGAGTAGACGTGAAGCTGATTATTTCCAGGGTCCCCCGTACGGAACCAGGAATATGAGATACTTTCAAGGATCATCAACTTAGATTATTCCCGGATCCTACATTATCTGAAAAAGATAAAGGCCGAATACAGAGCTCTCAAAGAGCATTTTGCCATAATGGCGCCGAAAGTTGGCATGTCGAACGGCTCATCTTTCCGAAAATCGTTCGACTGGCTGTGGGATCTCCTCCATACCGTGGAAAAGCTTTCACACACTCCAACACAGCAGGAAATCGGGGACTTGCTAAAAACAGCGCGAGCAGGGAGACCATACCTTTCCCAATTCCTGGAGGCTGCCAGTTCTAGTAATCCTCCGCATTCTCCGCGTTGGATTAAAGCTGTCAGGAAATTGGGACGGTATCGGATTGCCTCGCAGGCGATAGCACATTTCGCCATTGCATTTCCT
The DNA here is from genome assembly GCF_041956765.1 of Thermoascus crustaceus. Lineage (NCBI taxonomy): Eukaryota > Fungi > Ascomycota > Eurotiomycetes > Eurotiales > Thermoascaceae > Thermoascus > Thermoascus crustaceus. Next base: position 977,006 of record NW_027192532.1, on the reverse strand, counting down.
ACTCTATTCAATCCAATGATCGTCGAGTCGGTCAAGGCACCGTTGCGTATAGCTTACACCTCAAACCGGGATGCCACACCATTGACCAGCGTCCTAAGGAGGACAATAGGCAGTGGTCGAGAGGACTATCATCGCTCACGCCTTGCTGCTCTCTGGGACACTAGAGATCCGGAGTCTCATTTCCGTCAGTCTTGCTCTATAAACTTGGTGGCTCATGCGGAGATGCAGCTTCTCAACTTCTATGATCACCGTCACTACCGCAGGCCCTCCATACCCTTGATTGGGGTAAGCAAAAAATCATGCTTTCTTTGCAGCAAGTTTGTCAGCATGCATTCTGGGAAATTCATCCTGCCTTATCGCCATTATAAGCTCGACCCGTCTTGGATACCACCCCCAATGCTCGATGACCGCGTCTACAAGCAATGCAAGGACATAGTGACTAAGCTAGTGGGAGAAATGGAAACCGCAGCGAAATATGGTTTAGAATATCGACTAGGTCATAGGGGATCTTTTTTCCCCGCCGACCCGACGGCCACCATGTCTTTGTTCGGACTGACAGGATCAGGACCCAAAGAGAAACTAACTCGGGTACCTTCAGGATCACAGTGGACTGCTGCAACGAACCAAATGATCCTAAGAAACGAAGCCACCCTCTCCCCAAGCCAGGTCATCGAATCCGAATCTCCCCTGCATGTCATCCGAGCGTCCGGATTGGCCACGTCACCAACGACCTCGGACATTAATGGCACTGTGAGAACGGCCTCTCCGGTGCGTTGCCCGGAAGAAGATAACGCGGACCACCTTCTTTCGAAGATGGTCTTCCACTTCAGGAGAAGCGACAATCCCAGCAGACAGGACATCATCCAGATGGACGATATCCTGGACTCTCCGGGCGGAGACCCCTCGTGGGAGAAGATGATCGAGATCCTGAGTGCCGACGGCCACTTTGGGGTGTCCTTTGAGGAGGGTCGCGACTTTCTAATGTTCGACGACCAGGTCAGGGTCTGCAATGAACGGCAGTTCCGTGCCTGTGTCCAGCGCCTGCGCAACTCCAAGGTTTGGAACTCGGATGTTATGGTTGGTAATTTTGACATGCTACGCGCGAAGAACCGTCAGGAACTTTATTCGTTTTGATTTTGAGTCATGCATGAATTTACTAGCTCTTTGATGACCTAAGTTTTGCGGTATCTTTGATGTTAATGAGATGATGATGATATGATACTGGAAAGCAGCCAATGTGAAGCAGATATTACATGACTAGGAAATGAAATATTGATACAAATCGTGAACACATATTGTGTCGAACGTTCATTTTATAAGCATTGGTCTGAGCTACTGGGTGATGTCGGGTGTGATCTCTAACAGAGTTAGTCTTTTTGCTAGTCTTTTTGCGAGCTTCCTGAGTGTCATCCAAACATCGTATAGGGAGGATTATCTTTCCATGCTACGCTATGATCATAGTTAACCACGAATGGTACACTACTTATCAGTATGTACTGTGTAGATCAATAGGTGCCGCCTAGATATGAGGCGGTAAGCCATAAAACGAAATTCACAAGTGCTGCCTGAGCTCACCCAGCTGATAACTACGCAGTATATTACCCACCCACCTGTTGAGTGAGGCTGATGATAACATAGATGTTCTCCACTCACCCGAAGACACAGGGGTTCTTAGCAGCTGCACATAGCCACAGTCTAATGGAATAATAACTTTTCTTTTTCCGTGATCAGTCAGATCGATTAGACCTTCAAGCAAATCAGTGCGAACATGAGTTCAAGAGCAGGGTCTGAAGAACACTGTTTAGTTTGGGTGTCAGCACCCCAATGGAAGTGGTTTTTATGGGAAATGCTTAATGACTTGTTCGGGAGTTCGCTGCTTTAAAATGAGTAAGAAATGCAGACCTACCTCGTAGCAGCTGGAAGGCAAGGCAGTTTGCGCGCGACAGCTGTAACTGCTGGCAGATCATGGCTTACTTTAGCAACCATGGCCCTGTCCATCTCCATCCTGTGACATGCGGGCGCCGGGAACCGGACACAGCCTTGTCGATCTTTCAGTTCTGTCGTCCCCATGAGCTTTCTGTGTTGCTTGGTTTTAAACCCTCCTCGATCGTTTTTGCGCTACAAGATCGTACTGGCCTGACGACGTATTCATAGGCTCGACCAAAGCGTACAGCTGGTTTCTTCACTCTGGAATCTACGTCCGTGTATCCGATCCTTTCTATGCATGCTTGATTGGTTCCCTCCATCGCGCCATTCCGCGATAATGACGACGAGAGGAGCTACTACACTTAGTGCGGATTCAGAGGCAGCGGAACTCCCTCTGATCCCAGGGACAAGCCGAAGTCAGGGCGCGTCTCAGGTGGGTAGACCGGCTGCATACTTGACTAGACGGTGCTACCTAACTTGATTATCAAGTGATAGACCCCACAGTCCCGAGAATGGCTTGGACGAGCGCCAGACTCTGCTCGATGCAGACGAGTTCGCAGCGAAGTATAACTTGGATGATATTCGAGATGTGTTGAAGAAGGGTGCCCTTCTGGCGTGTGATCTAACGAATTTCGAGCGCGTGGAAGGCTTGACCGAAGAGGTAACTGGTCGTCATGAGCAATGAGAAATTTGAAAAGTGGAATCAACCAGGAGTTCTTGGGCCTGTCTTCTCTTACGGCGTAGGGGCACTTCTCTAATGAGCAAGAATCCATTCCCCCCGTTTTTGCTACAGAGCTGACTTTGGATTTCTTTATCGCCCAGCGGGTTGAATCTGTATGTATTGCCCTTCTACGGTAGTATACCCCGAAGTCTGCACGGGGGCTACCTGAATATCCCCAAGGACGAAGTCATGATGATGTTTTTCGAGTAGTAAGTTCCATATCCGTTCTGGAAGACTTTCTCGCCCTGAATACTGAGTATCCCGATAGTGCACCTTACATTGGCAGTTCTCTGGTCGGATGCTGGTGTACAGATACTTTGAATAGGTCGTTGGGTCGTCGTGGGACTGTAATGACCGCCGCAATTTTGACTTTATTGCCCCGATCGCTAGAGCAAGCTCTCGAACCTGGGAACTGCTTTTGGTCGTTTGTCTGCTGCTAGGAATTGGTATTGGAATCGAGGCATGCACTATTCCGATATATTGCGCAGAAATCAGTCCGGCTTTCGTCCGTGGGGCCATGGTATTGACATGGCAATTTGTGTGTTCCCTGTTATAACATAGCCATCCAAGAAACCATAGATGGACGAAATATCGATTTGCTAACTTATTCCATAGATATACATCATTTGGACAAATGTTTGCAATCGTTACCGTATTTTCCCTAGACGTGACCGACGTCTATGCGAAAATATACGGTGGAATGGTTCTTGTTTTGGCAGCTGTTTTCCCACTTTTCATTTGGAGACGTCCTGAATCTCCCCATTGGTATGCTCTCAATGGCCACATGGAAAAGGCCTATCGGTCTTTGTGTCGTCTGCGCGGTACAGAGATACAGGCTGCTCGGGACCTCTACCAGATTTATACCCGGATTAAGTTTGAAAAGCAGGATTTTGGGTACAGCAGCTATATGCACCGCTTCACCCAGCTGTTTACGATCCCCCGAATCAGACGTGCGACAGTCGCCTCAATCATTGCCATGATCTCTGGAACCATGTCTGGTATTTGGAGTATCATCGTCACGTTGGATTCCTTGTTCTTAGCCTATACTGGCCTGCAGACTAATTTCAGGTTGCTTGTGGTACTGGGTTTGCACCCTGTAATCCTCACGGTCACCTTTCTCGCCAGATACGTAATTGATACCTTTGGAAGACGTCGCCTGCTGCTAGCAAGTCTCTCACAGATGGTCTGGCTGCTCGTTGTTACCGGGTTGTGCTTCCGTATAGAGGCCAATTTGAAGAAAGTGATCGCTGTGTCGTTCTTCATTTTTGTCTTTGCAGCGTTTTACGCCATTGGTGCAGGCCCGGTGCCTTTCACCTACTCGGCTGAGATCTTCGCGACATGCCATCGCGGTAGGTATTTTTGCTGACACACACCGACACTTGGAAATTGAATTAATAATGCATAGAGGTCGGCACGGCTCTGGCGGTCTCCGTTTACCACGAATGCCAAGTAGTTTACCGCGGATGCCTGACCAAGCCACTCGTGTCTATCCCGTACAGGCCCATTACTGCAATCCATACTCTTGAGTGTTCGTTCCTTCCTCGTATTTTACTGCTCTCCATGTCCGATTTATGTGCTAATTGGCCTTGGTTCCCCAGAGCCCTCAATATGATTAACTTATCGATGGTGTTTCTCTTCATGAGAGAGACCATACAGTATACGCTGGAGGAAATTCACTCGGTCTTCAGAACATCAACAAGAAGACCATCAATGTCTTGCGTATTTGGGTTGGCGCCTCTTTCCAGCAGCAACCTCGCCTTGTCCTCCTGGTCGAGACCGATTGCATACAGCAATGCCGTTCTTCTATTTCTGCCCTTGATTTCGACAGACGCTCCGCTTCCCAGCAGGAACTCGACTGTTTCGAGTGTGCAACATTTTGTGATTGTCTTATGCAATGTTGTATCACCGTCGGCGTTTTGGGCATTCACGTCGGCACCCCGATCGATCAGTAACTTTGGTTTTTTTTGAGGCTCTTTTGATGCGTTGCGAGATGTAGAGCCGTTTCCGTATGCGGTCGAGTCCTAGCCATTACGTCCGCACCATAGTCAAGTAGGATCTCTAGTGCTTCGGTGGAACCTTGCTTTGCTGCAAGATGAAGCGCCGTGTACCCCTTGCGTGCTTTGTTGGTGTTGGCGCCTAATTCTAGTAGCACTCTTATCCTTTCCACGTCCGTTTTGACGTTACCTATAGCGTTTCATAGTTCTAGAGAGTGAAAGTCCTAGTTCGACTCATCACTAACTACCCAAACGGAGTCTTGGGGCTTACTTGTACCATGTCATCATCAAGTTGATTAGGATGTACTGTATGTATAAAACTCTGTTCGCTTTCATCCAAGTTTCTTTTGCTCCGAGCGAATTCTCCCTCTATCGACATTGAACGCTGGCGAGTCATCCATCCAGTTGAGGACGGCTGTGAAACAGTGGTATCCTCAATAACCCATCTTGACACCAAGCCGACTGACGCTTTTGGTCGGTCTTCAGGCTCAAGCGCTAGGAGGTCTTTGATGAACTGCCTTCCAGAAGCGCCTACATTTTTTGTAATGAGTGATTCCTCGGGAAACTTCGATGGGGACCAGCAGTAGTCATGGAGCGATCCATATGTCGGAAAAGGGGGGCTTTTTGTCAGGATGTAATACAACAGACAGCCCAGGGACCAGATATCGACCGCACTCGTGTAGCTTGAATCCTCTCTGTCATCGTCAAGGAGACCAAAGATCTCCGGTGCGACATACCCCTCCGTTCCGGCTCTGGTCCGCAGCTCAGTTTCGCCATCTAAGACGCGCTTGCTGATTCCAAAATCGACTTAGAAATGAGGTTAATGATATGAACATGTTTCGGTACCTTGGATACTCTTCCCATGGCTCGAAGCTCGGATAGACAGTTTGCAAGGTTCGCAGGCCGGTGGAGTACCTGATTGATCACTCGCGCTTCACTCGAGTTGGTACGTTCCAGATAGACATTTTCCGCGAGAAAACGCACTCTGGTCCAGATCGTCACGATTCTTTGTTTCTGATTCCCCGGCTCGGATCAGATTCGAACGAGACCTGGCAACTTCGGTCCCCCTGAACGGTGACGTCTAGTTTGAAGTGCCGGCGAAAAAATCGTCGTCCATTCTTTCCTCGAGGGCAGACCTTTTGTTCTATCGACTTCTTCAAAATGTCGGTCGCAGTTCCTAGGCAGACTTGTATGTTGATCTATCATCCTCCCCTCAGCTCGCAAAATAGTTCCGCCGCCCGATCATGCAGGCGCCCAATAATAGTGTCAGCGCGTACGTGCGATACAGCCTATCTCGATGCCTATATCTCACATCGATGGGACGCTGGGAAAGCTTGTCTGATTATAATACGCTCATAATTTCATTAACTCCAGGGCGACTTCCTCTTCGTATGGTCCTCATAGAGGGACTTCACACTCTCTGGCAGATATGGCTGTCCCTGCACTAGCTGCTTTAGAAGACTTAATAGTAGATTTGAGAGTGTTTGCTCCTGCCGGAAGTTGCAGTATAGGTATGCAATTCCAACACTCCCGCTATTTCCCAATTTCTGTTGAAGGTAGTCGATAACAATAGATGTAAGGATAGTCTTCCCTGCTCCCGGAATGCCTGGGCAGAAAAGAGTCCTATTCTTATCGCTAACCCACAGCTGGAACTCATCTGTCTCCAGTATCCGCTGCCCTGTTCCGTCTTGGCGTCGATTCAGGATGTCACTTTGTTGAGAACCATAGTCAATCTCTGTGTGCCATGATAAGATCGTCTGATTTTCTTTGGATTGATGCCATTGGTGTTGTTCTTTTCTTCTCTCTTTGACCCCTTTGTATATAGCCGCCCCGAGAACTGCTGTATCGATAGAAACCAATCTGTTCAAAAGCTGACACTGTCGATGAAGGTTTTCCACAGATTCTCGAACGTTCTTGGCGAGGAAAGCTCCTTTAAAACGTTCCCAGCCCAATCGATGCCCTTCGTCCCTCTTCTTCAGCCTGCAGAGCAGATTTTCTAGCTCCCTTCGGCAAATTTCTAGTAGCAATCTAGTATCGGTTATCAGCTGTGCAGCCGATCCCAACTGCGACAATAAAGCAGATTGTCGATTCTGAAAGGCCTCTGCAAAGTCCGGATTGAGAGTGATATTTGTGTTTGTCTCTGATAGGACTGTTTTCAGCGCCTGGAGCTCGGCCATAAAGCTTTTGACATCATGCGGTGCATCTTTCCAGTCCAGCCCGGACTGGACAACCACCTGAGCGATCTGGATTGTGAAACTAATTACGCCAACAATGCTGACTCCGATTCCAAATCCATCAGCCATGGGGTGTCTATCGTCAAATGTGCTACTTTCCAGGCAGATCAGCTGTTATTGACAGTCTTCCGTGGGTAATCACAAGCACCAGGATATGGACTTCAGCTGTTGTTTATGTATCCTTCAGCTTTGCCAGGGATTTTGCGGTGGAGTTGGGCGGCTCGAGGCCCAAGGGGATTGGGCACATATGCACATATGCACACATGCACTCTATTCTGCCCCGCCACATTGACCTCAAACCAAAGCAGGCAACCATTGAATGGTTCCCTGCGAAGGACAGCTGTCGAGCTAGGACGTAGGTCGAGAGGAGACAGAAGACATAATAGGACGTGATAGGTCAGCGGTCGATCTTGGACAGGCGTTGGGATAGGACAGAGGGTCTATATAGTCACAAGGTTGGGAGTCACAAAGGTCAGGCAGGGAAGGCAACCAGGAAGGGACGTCTCTATCTAAAACTAAGGATATTAATAAAAGTGCAATAAAAAAGGCAAAAGAAACGTACAACAGACGGGATTCGCTGGTGGTCACCCACCCAACTACTAACCGCCCGGCGTGTGGCTTAAGTACGGCTGAGCGGACGGGAAGCCCTGTTTTCCACACCCTATGGTCGTACGTGCTGGAAATATTGTTCATATTAAATTTTATGGAGCAGATAAGTAAATGATCTGGTCTATCCCTCCGTATATATAACAATTCGAGAGAGCTGTGTTTGCCCTGCGCTAAACCGCAACGGGACTAGAGCTCCGCGGCGGAGGAGCGACGGGAGATGACTTCAGATTTCTTGCTTGCATATAGAGCGAACATTGCGTCAAACAAACTGCTTCTGGCACCCCACGGTCGCTTCCAATGGCTTTGATTTCTCTCCCGTTCTTAGTTTCCTAGTTGATCGGGCATGATGCGTTACGAGTCACGATGCATCCCGTCTCTCGTTTACGATTACACTCGCTGAGCAGCCTCGCGCAAGCGCGGAGGTGCAGCCGGTACACAGCAGGTGCAAGAGCAGGAATTAATTACGCCTTTTCTCCCAAACTCAATGGTTTCATTCGGTTCGCGGCTACGACTACCCCCCCTCAGAGATTAGATCTCCTCGCGCTGGACAGGAAGTGGCAGAAAATATGGCAGAAGCATGAGTCCTCGCCGTCCGTCCCCGCCGGCGCCAGCGGAGACAAAGATGATGCCGGGAAACCGAAGTCTTACATTCTGTCCATGTTCCCGTACCCGTCGGGGACGCTGCATATGGGCCATCTGCGGGTGTATACGATATCGGATGTGCTGGCGCGGTTTTATCGCATGCGCGGTCGCGATGTTCTGCACCCGATGGGGTGGGATGCCTTCGGTCTGCCGGCGGAGAATGCGGCGATTGAGCGCGGTATAGATCCCGCGGAGTGGACGACGGATAATATTGCCAGGATGAAGGAGCAGCTGAGGAGTATAGGGACTGCGTTCGATTGGGATAGGGTAGGTGATTGTCGGGTCGATTGATCGTTCCTGGTTGCATGATCACAATGGAGGGGCCGAAGCTGATGCGCATTCGTTCTCTCTCAGGAAATCATGACCTGCTCCCCCGAATTCTACAAACATACGCAGCGGATTTTCCTCATGCTCTACGAGAAGGGTCTTGCGTACCAAGCAGAAGCCCTGGTGAACTACGACCCGGTGGATAAAACGGTCCTTGCGAATGAGCAGGTGCGGTTGACTTCCGAAAACCGGAATGGAGACGGACACTGATTCCAGGCGCAGGTCGACGCGAATGGTTTCTCGTGGCGTTCCGGTGCCAAGGTCGAGCAGGTGAAGCTGAAGCAGTGGTTTTTCCGCATCACTGCCTTCAAGGAGGCGCTGCTGAAAGACCTCGACTCTCTCGCGGGCGGCTGGCCCGAGCGCGTGCTGTCTATGCAGAGGCATTGGCTGGGAAGATCGAAAGGAGCGAAGATCAAATTCCCCGTTGCCATTGATGGGCATGAGAAGTCGAAACTGGATGTCGAAGTGTTCACCACGCGGCCGGATACGCTCTACGGAGTCGAGTATATCGCCTTGTCCCTAGACCATCCAGTTGTGGTCAAAGCTGCAGAGAGAGATTCGGTCCTGCGCAAGTTCCTGGACAAGGCTTCCTCCCTCCCACCGGATTCGAAGGCTGGTTATAAATTGAAGGATGTCAGTGCCTCCCATCCACTACAGGTCGTCGACAAGGAAACGCCCGATCTCTCGAGGAAACTTCCCGTTTTTGCTGCCCCCTATGTGCTCAGCGGTTACGGAGAAGGTGCTGTCATGGGTGTACCGGGTCATGACACAAGAGACCTGGCCTTCTTCCGAGAGAACGTCAACCCCGAGTTTATCTCCGTGGTCGTTGAGCCGAAGTCTACTATTGGGACTGACAAGGAGGACAGCGCCACTGTCATACCTGCTGAGGACGCTAAGGCGTTTACAGAGAAAGGTTTCCTTACCGCTAAGTGCTGGAAGTATAAAGGCCTCCGTTCCAACGAGGCGGCCAAGCAAATCGTCACAGATCTCAAGCAGATCGGCCGCGGTGAGTTCGCGGAGAGCTGGCGGTTGCGAGACTGGCTGATCAGCAGACAACGGCACTGGGGTACCCCTATCCCAATCATCCACTGTGGGAGCTGTGGTCCGGTCCCTGTTCCTAAGGATCAGCTTCCGGTCAAGCTACCGAAGATCGAAGGTGACTGGCTCAAAGGCAAAAAGGGCAATCCCCTTGAGTCTGCCGAGGAATGGCTTCATACCGAGTGTCCCAGCTGTGGAGGGCCTGCGAAGCGAGATACAGACACCATGGATACCTTTGTCGACTCGTCCTGGTATTATCTGAGATACCCTGATGCAAAGAACGAGGAGTTACCATTTTCGCCCTCGTCAGTTCGCCCTGTTGATATCTACATCGGCGGTGTGGAACACGCCATCCTGCACCTCCTATATTCCCGCTTCATCTACAAATTCCTCGCTCAGTCAGAGCTGTTCCCAGAACTTGCCCATTCTGGCGCTCTTGCAGGGCCCCCGGAGCCATTCAAGACCCTCCTCACGCAGGGCATGGTGCACGGGAAGACATTTACGGAGCCTTCAACAGGTCGATTCCTGCACCCGGATGAGGTCGACCTGTCAAACCCGGAGAAACCGCTCATCAAGGGCACCCAGATCACGCCCAACGTCTCCTTCGAGAAGATGTCCAAGAGCAAGCACAACGGCGTCGACCCGACGACGTGCGTCCTGAAGTACGGCGCGGACGCGACCCGTGCGCATGTGCTCTTCTCCGCCCCCGTCAGCGAGGTGCTGGAATGGGACGAGACCAAAATCGTCGGCATCGAGCGGTGGTTTGTCCGACTGTGGAAACTCATCCTCGACGCCCGTGAAGCGCTCTCCAAGGCATCGTTCACCCTGTCCGAGAACGACCTGAAATCCGAACACGCGGTCGCCGTCCCCTCCACCGCCCTCCAGCAGCTGTCCGACGCCGACGCCGACGGTCTGCTTGCCGCCCACAGGACCATCACCTCCGTCACCAACTGCATCGAGAAGAACCCCTACGGCCTAAACACCGTCATCTCGGACCTCACCAAGTTGACCAACGCCCTCTCGTCATCGACCCCGACCTCCCCGAACGTCCTCTACCTCTCCGTCTCGACCCTCCTCCGCCTCCTCGCCCCCATCGCACCGGCCCTGGCCTCTGAGAGCTGGGAAGTCCTCCACGCCCCATTACTCCTCCGCGACACCTCTGAATCCGAAACTCAACCATCACTACCATCCATCTTCACCGCCCCCTGGCCCTCTCCCCTCCTCGACGAGGCCCAATCCGAGGCCCTCTCCTCCCGCGGCGGTCAAACCGTCGCCGTCCAGATCAACGGAAAGCTTCGATTCACGGTCACCATACCGCGCTTCGCTGCGTCCACCACCACCAACACCTCTACCACCTGTGGCACGGCAACAGTGACTCCGTCAACGACGTCCGAGACGACGATCCGTCGCGCGGAGCAGGACACGGCGGCAGAGGAGCAGGACTGGATCGTGTCGCGGATCCTGGAGACGGATGAGGGACGGTTGTGGTTAAGGGAGAAGAATGATTGGGAGAAGAGGAGGAGGGTGGTTGTTGTGAGGGGGGGGAGGGTTGTGAATGTTGTTTTCTAACCCTCCTAAACTAGACTAACAACTTAGTTTGACTTGACTTGGGTTTGGATTCACTGTTCTGAGCCCATGATGTTTTTTTGTTCTTCTAGCATATGTATGATATAACTAACCCGACTATCTATCCACTAAGTTACCCTGCTCCTGTCCTGTTTAGCGCTGTGCTGTACTGTCTGTCGTACTAGCCATCTATCCTATCTAGACCTATGTATATATAGAGAATGAGTGGGACGAATGTACGAGATACTCATTGTACACGGTACTTCAGAGAAGCCTAGCTAGATTCGGTCAGGTATCCGACACCGCGCGCGGCGGTCGCCCATGCTAAGTTTATGGGTCTAACTAAGAATGCGTCTCCTAAGACAAACCGCTTAACATAGCGACTACCACTCCGACTTGCACGCGTAGTGTGATTTCTTCTTGCGCTGTGTGCTTTGTTTTATTCGAGATCAGATTTCTTGGATCCCCGTCGGATAAGATCGGATCGGATCAAAATGGATCAACTCAGATCAGATAAGGCTCATATTCGGATCGGGTGAAATCAAGACCGAAATCAAAACAGGGATAAAAGAAAGATGGAAAGAAAGAATTTGAAGAGACAAAAAATTTAATGATAGAAGGCGTGCTTGCTGCTCAACGGCATACATACGAGCAAGCGTAAAAAAGGGAACCTGAAAGGGACAGACAAGAAGGGGGCAAAAATGAAAGGACAACGCGGAAAACCGAAGGAAAATCAAATCGAGGAATGGAAGGGAGATATCGAAAAAGAAATATCAAAGTGCCACCCATTGATGTGATTGTACGTGTACAGTACAGTACAGTGCAAGTATAGGTGATGTCTCTCTCGGTCGGAAAACGATCCACCGGCATCGGGTCGAAGGCGTTTTCCAACTGGCATATCTCTGAATAAGCCTAGAGAGATGGTAAATAGATGGATAGATAGATATTCAAAAGCAGGAAAAAAGAACAGCGTAAGATATTTCAAATAAAAGAGCGTAAGGCATAGCGCATAATCATACACATACACGTCAACCAGAGACGTACACACGTTCGTACATACACGGGACGTAGGAAGGCTTCTGTCAGATAGACGAAGACGACGGTGAAAAGAAAGGGTAGGTGAAGGAAGAAAACGCTGCATCAAGTAGTGAGATCTTCCCAGGCGATCAGAGGGCCTATTAAACGGAGCCCTTGGCCCCAATCTGCACGGCTCCTTGTCAATAAAAACTGGCAAAGGTGGTAACAGTAATCCCCTAGACCGGTGACGTAGTAAGACCATAATATGGCTAGCTGGCAGAGTATAGGTCACAGAAGATGGTTGTGCAATGACGCAGAGCCCCCAAGACCCTGCCTGCGCTGGTAACGCTCCGGTCAGACAAAAAGTGTGGGGTACGAAGAAACACAAAGTACTCTAACTTTGTACAAGAGAAACGTAAATGTAATCAGCCGTGTGAGCATAAGCAGGCATAGAAACCGGAATAGAAAGCTATCCACTCATGTCCACTCATCGCCAGGTCGATACGTCTTCTTGGGCAGCATCGTAAGAGAATCAGGAAGCGGCCAGAAATCCTCCTTCGGCGACGTCTCCTGCGATCGCACTTCTGGTAGCGTCTGTAGAGCGGTGTCTCTATTCCTGCTCGACAAGGGTGGAGGGGGCGGGAGATCCTTCATCATCATAGATCGGGTAATCGCTTTCTTAAGCGCTCTGCTACCGGCTTTCCACGTTGTAGTACTGTCTGACTGATTAGGAGCCTTTGTATCGGTGGTGGACTCTTTATCAAGAGCATTTTTCTGAGGAGCGCTGTCTTGTATTGAGGAGCCTCTTTCGAATACTCTGGGAGAATCTGATGTGGCAGGATTATCCCGCGACGGCATAGGAACGTTGCTGCTAACTGTTTGCCTGTAGGGACTGTTCGGCCGGCTGCCAGTGGGAGACGGTTGCATGAGGAACGGGTTCTGCAGAGGCATTCCCACATTGCTCAGTCGCAGGCCAATTTGCACAGTGGCACTGCTGATGCCCGAAGAGTGACGCTGGTGTAGTCGTGCGAAAGGTGCTTTTGGCGGGAGCAGGAAGTTCTCGTCACCAGTATCGTATATGCTCGACGGGGCCCTTCTCATCTGTCGAGCGCTTTCCCTCGTCGGAAACAGTGAATAATTCGATTTCTTTCTAGAATGCCTGGCGGTGGCATTCTGTGGCTTCTGCACAGGGGAAGGTGGCAGGGACTTGTACGCATCTCCCTTATCCGTTGTATTGAGAGGTTTATTGGACTCCGCACTCCCTCTAGAAGAAGCTTCAATATCGACGTAGTAACCCTTCTCGCTGAGACCTGCGACTAGCCCGACGGCGCTGTGGTCTCTCTCCAGACAAATCGGGGTGGTGATATGCTGCCCAATGTCAAGACCGTTCGAGCCGAAGAATTTCCAGCGTTGGTTCCTCCGCCACAAAGCGTTGACAGGGCGAATGGCCATATTGTCCGCGTTTGAACGAAGCAAGAGATGTAGGAAGCAGTACATGAAGCCGAACAGATTTAACGAAATCGTAGCCATCATCGAAGTCACCCCAGCATGACGAGAAAATGTGACTTTTGCCCAGAAAGGAATGATGAATGTCTAGCAGCTATCAGCACGAGCGATTTCGATCATGGTGACTGTACTCACGAAAAGGGCCGTGCCGACAGCAAGATAGTAGACTACCCTGCTGGCGGCGATCCTGTCCTCGCGATCAAGTTTGACCGTACGAAGGAGCTGCACGACCAATATCGTCCCGATCGCAATGTAAGAGATGATCAGGATAAGATTTATCGCAAATGCAACATCCGACCATGGTGCAGCGAATAGCAGCAGACTTCCCAGACATTTGTCCCTCCTCGCTTTCCGGACTGTGGATGGAATCCATGTGAAGAGCAGCATGATAAGGACAATTGCCAGACATATATATGTATTCCACCTCCCCCTGGCTGCGAATCGGTTCTTCTGAAGGCTCCGGTAGGCTGTCTCAGAACTGAAAATCAAGAGGACATATCCGACAATCCAGACAGCTTGTGCAGTCAGCGTTATGCAAGCCTTCACTTTGTGCGAGACGGAACTCACATGGAAAAACCACTTGATCAATTGATCTGCAACCGCCAATCCATATGCCCTTTAGTCCAGCCCCCTGAACCCCGAGGAATATTATGCCTTGTATTATAATGGCTGTGCATAGAGCCAAAGGAACCACGTCTGCCGGATGGATCGTACGTAGGAATTCGTATCTCCTGCTGAAACAGTTACTCATGATGTTCTTCTTTCCAGGGGTCTAACATGCGGGGTTCTACATACTCTGACTTCAACAGAGGACTCCTTTTCGACACTTTCCACGCATCATAAAAGATACTGGCGATCACGAGTGCCGCGGCGGCCACGTTGAACGCCACAAGCAGCAGCGTGGATGTTCTATTCTGGATATTATTCTCGAGGATCAACTTGAGGATGAGATTCTGCGTCCGTTCAAACCTCGGCTCTGTCTCGTTTGAGTGGCGACTCCCATCGGCTCTGGCTGCCAGCGTAAACAGTAAGCCATCCATGATCTTGCCGTTGGCAGAGGAGTGGCTAAAGCGAGTGACACGGTAGCATCTGTTAAGCTCGCTGTCTCATTAAGTTCCTGAAAGTAAATCGGCAACTGGAGATACAGTTCAGCCGTGGAGAAGGTAAAAAGAAGCACTGTCCAACAGTCTACAAAAGAAGGGGAAAGGCAACGACAAAACGCTGGTGTAAGAAAGACTGCCAGAGTCTTGACAACGAGACAACCCAGACCCGCTGGACTGTTGTGTGTCAAAGCCCCCGAGGGCCAAAGAAGAGAAGGAAAATTAAGCGCCTGGCTAAGAAGGAAAGCAAGAGAAAGGAAGACGCATGAAGGGACATGCGAATGGAGGAACGGGGTAGGCTGGGCGGTACATGAAGTATACGACGAAAGACTTCCACCAGGCGAAAGAAGGAAGGGCCAGTCTCCAGACCTCACGGCGTCGTAAGCCCTGGCCAGCAAGCGCCTCGCTCTGACCGGAAGCGGGATGTGTGGCTGTCTGTGAACAGTAACCTGGTCAGGTACATAGTCTTTTAGTCAAGTCGGGATGAATCCGCACTGCCATCACGGTTGGCCGAGTCTCGGCGAGACGTTCCCTATGCGCCAACGGTTTCAGCAGGCTCCCAGCCGATGCTCAAAACAAAAAGAATGATCAAGAAAACGAAGAGATCCCAGCAACGGGATGGACAAGAAGCAATCCGATACAAAGAACATGAGACTGTTAGTCAAGAGAAATCTAGCAGCTCTCCAGAAGTGGAAATCGGTTCCCATCTCTCTGTAGCAGTCATTCCTGAACTGGGAACGCGGCTGCACCGGATTGACAAATCCTCAAGCGGAGCAAAAAGAGTATCGAATCTGTGAAAAAAGAGAAAAAAACACGGACCATGGAAAACCCTGGTCCATGCTCGATGTGCCAAAAAACATCGCGATTCGCAGGATGGGAGAGGTAGAGTGAGAGGTCTGACACTTGGGATGGAGCGAAGTTGGCATCGTGAAACCCGCCTAGTCGGACCATGACCCGCGTCTCTCCGCCCGCACTGCTCTGTGGCGCTGGCCAGTACCTACCCCGTACCTATAACGACTGCGATTATAATGCACATCCCTCCTGGAGGCGAGAAAGAGAGATGGTCCAGTTTCATGTGGTCCAGGCCGATTCCGACACGAGGTTGAGTACGTCGGGCTGGTGTTGCGAGTGGGGCATCTGTGCGGAGACCACGTGCTCGGGGACGAGGTAGACCAGGTGCTGTGCAACAGACATGTACCGCTGGACAGTGGACGGAGGAAAGTAGATCATATTATTTAAATTATTGAATCTAAGTTTTTGGATGCTGATAAATAAGAGAGGGAAATTAGACATTGCATATAGATGCAGAAAGGTGTTGGTGTTGGAGAATGCCAGCTGGGTGGACTATATAAGTATTGGACATACAGCACAACTATATATTGCACCACCTTTCCTCTCTATTTCTCATACCTGCCTCTTATCCATACTCACATCGCTCTTAAAGATTTTTATTTACTAATGACAGTTATCCAGATATACTGTACATAGAAATATAGAGGGAGTCTTCTCAACATCGAGTCTCGGGTCAAGTTACAAAAGAGCAACCGCAATCGATGGCGAATGATAGATATACCTGAAATTTGAACATTACCTACAGTGCGCCATCCTGCTATGTATATAACCGTGCTGTCTAATGAAATTAGACTGTTACTGTTCAAGAAACAAGACGAATTAAGGGCTGTTCTTCCTATCTAGTCGTTTCATGGGTCTAGTATGGATGGGATGGACTACCTGAAACACAACTGGCTACATGGGGTAACGGACTACATACAAAGTCTGGAAAGGAATCAAACCCCATTCAAACCTAGAATAAAATCACTGTGAGGTTGATGGATTCGTATCTATGCTTCATCATCATCATTTCGAGCATTCTTGTCTATCTATGTCTGTTCCTTGTGTCACAGTTGCAGAGTCGAAGACTTGAGCGTTTCTACATATACAGTACCGCACACTTCGAGCACATCCGCGGAGAAGTATGGGACTGTTATCTTTGATAAACGTCGGCTACTTTCAAACTATCGGAATCACACACTTGCCGAGTTCGCGAGCTGTCGAGGATGATGAAGGAAAAACTAGAAAGATCCGATGTATTGAGAGCAGCAAGAACAGCAAACGGGCCGATGTCGTTCTTCAGATCCATAACATCACGCCACGCAGTCTGAATTGAAACGGCAAGGTAGCGAGAAAGGCCGACCGCTTTTCCTGCAAGGCGACTCGTTAGCAGAAGTACCGCCACAAGCGTGAAACAATCCGTTGACTCCCATCGTCGCGATCTGCAGGGAAAAAATGTGTTGGCAAGTTCCTTCGGCGGGAAATTCGCATTCTCGAGGTTGGGGACGAGGAAGTGTCAACTGATCGATATCGGAAATGTTGGCACGGCATACCCATGTGACAAGGTGCAGTAATCGCGTAGATCCGTTCAGTTCTGCTAGACAGGAAGACGTACGTTGTTGGCGCCGTTGAGATACCAGAAGAGATTCTAGAGCTGTCGTAAAAAAAAACCCCGTGTTTCCTAAAATCCAATACGTGGGATATCAAACAACACAGACGATCTGCATTGACAACACAGAGGATCTCCAATGCAGAATTCCTCAAACCCACTATTCTCAGCGATGGCAAAGGCGGAGATCATGAAACAGCAACGACAGGGATTGCCCGCAACAGCGGATAGGACTGCTTGCTGTATCTCTATTCTTTCTCTTGGAAAACAGACAGGCAGATACTCACCGACTGCGACTATCCCGCCTCAACAGGCTCTGCCTTGCAGCTCCGCGCATCGCATGGTGTTTATTCAAACCTGTTTCTGGTGTAAGTAGGGTGGAACAAACAAGGAAGACCCTTGAGATAGCAGTGCGCAATCAAGCTGGAAACGCTGTAGAACAGGTATCTCTTCATCGTGCTTTGTCACATCGTCCCTTCTAGATGCTGCGTGGGATCATCTTGTCGATGCAGGAACCTTGCGGAATCTCCATACAGTTCCTTATCTCGTAGACACCCGAGAAATCCTCGCGAAATGCCTCAAGATGGATCGGTCTCTGGACCTTGTTGGATGGTTGAGCAGTATCTACACCGTAGAGGCCACGTTGTCAGTTGCCAGCACTGAGCGACACGCGTTAGCATGATATCACGATTCCTAGCTCAGAGCTCCAGCATCCACCGCGAATTTGTCTCATCTCTGCGCGCCACAAGGGTCCCGAGAGATCTCCTGGTAGGACCGAGACGAAGTGTGGACTCATGTATTGCATCCGGGAAGTTCCTGGAGGTGGTAGGAAGCTCAGGAGGAGGGGAGGTGATGTAGGAGGAGCAGGTCGCCGCACTCGGCGCAAGCGTTCCGAGCGGGTGCTGGCGCTGGAACCTGGGATTATCCGCGCCGGAAGATGGGGGATGAGCCGGATTTGGCTTTGCGGGACGGCTCACTCGGTTTATTTTTGGAGTAAGGGAGCTTTCCCCTCGCGACGGGCCGGGGTCGTGTGAGGCGCCCGGCGGAGTCGGGACACCTCTCTCCGGTCCCTCCCCCTCAGAGGGTACCCGGGCGGTGAGCCGGTTTCGGCGAGGTCCGGCCTCGGTCGAAACCTGGTAGAAGCTCGGGGACCACCCGGAACCCCTGGAAAAGGAAATCGTGATGCAAAAGACACAGGGTGATCTGGTCATACATGCCCGTCTGTCAGCGGCGAGAGACGATGAGGCTGGTTTGCAGCCCCCTCCAGAGCGTGTGGCTGCTCTGCAGACCTCCGATACGCCAAGCGCCTACAGTAGGTAGTCTAGTCGTATTCTACGCAGTTAGCGCCTAAGCCCGCAGAGGTCGCAACGCTGCGGCTACGGTGACCCCTCATTATGTCAGCACTCCGACCCCTCACGGGCGGGCCCAGCCTGATGCCCTGATCAGGCATCGCGCGAGGAGAACGCTGAGGAGAAGTCACGTGTGGCCGGACTCCCGAGAAAACGACGAGGAGGTCGAAGGTGCAGCTTAACGGCAGCGGGAGTCGCAGGATATTCGGTCAGAGATGCTACGAGTTGCGCTGGCCAAGTATCGCGGCTCAGAAATGGTGATGGCGAGGTTGTATCTGGCGTGCAGGAGCTCTGCGTGCTGCGCGGCGGACAACGGAGATCGTTCTGCAAGCTACCCCTCCGCCGCCCTCAGTAATTGGAGCAGCTCCCCTGCCCAACCCCGCATGCAGCATCGCAGACTGTCCTTCTGGCCTGTCAAACGGCCCTCCGGCCACCACTCAACGCTCCCAACGCCCGACAGTAAAAGATCGCACGGACGGAAGGGACAGGGAGGAAACAGATGCTGCGCTCGTGATGGTTGAATTCTATCCTCTCGACCAGGCCTGCACGGCGCTCGAAACAGCACCTCGACCGCCGTGCGGAGAGCTCGTATGGTGACAGCAACGAGTCGTCTCTGACGTCTGCATCCAGCTCGGAGGTGGGGCAGTGGATAACACGGACGCTGCGGACATCCATCGGCCAGAGGATGCCGTCCAGCGTGGCCGAAGGCCAGCGAGGATGGAGTCGAGGGTGACGACCTCGTGGTCGAACTGCCTTGCCCAAGGCCCGCGGGATAAGTATATATATCCCGGACCAGCCTGTTCCAAGCGCTGTTTTCTCCTCCTCATCAACAATATCCTCTCCCAGTCTCTAACGAGAAACATCACTTTACGATCTATCACTTTGGTATGCAACTAGCCCCTGATCTTCATTCCCACCTCTGGCCCTCACCGGCCTTGCTTCGTCCTGCTGCGCGCTGCTTCCGGCAGCTCACGGCCTGGCGAGCTCTGGCCGGTCTCCACCCCCGCTCCGCACGGCCAGTCGCTTTCTCCCCATGCGTTCTATCCTTTCCTATGCTTCCTGTCGCTCCATGCTGACGACAATGGAGTATCATTCCTGTGCTGACCCATCCGGACCCAGGTACTCGTACCTCTCCTGTTTCCACTCCGAATACATATTTAAGGGTTCGTCCTCCCCCCAGCTGCTGCTGTGAATCATCCCAACTCACTTCTCTCTTGTATAGTTCTTTAACCTCAAACATCATTCAAAATGGTATTTGCTCGTTCCTTCACTGCCCAGCTGCGGCGCCCTGCCGCCTCCCTCCTCTCCGGCAGAGTCGCCCGCGCTGCCGGCCCTTGCTGGCAGGCGGCCTCTCCTTTTGCCCAGGCCCGCACACTGACAGCTACTGCCAACCGACAGGTCAAGGTTCTTATGTGCCTGTATGACGTAAGTATTCCAGAATCTTGGATCATCATGATCCCACACGCTTGTCCCAAACTCAATTGCTGACAAGCATCGATCCAGGGCGGCGAGCACGCCAAGCAGCAGCCCGGCCTTCTCGGTACCACCGAGAACGAGCTTGGTCTCCGCAAGTGGCTCGAGGACCAGGGCCACACCCTCGTCACCACCTCCGACAAGGAGGGTCCTAACTCCGTCTTCGAGAAGGAGCTCGTTGACGCTGAGGTCATCATCACCACTCCGTAAGTCCTGCCATTGCACCACCACGCAGTGGAATGTTGATCCATCTAACGTTGGAAATGCAGCTTCCACCCCGGTTACCTGACCGCTGAGCGTCTGGCCAAGGCCAAGAACCTCAAGCTCGCTGTCACCGCTGGTGTCGGCTCTGACCACGTCGACCTCAATGCTGCCAACAAGACCAACGGCGGTATCACCGTCGCTGAGGTCACTGGCTGCAACGTCACCTCCGTCGCCGAGCACGTTGTCATGACCATCCTGGCCCTGGTCCGCAACTTCGTCCCTGCCCACGAGCAGATCGCCCGCGGTGAGTGGGACGTCGCTGCCGTCGCCAAGAACGAGTTCGACCTTGAGGGCAAGGTCGTCGGTACCGTCGCTGTCGGCCGTATCGGTGAGCGTGTGCTCCGCCGTCTCAAGCCCTTCGACTGCAAGGAGCTCCTGTACTACGACTACCAGCCCCTGTCTCCTGAGGTCGAGAAGGAGATCGGCTGCCGCCGTGTCGACACCCTGGAGGAGCTCGTCTCCCAGTGTGACGTTGTCACCATCAACTGCCCTCTCCACGAGAAGACCCGCGGTCTGTTCAACAAGGACCTCATTGCTAAGATGAAGCCCGGTATGTCCTTCGTCTCTTACTCCAGCGTCATTAGATGTCGTCGACTAACGACTTGCAGGCTCTTGGCTCGTCAACACCGCTCGTGGTGCCATCGTCGTCAAGGAGGACGTCGCTGAGGCCATCAAGTCTGGCCACCTCCGCGGCTACGGTGGTGACGTCTGGTTCCCTCAGCCCGCTCCCAAGGACCACCCTCTCCGCTACGTCACCGGTCCTCTGGGCGGTGGAAACGCCATGGTTCCCCACATGTCCGGTACCTCCATCGACGCCCAGATCCGCTATGCCCAGGGCACCAAGGCCATCCTGGAGAGCTACTTCTCTGGCCGCCACGACTACCGCCCCCAGGACCTCATCGTCCACAAGGGTCAGTACGCTACCCGCTCCTACGGTCTCCGCGAGAACCATAAATAAATGTATCGCGGTCTGTTGAACCGCGATGCATAGCCTAGCCCGCTGGAAGGGATTGGAGTTCGGGACTGGGTTTCATATGTCCTGGCTTGATCAGGATTAGGTTTGCATGTCATAACTAGGGATTTATAAATAACAAATATATTTTTTATATATTTAACTTGTTTCCTTGTCTCCGTGCTCCCCTATCCGAAACACTAAAAGCTCCACAGCATGCTCCTTTCTCTAACCATTCTTGGCTAGAAGAAAGGAAAGTAAAAAATAGATCAGGCCATTGCCCCCGATCCATTTCATTGTACCTTAGGTCCCTAGGTAACTTAGCGCAGCACGGAACGATCGACCAGATTAGATTAAGACTCGTCATGTGATTACTTGCTTACCTAGCTCATTACCGTATTAGGCAGCCAAGGGATGGATAAGAAACCCGCCGCCGGGACAAGCCGGGCCCCCAGCTCCCCTCCCCCCCTTTTCTTTGGTGGACCCCGATCCATCCGGCCCATCCGATCCAGATCCGTGGATCACTGGATATTTTCTAGCCTCGATCCATATCTGCATGTCATGTCATGATCTCATCGATATTGATGATCGATTGGTAGGTTGGATTATCATATTATGTAATGGGACGTTGTGATAAGTTCTAATAATAATGTTGAGGTCTTGCATTCCATATGCATTTGACCTTTCCAGTTAGATAAGACTTGATAGATAGATAAGAAAGAGTATGGATGGACCTAGGTACCTTGGGTACCTAAGGTAGGTAGTTGGATTCGACTGGACCGCTTTTCCGGCACCGGTACCGGTGTCGCAGGGCCGGTTCCGGGGTTGTTTTGTTGGTTGGTTGTTCTTTGTGGTACTGCAGTGTAGGCGTGAGGGTGGGACAGAGGGACGGATGAGATTGTGTACTACCTGGATATGTCCGTGAGGGGGAGATGCGGTGCGATGCGGTGTGGTGTTACGATAAATTAATATTATCCCATGTTTGGATAGGATTGGATCGGTGAATGATGATTAGTAAATCAAGTATGTCGACTTTAGGTTAGGTACCTGCTTTAGATACCAAAGGTGTTAGCGGCGCTATCCATCCATTGGGTATTGTACAGAGGTAGACACTGTGTTTCTGTGATCGGCTTTGGAAGATAGATAGGTAGATTGGATACCTTCGTAACCAGGCAGCGCAAGGGTCAGTCAGGCGCGAGGATATCATTTGACATCATACTAGGTACTTAGGTAGGTAGGCAGATAGATCCACCCGTCCCATCTTACTTGTCACTCGTGCAATGCATTCATATGCTTTGTATGTACAACTTCAGCGTGAAAACGGGGACCTGACCGGATCCTAAATAACCATGTCGAGACTTAGGTACCTGGAACTCGCCATGTCTACCTTAGGTACCTCGGTACCTACCGTATCTGACCTGACCTAGATCCATACGATTTGCCTACTCGACCAAGGCCAATAGATGCCCCTCACCATCATACACTATTTATATCCTCTTGAGAAATTTATCCGATGATAATATCTGATATTTTTCGATGTGGGAAATGGAGCAGCGATGGTGATTCTAGTCAGTTATCAAATATACAGTCTATGGATTTTTTTCGTGCGCTGGTGTCATAATGAGGCCATGATAGATACCTAGATAGATAGATAGATAGATAGATAGATCCATCTACATACAATCTGGTTGAATCCGCCCCACTTATCTTTCTCTACGTGAACATACACTACTCATCCCCTCTTGCTATATTGCAATCTGGGCTGAACTGGCTTTGCCTAGGGTCTGTGACCTCACATGGTGTCTGGGTACTCTCCAATGAGCTTCAAGATCACATGGGTATGAAATAGCAATCCGCCAAGCCACAAGGCACTCTACGCAGCAGGGCAGGGATGATAGAAAGATAGGCATGATATAGTAGTGTATACGGTCGAGACTTGATCTCTGCCATTCTTCCATTTTTTTCTAATACTGGTGTTATCTTTTCATTTTACCCCCATTTTGATATTGCTAGTGTATACGTACCCCTGAACGGACTGCCACTGAAGTGCACCTCCTACCCTAATGCCAGCAAATGCAAATCCAAATACCAACGATGCCACCGGCATCCTAGACGGTCTTCCCCGCGGGACCGGTGAATACCAATATCAGGGAATCGCCCCACTTTCTACATACCATTCACCTCGAACGAGATCTCCTGGACAGTGACGATGACAAGATGGGACCAAGAAGGAGGAGTGAATTTATAATCTTCTCCAACATCCCCGAGGACATCTTCCTCAAGGACATCCACTCCTCCACCGAAAAGCTCCTCTCCCGTTCCTTCACCTCCTACGACCCCGTCCGCCAGATCCTCCTGGTCAAGATGACGACCGGTGTCCACGAGCAGTCCAGTCTGGGCATCACAGTCACATTGAGGGATAAGTTGGTTGTGATCTCAAGAGCGAGTTCCGCCTCAGAGAATCAGCTGGAGTGCAGAATGCACTGTCTGGGGGGAGGGGGAGGAGAAATGAGACCTGATCAGTCGTACCTCCCGTATCGCCTCCCGCAGGGCCGATCGGATCAACGGCCATCCGCGGTCGTGGAAAGCGGGTACGCTGAATTGGGATCCAAGCTCGAAGCTGATGCCAAGTGGTGGCTGATTGAATCGGAGGGAGATGTACGGACTGCTTTGGTCATCTTGGTCGACAGGGGGAGAAAGGAACTTACCATCCAGAAATGGGAGCTGGCCGATCGAACAGAGCCTAACAGGCGCGCACAACCGGCTCTAATGCAGCAAGTGGTGATTTTCCAGCTGGAGGAGGGCCAGGAGACTGCCAATGTTACCGATGCTCCTCTTACCATCGCGTTCGAGAATGTCTTCCGGAGGGAAGCACGGGGGCAGGGGGAGAGATTTCGTTTTGACGGAGGATGATTTCAGGGATATGGCGAAGTTGGTTTGGAGAGAACAACACTTCGAGATGATACCTACTAAGTATGTACCTAGGTACATGATTCTATAGTGATTAGGTTCTTTCCAGTCAACTGGAAGGAGGTTACCGGTCGAATCGAATCGAATCGATTTGATGCTCACGCGAGTTTGTTATATATTTAGACATTGAATCGTCTCTCTCTCTCTCTCCATCATGGAATAGAACGGGTAGGGAGTAAAATGAGCAGAAGACAGCTCCGGATTTCTAGTAACAGGCTGTCCAGCAGATCAACGCTGCCCATTCGTGTCTACCACATGAGCGGAACAAGAGCAAACATCTGTATGTATAGTACACTTTCAATGCCAACGCCGTCAACTGACTGAAGACCCAACGCCAGACAATGATCTATATGGACACCGAAGAAAAAAACAAACCGCCAACTACCGCCTCTGTTGCTGCGACGTCGTCCTCTCATCATGCCCCTCATCATCACTATCATCCATAAACCCCTCCTCCAACTCCCGACTCAGCCTCACCTCCGCGTCACCGGCCGTACTCCGCCGTCTCTCCAGCGCCTCCCGCCGTGCGGGGTCCATGTTCATCCCGACCATGTTCTCCCCTTCTTCCTCGTTCAGGACGCTGTCCCCATCGTGATCGTTGTGCTGGTGGCCCTCGACCAGCCGCGCGCCGGATCGCCAGGAGGAAGGCAGGAAGACGTGCATCAGGGCGTCGGCGACGCGGTCGCGGAGGGAGGAGGTGTGCGCGGAGATGGTGTGCAGGGGCAGGTACTGTGCGTAGCGCTGGTGGTAGCGGCGGAAGAAGGGGATGATG
The DNA here is from genome assembly GCF_041956765.1 of Thermoascus crustaceus. Lineage (NCBI taxonomy): Eukaryota > Fungi > Ascomycota > Eurotiomycetes > Eurotiales > Thermoascaceae > Thermoascus > Thermoascus crustaceus. The sequence continues at coordinate 952,106 of NW_027192532.1, read as the reverse complement.
ACATATGAGAAGAGCAGGTAGAGAGCGAGGGAGATGAGGGCGGGAGTGATGATGGTCTGTTGTATATGTTAGTACCCAGGCGTTGGAAGACGTAGTACTACGGAGGCCAGCTCGGGGAGAACTGTTTCAGGGGGAGATAATGAACAGACCTTGATTAGGTCCAGTATGGCCCCCATCGAGACGAGTGAAAGGCCTTGGATAGAAGTCGAGACAGGCAGTCAAGTCTTGGGGAGGGTAGGTCAGTACGGGGGAAAGGTATGGATGCTTGTGCCAGCTCCGCAGGCGGTGTGATTGATGCGGAGATGGTGTCCGGACGTCGACCGTTGACGGACAGCAGGGAGAGGCTCGAAGCACGGATGGGGGTTAAGGCAGATTAAGGCAGGCCTGATTCGCCGGAACCCCTCATTCTCCAGCTCTCTCTCGAGGATGACAGGGAGAAGGGGATTTAGAAGCGAAGATCACGGCCAGCACAGGGCAAGCCCGCGGCGCCGGGCGATGCGCACGCCCGCGGCAGGTCACGTGTCGCCATGCAGGCCAGCACGCATGGCCATCACGTGCGGCGCTAGCCCGGATCGGGCGCGCAGCAGCGCTCGGACGGGCGAACCAGATGCGCCGAGGACACGGCCAGACACCCCCTAACGCCGTCTTCTAGGCCCGACCTCGTGCGATGCCCTGAGGACAACTCTCGAGATATCGCGATTTCACCCTGTCCCCGCTGCTCTGTCCGTCTGTACGCGTGGTTTGTCTGTTGTCAGCGTGTTGAAAGAGGAGGATCCGTTTCTCGCGCCCTTCCTCGCCCCTCCCTACCCCCCCGTGTCTGGCGGGTTACCCATCGATCGTCAGGGAGTGAAAGGCACAACAGACCACCTCAAAAAAAATAAGAACCGGCCTGGATGACATTGACTTCTCTGCACTCGCCTCCTCGCGACCGCTGCCCGTGAGACAGTCGACCCCAGAAGGAGCACTGCCCGCCAGCGGCGGAAGGGCCTTCCTCCTGCTGTGGATGACGCCCATGCTGCACCCTGCGCCTCCTCAGCGACGCCCGCCACGATGCCCTCCTCCTCCGCGCCCGACAAATCGAGACAGACCTCGGCCGGCAAGTCGTTCTTCGGGAGGAAGCTGCACAAGGAGAAGCCTGTGGACGACCGTCATTCCGGCAATGGGGCCTTCGAGGCGCCTGCGCCCCCGGGCAGCCCGTCCGGCTCCCGCTCCTCGCGACATACCAAGAGAGCGTCCGTGCAGTCCCTCGACATGGGCCAGGATGCGGATGTTCTCTCCATGACCGCGGGCGTCATCACCTCGATCCCCTTTGAGAGCCTGCCGCCCGATCCCAAGTCTCCCATCCCCGTCGACTCCCTCTCCAACATGCAGTCGTCGCCTCGCAGGGAGCCCACGCCAGCTCACCTGGCCAAGGGCGGGGGTGACTTCCACCAGTATCCGCCGTGGAACCCCCAGACGGTCGTGCAGAATGGATATGCCTCCCATCCCACGGGGCCTCGCCCGCCGCCCCATGTCACCAACACCACAATGGCCGCCAGTGCCACGGGCGACAAAGGAACCCGATACCAGCAGTGGGGGAGACCAGGCAGTTCCTCCACCAACGCCGCCTTCAACAGCCACATCTCCTCCTCGACCATGGACTCGTCCAACACCTCGCGCATGTCCATAGATCAGACGAGCATCCATTCGTCCGTCTCCTCGAACACCCGTGGCTCGAGCTATGTGTCTTCCGACAATTCTTCCCGTACGCTCACGACCTCATATTCCACGGACCGTAACTCGATGTTCGCAGATCTCAATACTAACAGACTCTCCCATCTTCAAGGTTCCTACATCTCGCAACCCATCCCGACAACCCCGCTTACGCCGATGCCGCCGGCCATGTCCCCGGAACAATATCTGACGCGCCCCAGGGACGATCGAATAATCGACCAACTGTTTCTCGAACTGATGCAGAAGCGTGGCTGGCAAAATCTCCCTGAGCAGGCCAAGAGACAGATGTTGGCGTATCCGGCCTCGAAGAAGTGGACCCTGGTCCATCAAGATCGATTAACTGAGCTACAGGGCGAGCAGAGACGGAGACAGAACGCAAAATCAACCTACGGAGGCGAAGCGCCTAGCACTCTTCTGGGAAGAGCAGACGAGGAGGGAAGCCCGGAGTGGTACGTCAGGAAGGTGATGGACGACACGATCACGTCGAAGCAACTCGCCAGTCTGAGCGTCAGTCTGCGAACGCAGCCGATTAGGTAGGATGCCCTGAAGAAAAGAAAGAAGATCTAATGTCTAGAAGTTGCTGATCTATGAATGATAGCTGGGTGAAAGCCTTCGTCGAGGCTCAAGGTCAAATCGCTTTGACGAACGTCCTGTTGAAGATCAACAGAAGGAAGGCAACTGGGCCTATGCCGGCGCCTCCATCGTCAGGCGATAAGGACTTGGAACGTGAATATGATATTGCTAAATGTCTAAAAGCTCTGATGAATAACAAATACGGTGCGGACGATGCTCTTGCCCATCAGCAGGTTATCGTGGCGCTCGTGAGCTCGTTGCTCTCTCCTCGTCTACACACGAGGAAGTTGGTCAGCGAGGTCTTGACTTTCCTGTGTCACTGGGCCGATGGAGTGGGTCATCAGAAGGTTCTGCAGGCTATGGACCATGTCAAGAATCATCAAGGAGAGACTGGCCGTTTCGATGCTTGGATGCGTATTGTGGAGGTCACGATTGACGGACGTGGAAAGATGGGAAGTATGGTTGGCGCCAGTGAAGAGTATCGAAGCGGAGGAATTGGCATGGAGAATCTCCTCATGGAATATGCGGTCGCCACGATGTTCCTCATCAATATGCTTATCGATGCGCCGGAAAATGACCTGCAGCTGCGATGCCATATCCGAGCCCAGTTCATATCCTGTGGCATCAAACGTCTCCTAACGAAGATGGAGGGTTTCCAGTATGAGGTCATAGACAAGCAGATCGAGCGGTTTAGGGAAAATGAGGCGATTGACTACGAAGATCTGCTGCAGCGGGAGAATAGCAGCATGAAGGATAGTATCGAGGGCGAGGTCAAGGATATGAGCGACCCCATGCAGATCACAGATGCGATCATGTCCAAGATCCAAGGGACTCGGTCCCATGATTACTTCCTTTCTGCGATGCAGCACATGCTTCTCATCCGCGAGAACTCCGGAGAGGATGGCCTCAGGATGTTCCAGCTCGTGGACGCAATGCTTAGCTATGTGGCTATGGACAGGAGGCTTCCGGACCTGGATCTGAGGCAGGGTTTGACGTTCACCGTGCAGAGCCTTTTGGATAGATTACATACAGATGCGGAAGCGAGGCGCGCGTACGATGAATCTCTGGAAGCCCGACAGGTCGCGGAAGCGGCCATTGCCGAGCGAGATGAGATGAAAGCGCAGGTGGAGTTGGGTGCGGATGGTCTGGTAAAGAAGCTGAAGAAACAGATCGAGGAACAGGCCGGCATTATCGAACTCCAGACAAGACAGAATGAAGCGTTGAAAGCCGAGCTTGCAGATGTCCAGAGACTCCGCAGCCAGGAACTCCAGCGAAATGAACTGGAGACCCGAGAGTTGTATCTCATGCTTCGAGATGCGCAGGACATTGCCGCGTCGCACGCCAAGAAGGCTGAGAACGGCAAGGGCGAGGTGGACCCGACGCTGATGAGAGGCATTTTGGATCGTGAGAAGCTTCTGGAGAGGCTGGAGAAGCAGCTCGAGCGAACCAAGACGCAATTCAAGCTGGAGGGCAAAGTCTGGGGCGCCCAAGGCCCCTCGGATCGCCTGCGCGAGCTGCGGGAGCAGATGGATGGAATACAAGCTCAGGATTTTGAGGAGGAGACCCGCGACTTGGACACCAGCACTCTTGGAGCGGTCTACCGGAAGAGAGGCCACAAGAAAGACGACGGTGAGGATGGTGGTGCTCATGAGGGAGAGGAATCGCAGCCCGAGGATGAGGGTGAGGTTGTGTACGAGAAGCCTCGCATCGTGGAGTTGTCACGGCCTCGACTGAACCCGAAGCAGGCGTCTGGCTTGCTCGGAGAGATCGCCTCCAAAGTGCCCAAATACGGCGATGATGCCGGTGACGTTACTCCAACGCCCGACTCTGAAGAGGCTCAAGCTTCTGCAGAAGACAAGGAAACGAAAGCTGAGAGCACGGATGAGAGCAAGGCCGAATCTAAAGCTGAGGGCCAAGCCGCACCTCCGCCTCCACCACCTCCTCCACCCCCTCCTCCTCCCCCCGGGAAAGGTGTACCCGCGCCTCCGCCGCCCCCTCCACCACCCCCTCCAGGCGCGGCGGGCGTACCTCCTCCCCCTCCGCCGCCTCCCCCTCCTCCAGGAGGTTTCCCCCGGAGGAGTCCCTCCACCTCCCCCACCACCTCCCGGTGCCGGATTCGGACCGCCCCCTCCTCCCCCACCCCCTGGCGCCCCAGTCCCCGGGGGTTGGCGAGCAAACTACATGGCTGCACAGCAAGCCTCTGGCCCCACTTTTCTCATGCCTTCAATTAGACCTAAGAAGAAGCTTAAGGCTCTTCATTGGGACAAAGTTGATACTCCTCAGGTGACCGTGTGGGCTACCCACGCGCCAACCTATGAGGCAAGAGAACAGAAGTACACCGAACTGGCCAAGAAGGGTGTTCTCGACGAAGTCGAGAGACTGTTCATGGCGAAGGAAGCGAAGATCATCAAGGGAGGTGCAGCAGCGAAGCAGCGACAAGACAAGAAGCAGATCATCTCGAACGATCTGTCGAAGACTTTCCAGATCGCGTTGGCCAAATTCTCACACATCCCTGTGGAAGAAGTTGTGCGTATGATCATCCACTGTGACAAGGAGATCCTGGACAACAATGTTGTCATGGATTTCTTGCAAAGAGATGACTTATGCACCATTCCAGACAACGTCGCCAAACTCATGGCTCCTTACAGCAAGGATTGGACTGGGCCAGATGCTGCTTCTTCTGAACGAGACCAGGACCCGAGCGAGCTCACCCGTGAAGACCAGATCTACCTGCAGACTGCGTTCGAGCTCAACCACTACTGGAAGGCCAGAATGCGCGCTCTCGCGTTGACCCGATCCTACGAGCCTGACTATGACCATATATCCGCGAAGCTCCAGGAGGTTGTCAGCGTCAGCGAGTCGCTCCGGGACTCCGTCTCATTGATGAATGTTCTGGGCCTGATTTTGGATATTGGTAATTTCATGAACGATAGCAACAAGCAGGCTCAAGGTTTCAAGCTCAGCTCTCTTGCCCGTCTTGGCATGGTTAAGGATGACAAGAATGAGTCGACGTTCGCAGATCTTGTCGAGCGTATCGTCCGCAACCAGTACCCAGAGTGGGAGGGCTTCATCGATGAGATTGGAGGAGTGATGGGAGTGCACAAGTTGAATGTTGACCAGCTAAGAACGGACGCCAGGAAGTACATTGATACCATCAAAAACGTGCAGGCAAGTTTGGACGCGGGCAACCTGAGTGATCCGAAGAAATTCCATCCTCAGGACCGCGTCAGTCAAGTCGTCCAGCGGAGCATGAAGGAGGCAAGACGGAAGGCGGAACAGATGCAGATCTACCTGGATGAAATGGTCAAGACGTACGACGATATCATGACCTTCTATGGCGAGGACAACACCGACGAGAACGCTCGACGAGACTTCTTCGGCAAGCTTGCTTCCTTCTTGCAGGAGTGGAAGGTCAGTTTATTTACCCATTTTTATCGGTTTCTATTCCCTATTGCCTGGGCTAACGACGGTATGTAGAAATCGAAAGAGAAGAACATTGCCTTGGAAGAGGCGAAGAAGCGTACGGAGGCGTCATTGGCACGCAAGCGCATCAACCCTGCTCTCGCTAACGGCGGTGGTCACTCTGCGGAGAATCAAAACTCTCCATCAACAAGTGGAGCGATGGATTCGCTGCTCGAGAAGCTGCGCGCAGCAGCTCCGCAAGCCAGAGATCAGCGTGACCGTCGGCGTCGCGCCAGGCTCAAGGAACGGCACCAGGTTCGGATCGCTTCTGGGCAGAAAATGCCTGAGCTTCCGGCTATGAGTGAGACAAAGAACGAGGGTGGTGAAGAAGAAAACAAGGCCCCGACTGGCAACGACACGGGCTTGTTGAGCCCTGAGAGCAGCCAGCCTGACGAGGCCAAACCCGACAATAACAGCAACAACAAATCCAACAAAGAAGATGCCCAAGATTCCCACGTCTCGGAAGGCGAAGACATTGCGGATCGGGCCGCTAGCATGCTGCAAGGTCTGAGAGGTAATTCTGACGCGGATGGAGAGCGCGCAAGGAGAAGAAGAGAGAGCGCCGAGGACGAGAGACGCAATCGGAGATTGAGAAGACGGAATGGTGGAACCAGCGGGAGCAAAGACCATAGTGCTGATGGATCGGGTCTCGCTACGGTGAAAGAGCCAGCCTCCCCAGCCAAAACGGAGGTAGCGGTGACGGACGAGGCAGGAAGCCCGGGCAAAAGGCCTGACTCGGCTGGTTCTCAGGGTTCTCAACCACCGCCTCCGTCCATCGTCGTGTCTTCGACTTCTGATCATCCTGATCAACCGCCTGAAAACGAGCCCTCGGAGCCCTCCGAGGTTTCTACAGAAAACAAGCCCGCTGAAAATGCAGAGTAATCTGTAGGGCTCGGTACAGCTTCTTTTTAATGTGTGAAAAGGATTAGTGATGTCGGTCGGGAAATTGTTTCAACGGCGCATATGTATACTATTCTCCCTGCCAGCTCTTTACCAGCATTTCTTGTCCTAGTTCATTTTTGATTTTGTTTCTCAGCTGTTGGTCCGCGAGTGGGCCGGATCCGGGACCAGCAGCATTTCGTTTCTATGTTTCTTGTGCATTTGATTTTTTTTTTGGCAGAGAAGGCCCCCCTTTTACCATCATTTTTCTATTTCCTAATCTCTTCTTGCCTCTCGTGTTACATTTTTTTTATTTCCTCTACCCCCTCTTATTTTTAAATCCTCGTGTGTGTGCATGCTTATTATAAAATCCCCCGACTTCCACTCTATATTCCCATATCACGCAGAAGACATTTTTCTTTTTTCTGCTACTGGTTTGTATGCTATCATGTTGCAAGCGATTGTACCGTGATGCGTTGCGTATGTAAATGAATCCAACTTACACCCCGGTTGCTGTTTCCAGAGTGATTAAGCGGAGCCTGCATGAGTAGCATATTGCCCTTTCGTGTAGTTGCCATTCAGCGTTTCCTTTGGCTGACATCCATCTCATCTATTCTATCCTCTTGGATTATCCGATGTAGAAAGAAAGTCTTGCTTATCCGATAGACAGGATAGGTCTGCTTGCCTGCGGACGAGGTCGCATAGTACGGGTTCATTCAGGTTGTTATATCGAATGGAATATAAAAGTAATTCGGCCTTTACAAGTGTCTGATGTAGTATAACACCGGGTGTCAACTTGAACATGGATCTGTATGAAGTCACGTGCAGGAAGCATGCCGCTACAACGCAGGCCTCGGCTGGGAACGAGAGAACACTCCCACTCCAGCTCGAGTCTCTCCCCGCACATGCGAGGTCCTCTATTTCGAACGACGTGTAGGGTCTTTCCCCATCGCCCTTCATGGAGCGGACCCGTCTCTTTGAGAGGTCTCTTCGGAATTCATAGCCCCTCATGCCGTCCCGCACCAACCCCGCGATCGATCCGGGAAAGGAATACCACCAGCGGAATCCGAAGCTTTACAGCCTCTGCTCCGGTTCAGTTTATGCCTGACGGGGATTCTACCATCTATGCACTTTCGACGGCGCCTGGGAGGGCTGCTATAGCCGTTGTGCGGATATCTGGACCGGCGTGCAAGCAGGTATGGATTTTAAATTTCCGGAGGGCTATCTATTTCGATGGCTATCTAACTGCGACTTAATCCTGCAGATCTACAAAGCTCTATGCCCGGGAAAACCGCTGCCCAAACCGCGCGTCGCCGCTCTTCGCACCCTCTACGATCCTACGCAGGAACCCTCGAGCAGCACCGTCCTCGACGCCGGCGCCCTGGTCCTCTACTTCCCGAGCCCGAAGACCGTCACCGGCGAGGATATCCTCGAGCTACACCTCCATGGTGGCCCGGCCATCGTTAAGGCCGTTCTTACGGCGATTTCCAACTGCAACGGACCCGACCATGTCATACGCTACGCAGAACCCGGCGAATTCACCCGCCGCGCCTTCATGAACGACCGCCTGTCCCTCCCGCAGATCGAGGCCCTGGGCGACACCCTCTCCGCCGATACGGAGCAGCAGCGCCGCCTCGCGGTCCGGGCATCCTCGAGCGACAACGCCCTCTCGAAGCGCTACGAGCAGTGGCGCCAGCAGCTTCTCTACGCGCGGGGCGAGATGGAGGCCCTGATCGACTTCTCCGAGGACCAGCACTTCGACGAGTCCCCCGCGGAGCTGGTCGCGTCCGTCGCGACGCAGGTCCGCATCCTGAAGCGGCAGATCGCGCTCCACATCCAGAATGCGTCGCGCGGGGAGCTGCGGAGGAACGGGATCCGGGTCGCGCTGTTGGGGGCGCCGAATGCGGGGAAAAGTTCCCTGCTGAATCGCGTGGTGGGAAAGGAGGCCGCTATCGTCAGCACGGAGGAGGGGACCACGAGGGATATTGTGGATGTTGGGGTTGATCTTGGAGGGTGGTATTGTAAGTTGGGGGACATGGCTGGGTTGAGGTCAGACCGTCGTGCATTGCGGCCTGGGGAGAGCCCCGTAACCATTGGCGCGGTTGAGAAGGAGGGTATTCGACGTGCCAAGGAGAGGGCGCTGGAGTCGGATGTCGTTGTCGTTGTCCTCTCGCTGGAGGAGAGCATGGACGGCGCCGGATATCAGCTGAGTGTAGAGCCTGAGGTTGTCGACGCTGTCAAGGGCTGCGAAGAACGCGGCAAGTGCATCATCGTGGCCATTAACAAGTCTGACCGACTATCAGCGACCGAGCGGGAGGAAGCCAGTGATGGCAAAGTCCCGCGCAGCCTGTCGGACGCTGTCAGCACGTTATTCCCCTCCGTGCCGGCCGATCGGGTGTTCGCCATCTCATGCAAGGAAGCGCAGGACGAGTCCTCGCATGCCCGCGACCCCGGCGGGATCCAACGATTCCTTGCGGGGCTAATCTCGAACTTTGAAAAGATCGCAGAACCACTGACAACTGCTACTGGTGAAGGAGAAGGAGAAGGATCAGAAGAAGAAAATGGTGGATTATTATTACAAGACAGTAGCTATTGGGAAGACTCATTGGGAGTCACACATCGACAGAGCTCTAATCTACAGCGGTGCCTCCAACACCTGGATGACTTCCTGACCCAGACCAAGACCCAAAAAACTCCAACTCTATCTCTATCCCAGATGACCCGAACCCAGACCTCTATTAATGATGATGATGGTGATATCCTCCCGATGATCCAAACCGAAACGCCAGATGATATTGGTACAGATATTGAGACAGAAGACGTCGACATCGTCACGGCGGCGGAGCACCTGCGGTTCGCCGCGGACAGCCTTGCCAAGATCACGGGCAAGGGCGAGAGCGGCGACGTGGAGGACGTCTTGGGGGTCGTTTTCGAGAAGTGCGTTGTTGTACCCGTGTTCCCGAATATGTCGACTGTTGTTGCGATGGTACTGACGACTCGCTTTCTTCGAACAGGTTCTGCGTTGGCAAGTAGGAGTGATGACCGATGCCCGGAAATCGAAGACGCAGCAACGAGTGTATGCGAAGAATCCGGACTCAAGACTCCGCTAACCTGCAAGACCCTCCCCCTCCTTCTCTCCTCGACTCCGCCCCGCAGGCCTTTCCTACCCCCTCAGACAACCACGCAGTGTGCGATATGGGCGACAGGAGTCCATGGAAGACTCCGTCAAGCCAAAGACAAACGACCAAAGACTAGACCAAGACCGAGACCGAAACCGAAACCGAAGCGCCCAAATCAATGCAAAGTGTGCGTGATCCCGTCGACGAGTTTACCAAAGGGCTCTCTGCCTTTACTCGTCGTCGTCGTGGACGTCGTTGTAACCGCCGCGGCCCTGCATGGAGGGGAACTCGATGGTGGCTATCCGTGAAGAGTCGTCGTCTTCCGGACCGTTGTAACCGCCGCGGCCCTGCATGGAGACGAGTTCGGCAGGGAAGGTGGTTATCCGAGAAGAGTCGTTGTTCTCCTCCGGACCGTTGTATCCGCCGCGACCCATGGCCATTGTGACTGGTGAAAGGTAGGTTCTGTGGGTTGGTTGGTTGGTTCGTTTGTTGCTTCTGCTTGCGGCTGATTATTGCAGGCAGAAGATGGAGATGAAGCGGCGGCGGTGGTTATGTGTCGCTGGTTGAGTTGTCTTGGTTTCTTGGTGGTTTGTTGCTTTTGCGAGGTGATGAGATGTGGCGTTGGTTTCGTGTGTGTGGAGTGGAAAGTTTCTTAGTTGTATCCTCCGCGGCCCATGGATGGGTTGTTCAGGACGTTGTACAGTATTGTAGGAGTGGTCGTGATGGTAAATATAAAGGATAGATAGATGGATGGATTGTATATTAGAGTAGTTGATTAGGTATTTATAACCGTTGAAGTCTGATGAAGAAAAAGACACCTGAAGAAAGAAAACGAAAGGATATATATAACCTTTTTCTTTTGGCAGCAACTCCCCTCCCCCCCACCATCCATCCATGATCAGCAATCTAGTCATTCCGTATCGTCTGTCTCCCCCATGTCCAGGCACCGACGTCAGTTTCAACCTGTTCGGTTCAGGGCGCGCTGTCGGGCGGGATCCACCCGATAGATGGGAAGATCCACCGGCGCTGCCCGCAGGCTTAGCCTCGCGTCAGCATGAGCAGCAGAACATAGCATGGCTTGGCTGAGGCTAGAAAGGTCGAAAACAGGGGAGAGTGGACGAAACGAAACGAGACGAGACGAAACAGCCTCGTGTCAAGATCGATTCTTTTCGAGGCGTTCGGTGTTATTAGGGCACAGGTCTGATCAGGTGCCTCAGGTGACCTTGTCTTGGCTGGTTTACCACTTACCAGGGTTAAGGGTAAATCCCCGGGCTCGGGAGGCTTTCTTCACCAGCAGGGCGGGCGACCCTTGTCCGGGATCTTTCTCTCCTGAGGCCTAGGGTATGGATGTTTGTAAACAAGCGTACGTAACGAGCTGTCATGTGTTCTATACAAAGTATACAACAGAAACAGAAACAGAGAAACTATTACCCATAGCATCCCAGACTAATGGATGACAAGTCTCTTAGAGACCTATGACTGAACTGAACTCCATGGACTGAATGACTGACACCTGCAGGCGGGAGCCCTGATCTCCACTTCCACCGGGCTGGACCTTAGGTTAGGTAGTCCTAACCATGACAGTAGTAGTCGTATACTCCCCGACGTACCTATCCTAGTTAGTTACCTAGTTCAGGTCGATCTCAGCCACAACAAGCAGCCACTCTGACCACTTGATGCTCCAAACAGAGAGATACTCTTCGCGCCGTGTGAAACATGCTTGTTTCACTTGCTTACTCTTTTGCTTTTTTTTTTCACTATCGATAGATAGAATGAATGTACGGGGTACCTAACTATCCCGTGCTCTTCTTCGCGGATTTCTCAGCACTGTCCACTCTGCCGCCTGGGGTTAGTTCATCAGGGCGCGTCCCGCTAAGCCGAGCTGAGCCTAGTGACGCTCGCTAAGCCACGGCCCCGGGTGATCGTTCCAAGGTTCCTCCTTTCTTGAGAACGTGGTTAAGAAGACCCGAAGACGAGGCGCTGGTGCCTGCCGGAGGCCGGCCCGTCGGGATTAACGATGCGATGCGATGGACGAGACTCGATGATTCATCATCCATCCCCGGGACCATTGTTTGATCGATTAGCATCTTTTGTTCCAATTGGTTTCATTCATTGGCGTCTCTGTCATCACCTGACTTGAGTCACTCACTTGGTCGGGGACTCGCTCCGGATTGGTCTGGGGCCTCCAGCATAGTAGGCAGGCTTACTACCTTAGGTACCCAGGCAGGCCGCAGTCAAGTCAAGTCAGTCAGTCAGTCAGTCAGCTGTGACTTCATATGACTGTGATGTGCATCTGCATCTGCATCTGCATTTGCATGAGCAATGAGCCATGCAGGCTTGGACCTGGATCCAGCTGAGTAATTACTAAAATTGTGTCCTCTTATGTAGTATTCATTCGAATCTGATATATCTATTTTCTGTTCTATGATGTTACCTGACAGTAGGGAAAAGAAGCGCTGCACTGCCAAGTAGCTAGGGAGGTCAGGTAGGTAAGGTAAGGTGACACGACCTGAGTCTGATATGATTACTTTTTTTTTTCTCAGCTGTTTCATCCCCGTTCCACGGGCTTGCTTTTTGGTTTGTTTTCGTCTAACGGTTCATGCCATGCCACAAAGCTGAGACCGCTCCCCTGGGGGTCGGGTCGGCTGTTTGCATGGGTTTGCATTGCATATCCAACCCCCTGGCTGGCTGGCGTGGGCGGGATCTGCAGCCCTATGCAGTGTCGGGTACAGAGTCCCAGCTTGCGGGAATTCCGAGTAACTGTGTACAGTATGGAGTGCTTCTATCTGGGTTTCTAGAAGGGGAGGTTGTTCGTTCTATTCATGGATTCGTGGATCTGTGGATCAGTTGTTACGGATAGATTGTTAGAGGATTCCACTCTGTTAACTCCCTATACTGTATGGAGTAGAGTACGGAATACCCCGGGCCTCATAGACTGGAGACTTATGTGTAAGATTACGGAGTCCATACAGACACATACGGGGGTTGAGTCAGCTCATTGGCAGCGATTGTATCGCCCTGGTTTTTTGACACTGTATAGAATACGATAGATCGGTACAGTACCTATCAGGAGTCCTAAAATACCGTGGAATTCTCCTGTCTGTACTAGCAATTAACCTAGGCTAACCTATAATTAGGTAGCGTAGGGTAGGGTACGGTAGTAGGACCCGACCCGACTGGTCAATCACTGTTCCTTGATTGACGGCTTGGCTTGACTTCCTTACCTTGTCCACTATCGACTACCTACTGTACTGCCTCGGTTCGAATCGGCGTATGGGCATGCCTTTTTCTTGTTTCGGATGGTGATAGAGTAATGGGAACCATCAGAGGATTGATCTTCTGCACAGAAGATTCCACTCTTTGTACGGAGTTCGCGATGTGCGCAGGATGGATATGAGGCTTTTTTCTTTGTTGCGCTTACATAATAGATACATGGCGATAACTGCCGTAAAATCGACTGCTGGGTTGTTTTGTATATATGCAATGGATGATCCGTTTGAAATAAATGTTCTGTTTGATTCCAGGTTTGATTCTGTCGTTTTGCCATCACTTGAGTCACTGTCGGGGTCTAGCCTCCGCATTAGTTAGACAGTCAGCTATGACTGTAATGTGTATGCGCATACAGGCTTCCATGACTCGAGCTGATGAATCACTAAATATGTATGTATCTTATCTACGTAGGTATGTAGTATTTGATCTGATATGTCCTGTGATACTACCTACCTAACATAGGGAATGTAACACAGCCTGAATCTGATATAATTATAATTATACACATACATCTTTGCCTTTCTTTTCAGCTGTTTCATCCTGCTCCACAGGCCAGGCTTGGTTTTCATCTCACAAGTCCATGCAGGCTGAGAATGCTGCTCCCCTTTGACTGGCTGGCTGGCGTGGGATCTGCAGATCTGCAGCCCTATGCAGTGTTGGGTACAGTATGGAGTACAAGTTGTGCAATGCTTCTAGAAGGAAATTCTTTGTCTCTATTCGTGGATCCGTGGGTCAGTTTCTATCCATGGATCAGTAGACTGTTAGAGTGCTGTGGACAGAGTGCTCTCTATACCCCACGGAGTAGAGTACTGCGTAGGTAGACGAGACAGACTGGGACGCCTCGCTGTTCTATCTATTCTGTATCATACTGTACCCAAGTACAGTACACGCATGAACTGGGTTATATCATTGGCTGCAATCACATTTCCCTGGTTTCAACCCCGTAATAGAATACGATAGATCGGGCGTCCACCACTAGCAACTACCTACCTAACCTAAAGCTTGGAATTTGCTCCATACCGAGTATACTAGCCGTTTTACTCCGGACAGTACGGTACCTAACCTGTAATTAGGAACAGTCGGGTCTGGTCCTTGCCATGGAACTACAGAGCCTCTCCTTGTCAATGTCCACTCTTCCCCGGGCACAAGTGGACTCTAGTTGACTCGGCTTGAATCGGAAAAGCCAACGCCGGCCCCGGGCGCGCGGGAAGCGGAGGCGGGAAAGCGGGAATAGTGGGAAGCGGGCGATACGGAGGTCGACCCGGTCCTGTGGATGGGGACCACAAAGCGGACTCTGTTCCAGTTTCTAAGCGCGTTCTAGTCCCTTCTAGGCGCGGCTGTTTAGTTTGTTGCCTTGTGAGAGTGCCTTGGAAGTGAGGCGTTCATAGTGGCCCGTCCGGTTGGAACTTGGAACTTCCAAGGAACCTCCTTGGAAATAGTTAGTACGGGGTAAAGGCACCTAATGGACTATACTATACTCCGTACGGACTGCACTGGACTATGGCCCGGGCACCGGGCACCGGGGACTGCGAGGGAAACTATGGAGTTAAGTAGGAGTTAGCTAACCTAGGTCTAAGTCCGGAGTACGGAGTATAACTAGGGAGAAGCGACGCGTACTACACAGTGCTTTAGATAATCCGAGTCAATCGGAAGATAGATAGGACTTCGATCGATAGACTGATTGATTGATTATCAATTGACTGACTTGCTATTAATAAATGGCCTACCTAACTATAGAAATCGACTACTTTATGATTATTCAGAGACCTGTCTACATACTGCCCCGTTCTTACTCTTAACACTCTGTACTCCTTACTTGCGTACTCTGTGCTCCAGTATCCAGACAAGACAAGGCACACTTACGGAGTCATATTCGAAAAGCCCGACTCCGACTCAGCCCGGGGCGCCTCCCTAGCTACCTAACCTTAGTAATTAACCCATGACAATGACATGAAACTCCCGCATTCCGTACCTGACATCGTGACACCATCCACAGACATCATATTATCATCATCCCTCACTGCCACCTCGAGGGCATCCAATCATCGTTCGTTCAGTGTCAGCATCAGTATCACTTAATCCTTAATCCATGCTGGCCTCCGGTTCTAGGTAACTAGAGTGGACCAGGCGAGGCGCAGCAGGCTAGAGCGTCTGCGTCAGCTGTTCTTCTAAGACCGTTCTGGAAGGTTGCTGCTTTGGGTTTAGCTCAGGGGTCAGAGGAGTCATGTGCCTGTCGCGTGCACGGTAATGTCGCGCTAGGTACATGTGCATGCATACTGAGGGAGGATAGAAAATATTGTTGGTGAGAGGGCTTTTTTGAAGGGGAGAATAGAGGAAGCTGGCAAGGAATTTATATAAGCGAGATGAGAAGATGTGTGGTTCAATGCTGGGATTTCGTGTATAGATGGCGACAGAAGTTGATCCACGAGTCAGATACATACATATATGGAATCGGATTCAGGTCCTGCAGGAATTATTTTGGTGATATGTTTCTACCTTTTTATACAGGTAGATGTTGGTTCATAATTGCCTCATCTGTATTGATCTATGATGGCCCCTGATACCTCTCTAACATCCTATGTTACTCCTCCCTCTGCTAGCGTACGTTGTTTTCTACGAGGATGGCATCCCATCGTACTGCCATAATACTGGACTCTGCATCCTATTATCATTCTAACCACCTGCATCCTCCATGGACTGTGATATTTAGCAAAGTTCGCAAATAGATTGACTGCGGGATTGAATCTTTCAGTGCTGAGCCTAAGCTAACCTATGCATACACAAATATAGCTGAGGATTGCTCAAGTTCATCGTTTATGCTGTTTACTTTTAGGATCCGACTCGCGCACAATATGCCCAGTACTGTCGACAAGGAACTCCTTCCCCATGCGAATCGGATCACACCGTTCAATGTACTGCCAATATCTGATCCACCTAGCATTATTCACTTGCTCCATCCTCAAGGCGTCACACTTCAGAAAATGCTGCGGGATCTCGGTCAATGAATACGCCCGGTGCTCGTACTTTCCGCCTCGTCCGGAGATGGATAGACAGAAAGAGGGCAAGAAACACACGCGCTGCAATAGATCCCAACTTTCAGGGTTTGTCTGTGCACATCCCAGTAGGGACATGGAACTGCGCCCATAAAGCGCCACGTCTCAAGCATCGATTCTTGAAACAGTTAGCTGTTGTGAAAAATAAGGCTTGCGAACTCGATCGAGCTGCGGAGGAGGTAGTCTGCTCTGTTTTTCCCACGCAGCCATTGACTTTCTGTAAATCTCCGCTGCTTGCTTGCGATATGCCCTGGAAACCTTGTCCATCTGCTGTCTACTCCCATGGACCCTGACAGCAAGCTCCATGGCAGAAGGAAGGCTGACCAACTGGAGACTCTTTTCGAGCATCAACCGTCCTGGGTAACCATACAAGCCGCGAAAAGCACGGATTGTGCCCAGCCCTCTGACGGATTTGGTCGACAGAGCACAGTTAACTGTGACATCGACAAGAGGTGCCAACCATTGCCAATGAGGATTTGTCGACAGAGTCATCTGGGTTCCCTGTTCAATCATCCTCTTCGACAACAGACCTTGCCGTAAGGTGGTTGGATCAGGACATGTGAGAAAGGATGATATAGTGTCTCCAACAGTAAGGAAAATCTCCTTCCGTTTACCGTGAGCGGTCAGAAACATACAGATAACTTTGATAATATTACAAGCAATGACAATGAGGCATATCGGTGGACTGAACAGTAGTTGGCACTCTTCATCAATTGCCTGGCTAAGACAGTGTTCAATGAGATAGGTATTGTATTGAGGGTGGTATGCGTAAAAAGGGTCGAAATTGCGGTCGAAGTTGTTACACTTAAGTCCAAACCGCTGAATTGAGACATCTCTGGCCCAGGTACTATTTTCCCAATTGGATGCATCATTAAGGTACTCTCTCAGCTCTTCTTCAGTGGGATAGTCACCGAGCAGAGTGTATAGCCTGTTGGCATCATCGTTGAATATATGGTGCCCATGGTGCCGGCAATCCATATCATAATTCATAGCCTTGCAAGTAATCGTCCCGTTTGGTGTATCAAAAGTGACATTCAATGCCTGGGCTGACCATAGGGTAGCACGTACAGACCAATTGTCAATGTGTTCTTCCACGTCACCTTTAAGGCAGCGGCGGTCTTCGTGACTGCACATCCAGTCATAATTGTCGAACGGTGAAGAGGTGCCCAGGAAATTCCCCGTACGAACAAAAAGCATGGGCGCCCTCTTGTCTATTGTTAGGTTGCTGGTGATGAGCACAACTGGGCCTTGACCAGAGATGAAGTCAACTGCAAAGGTATTGATACAGTCTTGCTTGTAAGAGCCTTGAATTTGCCTTGGGCCATGGCAGAATAGAAGACTGACATATTTATACCCATGTCCTTTTCAAAGCGATTCTCAAAGTCCGGGCTATGGGATGGTGCATTCTCAAAGCTGGTGTTCGCGGATGCAAGGACAACCGGATACTGGTTTGTTGCCAGTGCAGGGAATGCAGCAGAATTATAACTACAGCGAATAACATTAGCTTCTCTCTCTCTCTCTCTCTCTCTCTCTCTCTCGCCGCTCAAGGAGAGGGGGCTAGGGATGAACAAACATCAGATGAATTGGCAGGGAGCTCATCAGTAACAGAAACCAGAGTCGCTTTCTTCTCCCTCCTTCCAGAAAGAGAAGATTTCTCACACTGTTCGTGCCAATATCCAGCCACTTCCACTGGCTATGTGCACGGTCAACATCCTCGCGAGAGGGTGCAGTTAGGCATTGCATGCAATAGTTACTAGCTGCCAACAACACCGTACTCAGGATGTTGATCAACAGGTGCAATCCAGTAGCCCAGTTTCTGGAAACAGAGCATTTGCTCTGTTCACTGTTCCTGAGGCGAACCCCTGGCTGTCATACCTTGAGTAGGCCAGAGCAGAAGCAATGACAGTGAGCATGATATTCAAAAAGAGAACGAATGAGGTTGCCCAGGCACACTTCAGTACCTTTGACCCATTCATCATCTTTCTTAGCTTTGCTTGATGCCACATTTAATGTTTTTTCGCTTGAGCGTTGAAGGTTGGGAGATGGTCTTGGTCGATTCGCTGAAGCACGGTGCCATGGTCTGCTAGGCGCGGATTAGTTGGAATGCATTCTCATGGGTTAAGTATATGTAGGAGACCTCTGAATCCCATCCAACTCCCTTGAGTCATTTCGAATTATTTTGTATTTGACCCGGCGGAACGGATAGTACCAGGGCTGTTCACGAACTGGCGAAGATGGGGCGATCTCATCCATCTCTCTGGTTTCGATGACCTTGTCTCTGAATTATTGAGGTAAGCAGAAGGATGTGCACTTGAAGTTGGAAAGACGGATTCTCTAAAAGGATCTCCTTTGCTTCACCCTCCGTCAGTCTCAAAGCTGGAAGCAATACATATGGGAGGTAGCACGCCTGAAGGGGTGCGGCGCTAATGCAGCACTGCCATGTGCAATCTCCTCTCTGTTTGGAGCATATACAGTAGCCTGCCATATCTTTCGGCACCCCTCCCCTGCTGCCTAACAGCTTGGTAGATTGCTATTTTATACCCATGTAAGTTTGAAGTTATTGAAGGGTGCCCAGACACCATAATAGGTTACAGACCCTAGACAAAGCCAGCCCAGATCAAAATATAGCAAAAGCAGCAAGATAGGTGGCTTGGACAGGGGGAGGGGGTGCCGAAAGATATGGCAACCTACTGTATTCCGAATCCTCTACCATCCAGGAATTCAGCCTTTCGGTGAGGCTGATAGGGCGCAGCGCCAAAGTAGTGCATCATCCAATACGAGGATCTGCAGCCTTCCCTGTGGACAAGGCTGACAAGGCTTCATCGATGAAAAAAAAAGCCTGATGCACGAAAAGCCACTGGAATCGGCAAGTATTGCCAAGCGAATGTCATGGGCGGCTCATAGAAAGACTACTCGACCGGAGGACATAGCCTATTGCCTGATGGGAATCTTCTCTGTGAATATGCCTATGTTATACGGAGAAGGGGGGGGGGGGGAGGGAGAGAGCATTTCTCCGATTACAGGAAGAGATCATGAAGCACTCCGATGATCAGTCTATATTTGCGTGGGTGGATAGAGAGGCACCTTCGGACTCCCTTCATAGATTGCTGACTACATCCCCATCAAAATTTGCAGGCTGCCACGCTGTTTTCCCGTACGATAATTGGGATCCTCGTCCCCCTTGTTCGATGACCAACCGGGGTCTTCGCATTGACCTGCATATCACCCGACACGGAAAAGATATATACGTGGCGGCTCTTGACTGTCCTTCACCACCCGAGTACAATGATTGCAGCTTTCTAGCAATCTTCTTGAAAAAGCTGCCCACAGGACATCGCCAATACGCCCGAATCAAGGTTGGGAATATGCTAGAAGCTTATGAGCTGGGCCAGATGGAGACTATCTACGTCCGTCAGTCGATTGTTGCTCCCGAACTGACTGGGGCTCTTCCGCACCATATTCTTCAGCTACGAGATGTTCCTCATCCATCAACTCATCCGACAACATATCGAGCGGTCAATGTCGTAGTTCCGTCCGCGAGGTTAAAGCCACCGGAACCAATTTGGTCCTTAGAATCGCGCAAATCGGTGCCTGCGCAATGGCCCGTGACGTTCAGGATGCACAAGGCAAGTAAACATCTAGCGGCGTTTATCGTCTTCTGGCGAGATGACGGCAAGGAGCTCCTGATCATGCTAGGATCAGAGGATGGCTTCAATGTCGGATTCGACGCGCTCGACACGTCGGATATAGGAGACAGGGACATGAGTGGCTTCAAGGCGATGTCCAATTATTTTACCTCGCCCAAGAAACCAGGAACTTACCTTGTCTTGGACAATCACCTAGTATGTGTGAATACAGAACTCCTAATTCATAACGGAGGCAAATAGTACATGATAAACATAGAGATAGAAGGAATCTACAAGCCGCAAAACCCCTTTCAACCCATCACAGCGCAGTTCAGATGGCTACTAGTCGACAAGGCCCTGCCCTGAACTCACAAGACCATCAAGATGATGACAAGTCCGAAAAGTCTACCACGAAGTCCTCGAAGATACGGGGACGATTATCGCGACTGTTCCGCCGATGATTGTGATGACGAATGATAAAAGTGATCTCGAAATGCTATGGAATTGCCCCCCTCTCATAGCCCGTGGTGTCTGGGTTTGTCGGTGTCACTCGAGTCTAGCACAGCAGCAACGCCATTGTTCTTCTAACCGCATTCCACCGATTTAATTCTGTTATGGCGCTTGAAGAGAGCAATATTTCTCTCTCTCTCTTCTTTTTTTTTTCTGTGGATTCACTATCCGACATACAGCTACTACCCCTACTCTACAAATTGCTTTCCTGCGATCCACTTCTATTTTCTATTCCTTGCACCATTTCCCCTTCTTTCATCTATTCTCATTGATTACTCTTTACTCTGTATTGTACGACTTTTTTTCTCATGTCTCTGTTTCCACTGTACAGTACTATGTACGAGATAACATATCACAATTAGATTTCCTCGGTGGTCGCAAATTACACTGTACTGTACGATTAAAGCTAGTTTTGATGCATCATAGAATAGGAATTCCGTCATAGATAAGAAACGAAAGCTCATTTTTGACAGGGTTTCAATTTCTCAATCATCAATGTCCTGAAAGACAAGGAAATCCACATTCATACATACCGGGAACTCCAGCCAAGTGCCTAGTTTTCCATTAAAGTTCTGATATCAGACCTGTAAATAAAATAAGGTACATGCTAAAAAAAAAAGAGCATATGTGGGTCCTCTTCTCAATGCAGTAATTTACTTTACATCTTGCTTTACTGCGTACAGACACTTTTACAGTGATGACCCCACCCGCCTATATATAGCGCTAATCCGCGCCATCGACAGACACCACCATAACTCCTGTGATAATGCATACATTGAATTATCTGCTCCACCGTCAACTTCACCGTTGTCGGCGTGAACGTGCCAGACGCAGTGAGATCGTCCGTCGGATGGATCGAGCGTCGAGCGTGGAGGATTGCAGGCAGGGACTATTAGCGAAACGGACTGAGCGGAGGATAGCCGCGTCGAGGGTAAGTGTCTTGAGTGACTTGACGAGGTGGGCAGATTCCTTTCCCCAGAAACCTACATAGTATTCTATTGGGCTGACATGGATGGTCTGGCTGCTTCTATCTAAAATGCCTATGTAACAGGCTTGATTCAAGAAGTGGAGTAGAGTATCAGAGGGAACACCTAGTGGTACACGGCTAGCCAATTCCAGGGGAGATGAATCTGCTTGATTATGAAAGGTACGGTACAGTACGTCGGTGAAGGCTCCGGTAATATCTATGCATATAGGGAACAGACATGTTTGTCTCTTCTTTTGACTTCATCAAACCCAACTGGTCAATACATATTATAATACAGGTTTGATCTGCAGATTTCCGGGTCCTGTTTTTGTCGACGTTGATTTAGACCACTGAACTCTTCATACTGTGTGTAAAATACTCAGGGTTCCAAGTCTCAGACGGTAAAAGTAAAAGCATATATAAGATGTAAAATCAGAAAACACGATAGTGAATTTTCCAAGTATGTACTATTGGTTTATTCAAGATTAACATATAAGCATTGTTGGGAAATCATGCATCCCAGACGAAATAACCCAATGTACATATTCAACAACAAATTGCCTCCTTAAAGCGGAATTAAAAAAAAATCGAAATGCTGTCTGGAGAGAGACAGAAGAGCAGAAGATCTGTCCGCAGATAGCTTATGACAAAAGAAATCTGCAGCGAATCTCTGTATTTTATTTCTCCAAGACCTGTGATGCTCTAATAAGGTGAGAAGACGTGGATGAAAATAAGAAATAACATGAATCACCGGGTAGTCGCTCTGGTTGTCGCCTCAGACCCTGCAAGTAATGAGGTGCTCCAGTTTCGCAAGACAATATGGCTGTTCCAAGGGGTACTTGCATCCCGGGGTGGTCTCTGCATGTTGACACAGAGGATGAGGCGAAGTTCCTATAGCAGAAGCGGCCATAGCATTCCAGGTCGGCGGGCTCATGGCTGCGCTTTGCGTCATTCATGCGGTTAGCTACGTTGACCGTGGGAGATACATTAGAAATCCTGAAAAGAGAAAATGCCATTCTTAAGTTGTTGTTATTGTCGAAATACCAGTCACAAATATTGCACATGTGATATTCGATATCGTGCTCTCGAAGAGAAAACGAAGTCCTGAAAGCCGTCTTGCAAGGCTCGGACCAGGGGTGAGACTTCCTGTAATGCTCCCGCAAAGCCTCGAGGGTGCTGAATTCTGTCTCATCGAAGCAAAAGCCACAGAGTTTGTGGCGTGTGGAATGGTTCACATGGTACCTTTTTGCTTGATAGTCCCAGAAGACAAGCTTGCAGCGCTCACAGAACTCGTGCATTCCCTGGTAGTGATCCTGCAGATCCCAAACCTCAAGACCACAGAGGGTGCATACACCAGGATCAGGCGGCTCCCACAGGATAACCATCTTGGCAGGCAGGATCCTCTAAGAAGTAGGTAGGTATTGAAGTAAGTAGGTAAGATGTTTCCACCAATGATCTGTCGACAGAGCAATGGTAGAGAGGAATGGGGGTACTTAACGAACACTCAAAACTCCACTTGGCTGAATCCTGTCCCAATGCAAAAATTTATGAAGACACCGTGGAGAATATCAAACAGTAGTCTGGAGAGAAGACAAGATGACAGGAATTTAGGACGGCGAGTGACTGGGATGTGGTGGGAGGAGTCCGGGGCGCGGAAAGATGATGAAGCTGTGAAGCGGGGCGGGTTTGATATCAAGCGTCCTGCCTGAATCCGTGTGGTTCTTTCACGACCGTTTCCGTTCCTGGTATTAAACAACCAATCATGACCACTCAATCCATCGCAAATTGAACATCTTGACCAATGTCGACATCTTGGATTTCTCCAAAACCTCTGAGACCTCTTGGATGGATTTCCCAAATTGTTACTCACATGATTATTGAATTCGCCATCAAACAGATATCCTTAGAATTGATGTTTCTGCATCTACAAACCCAAAAATGCGAGAAAAGGGCCATGCTGACCGTTTGAATGACCACCAACGCCATTGTCATTTTGTACATGTATGTACATGCTGTTTATGGCTTCAAAGCTGAAAGCCGCTGCCTTACCTACCTGTTTCTGAAAGCCAAATTGCCTTCTGATTGAAGCAAGGTCGAAAAAGATGCAATCCAGATTTTTTGACCGCCAATAGAATCGTCAACATACTGATTTTGTATATCCTATACAGGAAGTCCTGGGTATAACATAAACACGTATATGCAGATTGTTTGAGATCTTTCCGTCGTCGAGAAAAGGATTTTTTGCTTACGGGGGAGAGATCCTACGCTCCGATGGCGTTCTTGACCCATTTCTCCAGACCACCCTTAGCGATGATCTCCTGCACGTTGGGCGGAAGCTCTCCGACCTTGTGAGTCCACTTTGATCCACCTTCACCCTCTTGGACTTCGATACGGCTCCTTCTTACATCCCAGGTCAGAGTCCAGCCGGTTCTACGGGTGAGAAGCTTCTGCTGGGATCCGGTCGGCACCGAATCAACGCCTTCCTTGTTCTGGGAAGTCTCCGACACCTCAGTCTTTCCAGAGAAGGTCTCTCTGAGGCGCTCAACCAGGCGAGGGACTTCGAGACCCATCAGAGCGTTGTTGATACTGTTTCTCGAGAAGATGTTTCCGAAGCTACCAGCGACCACAAGAGGGATCTTCTTAGCAAGAATAGCCGTAGCAGCCTGTTCTCTGGAACTTCCGCAGCCGAAGTTGAATCCAGAGACCAAGATGTCTCCTTCCTTGGCGATGGAGGAGAACTCAGGGTCGTAGTTCGACATGCAGACCTGAGCCATAGTCTCAACAGGGACGTTGTCCTGGTAGGTGTACTTTCCGGGATAGATGCCGTCAGTGTTGATGTTGTCAGCATCACAGAAGACAATTTCACCAGAGACACGCTCGGGGAAGCCAGGGTACACTTCCGTGAGAGCCTCATCATCAGCCTCCTCGGTCTGCTTGGCCTCTTCCGGAGCGAAGGTCTTTTCAGCATCGGCGACCATAGCATCAATCTGTCCGATCACCTTCTCAATAGCTTCCTCGGCGGTGATCATCCGCTCTTCCTCCTTAATTCCATCGCCCTCACCACGGACGACGCCAGACCAACCCTCAGGCCGCTGGTACCAGCCGGGTCCGCTCAGCTTTCCGCTCAATGCACTAGCCGCAACAACCTCGGGGCTGCCGAGGTATGCCTTGGCCTCAGTGCTACCCATGCGTCCCTTGAAGTTACGGTTGGATGCGC
This sequence comes from Thermoascus crustaceus, assembly GCF_041956765.1. Taxonomy (NCBI): domain Eukaryota; kingdom Fungi; phylum Ascomycota; class Eurotiomycetes; order Eurotiales; family Thermoascaceae; genus Thermoascus; species Thermoascus crustaceus. The sequence continues at coordinate 927,717 of NW_027192532.1, read as the reverse complement.
TGATACCAACCTCACCGGGCTCGAGCAGGCCCGTGCCAAGTCCAATGCAAGGACCGCAACCAGCGGGCAAAGGCGTGGCACCAGCCTCCAGCAGAGCCTGCCAGTCACCGGCCTCTTCGGCGGCAATCTGCTCAGGAATGGAAGCAGCCGCGATATAAAACTTCACGCCGTCCGCAATCTTCGGGATCTTTCCACCGTTCTTCTCAGCAGCCTCCTTGAAGACTCTCGCAGCGGCCGCGATATCAGAGGCTCTGGAGTTCGTGCACGAGACGAGATAGGCCTTGTCCACCTTGATGTTCTGCGCCTCCAGCTCATTGAGGGGAGTGGCCACCTTGACCGAGTTCGGTCCAGAGACATACGGAGACAGGGTTGAAAGATCCAGGAAGAGTTCCTTGGCGTATTTGGCCCCCTTGTCGGCAACCAGAGGGTTCTCAAACAGCTTCTCCAGAATGGGGTGGGTGAAGCGCTTCGCGGCCAATGTCTTGAAAGGTCCGTCAGTCAGGCCCATGGCAGCGGTGGTGGCCTTGCCCCTCAGCCAGCCTTTCAGAACATCATCGATCGGGAAGAGACCAGAGAGAGCACCCCACTCAGTGGTCATGTTGGCGATGGTCAATCGGTCATCCACCGACAGACTCCTCATGGTCTCCTCGGAACCGGTGAACTCGATAGCGTGGTTGAGGACATCGTCCTTGTCGAACAGACCGCAGAGAGCAACGATGACATCCTTACCAGTGACGCCTGGGGGCAGAACACCCGTGAAAGTCACCTTGGCAACCGGTGGGATCTGCCACCACGTTTTACCCGTGGCCCAGATACTAGCACCGTCCGTTCTGACAATAGGAGTGCCCAGACAGCCAACACCTCCATACATGTTACTGTGACTGTCCGAGGCGACCACCAGACTACCGGGCCAAGCGTATCCCTCTTCCACCATGATCTGGTGTCCGATACCTCGTCCAGCCGGATAGAATTCCACGCCATGAAGCTTCGCGAACTCCTCGATCTGCCTGTACTTCTGGAGGTTCTTCTCACTCTTGTTCTGCACGTCGTGGTCGAGAGTCATCACAATCTGGTCCGGGTTGTGGAGCTTGGAGGCACCGATTGACATGAACTTGAGGGCCACGGGCCACGAGTTGTCGTGTGTCATGCAGCGATGCGGGGAGATGGTGACATAGTCTCCCGACTTGACGAACTTGCCCTCGGGCAAGCCGACGGAGTACTTCTGCACAATTTTTTCCGTGAGAGTCTGGGGAACGGCCTTCGACGCCTTCAGCGACGAGAGGATCGCAGAAGACGCCGGGTCTTCAAGCTGCGTATGGAAGACATCCAGCAGGGACAGTCTCGTGGAGGAGAAAGTGCGCAGCCGGGGAGCGCTCAGCAGCTGGCGCCGCTGGAGCATCCAGGGCCTGCCGTAGCCGCGGAATGGCATTGATCTCGTCTGCAGGGAGTTAGTAGACTGTTACCGGGGCCCAATGAGGGCCTTCTAGGAGAGCGGACACACTTACAAGCATGCTGCCGGCCACGGAGGCAGACTGTGACTCCGATGGAGATTTTGAGGGCGAAGAGAGGCTGGCGATGGACCGCCAGCAAATGAAAGCACATGCATTATTTTCTCTGGGGAAGCGGCGTCAAACGCGACAAACGCGCCAAGGCTGCTCCGCGATCGGAGATGCTGTTTTTTGCTTCGGATGCTCAGATCGCGGTCGGACGATCTTCGTGACGAGACAGACAGGAGAAAAAGAGAAAAAGAAAAGAGTGATACGAGCAATTGTGGATATCTAATCTGACCGCGGTTTTTCCCGTTTCCTTCTGTGGTTTCTGTGTGGGAGGACAGATGCCATCTGTAGACCAAGAACATACCATGAAGACCCCGCCTCCGACTCTAGTTCAATCAAACGTAGAGAGCTGAAGATCAGACCATCGTAGTCCATGAACAAGACGGCCTAAAGCATGTCCAAGAGCAGACATCTAGTGGGGACGGGGTATTCAGCATGTAAAATCTCACCGGAGGCCAATTGGGCCGTATCTGGTCTGAGTCATCACATCCTGAGCACATTTCTGCTGCGAGCTTCTCCGTCGCCCGTCGCAGGCTTTCCTCGCACTCTCTTGTCAACCTCGTCCAGACTTCCACTCATTTTTATTTCCGGAAGAGCTACCTTCCGTTATATATCATATACCCCTGGAACAGCCTTGTCCTACGGATACTCCTTCGTTCAGCCACCGTCCTGAGGTCCGATCTTCGCAAGGTCCTCCTCATACTTGATTTCTCCCCCGCTCCCGCCATACCCAGGTGTCTCACGAGACCATCACCACCAACTCCCAGCAACAATGCCTAGCAGACAAGAAGTCGCCTACTTTGGCGCGGGCCCTGCTCCGCTGCCTACCCCGATCATTGAGGCCGGCGCGAAGGCTTTCGTCAACTTCAATGACAGCGGCCTCGGACTCGCCGAGATCTCGCACCGTTCGCCCACCGCGAACAAGATCCTCGAGGAGACCAAGGCCAGCCTGTCCACCCTCCTCGATATCCCTGACAACTATGAGATCCTTTTCCTGCAGGCAGGCGGAAGCGGTGAATTCAGCGCCGTGGTGCAGAACATGGTCAGCGTCTGGATCGAGCGGAGACGGCGCAAGGCGGAAGAGGACATCCTGAAGGCTAACCCGGGTGAGGACAAGGCGCGCGTGGAGGAATTGGTCTTCGAGAGGGTCAAGAAGGAAGTCGATGAGGAGCTGAAGCTGGATTACCTCGTCACGGGTTCTTGGTCGCTCAAGGCGTCGCAGGAGGCGGCCAGGCTGGTCGGGCCGGAATACGTCAACGTCGCTCTGGACGCGAGGAAGGCCAACGATGGGAAGTTTGGCAAGATTCCGGCTGAGGAGACCTGGTCGCTGACGCCCACGAAGAGGGAAGGAGGCAAGGGTCCCGCCTTTGTCTACTACTGCGATAACGAGACTGTCGATGGTGTCGAGTTTCCGAGCTTCCCCAAGGTCCTGGAGCCTCAAGGCGATGAAGAGGAGGAGAGACTGATCGTTGCAGACATGAGCTCTAACTTCCTCAGCCGTAAGGTGGACGTGAGCAAGTACGCCGTGATCTTTGTGAGTGGTACCCTTTGCATATTGTCGGGCATTCATTGTCTATTCACCTACTTACTCTTGTACCTTATGTAGGGCGGCGCTCAAAAGAACATCGGTATCACCGGTATTACTATCGTTATTGTCCGGAAGTCTTTGCTCCCACCGCACACGGCGACTCCGCCAGCTTCGCTCCTGCACAGACTGAACATCGGCGGAATGCCTGGTCCGATTGTCTTCGACTGGGCCACGGCTGCGAAAAACAACTCCCTCTACAACACGCTGCCGATCTTCAACCTGTGGATCGCAGGCCAGGTCATGGCCAGCCTTGTCAACACGTACGGCGCCAAGAAGGTCAGCGGACAGGAGGAGATCGCGACCCGCAAGGCCGAGCTGATCTACGCGGCACTGGACAAATATCCGCAGGTGTACCGTGTCGTTCCTGACAAGAGCGTTAGGAGCAGGATGAACATTTGCTTCCGCGTCCACGGCGGAGACGCCGACAAGGAGAAAGAATTCATTGCTGGAGCGGAGAAGCGGTTGCTCCAGGGACTGAAGGGCCACCGCAGTGTCGGGGGCATCAGAGCAAGCAACTACAACGCTGTGCCCCTGGAGAATGTCGAGAGACTGGTGAAGTACCTCGAAGACTTCGCCACCGGTCAATAAATCCCTCGTTGGAAATGATGCTATGGCGTTTAGTCCAGCTAGAGGCACGCTTTGACTGTCACACGGGAAAGCTAAAAGACACAGAACCTTCATGAGGAGTCCATTCAACCAGAAAGCTAAACTATACAGCCGTGTTTTCAACACTATTATACAGATGAGACCGGCAAGTGCCATTGTCGTTACAGCTTCCACACATCCCACCCTTTGAGATCAAGTTCCTTGATGATACCTTCAAGCGGGCCTTGGAGTTCCATTCCCTGGGCCCATACCTTCGGTCCCGCCATGTAGTTGATGAATCCTTCCGGTCCGGAAACCAGGATCATCTTCCCCCGGCGGGTGCTGTCAGAGGGAGATGATGTGGAGTCAGTGAAATCCAAAACAGATTTCTTGCTAATGAAGGTCTTCTCATCATCGACGAAGTAATCAACGGTGATCTGGCCTGGATACTGCGATTTGAGAGCTTCCAATTCCTTGACTATAAGACCAGTAGCCAAGTCCCCTGTAGCTGCCACTGATTGTGGAGTGTTATTTTTAGAACCGAAAAGCTTAGACCACCACGATGCGGTAGATGCGTCGGTCAGGCTATCGTTCAAGCCACCAAGACAATCATCCCTCCGCCTATTTGCCCATAGTATATGTATCCTGGGCTTGTTGCCGTCGTCGGTACGGCGAAGAAGTGTATACGCCGACTGAAGAGCTGGAGCAATGCCTGTCCCACCAGCGATGAACAGAATGTCACGTACATCTGCAGGGATCGCGCACTCTATTTGCGGTCCCCGGATTTCTATTTTGGTTCCCAGATTGAGAGTATGGAGATAGCGTGACATCTCTCCGTACGGATCTCTGCGGATAAGGAATCTTAGAGATTCATCATCTTCGGACTGTCCCTCAGCATCTCCCGGGACCCGCTGTACAGGAGGCAGAGGAGTGTAGTCTCTTCCAATCTGCAGCTGGGGCTGCTTGAACGTGATGCTCCACACTCCTGTCTTCCATGCCGCTTCATAGATTTCCCTGTTCTGGCCTGGCTTGGTCGGCCGGAGAGTGAATATGCTGGACGTCGACGACACAGGCTCCCTCGAGACAAGCTCGTAGTGCGCAAATTTAAACGGATTTAGCGTCGCGCTCTTCGAATCCTGCTGCGACCTGACATAAGCACCAATTGCTCCCGCTACCACTGTCACGACCGCGATCCGGAGCCATGTACGCTTTTTCGGCGGCGGAGATGCGGCGGAAGAAGCATGGCGGATTGAGGGACGGGGAAACGACGCGGACCACCGCACACTCTTCACATGACGCTGGAGAGGCCGGCCGCAGGATAACAGGCCCAGACCAGGGCTTGGAGGCGTCATGGATGGCGGGAGAAGCCCGAAGGGAAGGAGAATCGTATCTCGTCGCGGGCGAGAGAGAAGCGCATGCCGGCGTCTGTTGTACGGGGCAGGGAGACGCTAGACCCGATGCGGTGACACGCCCCCCCCCCCCGGCCGCCGATCATCCATCATGGCAGCAGGTTAATTTATATGGACAGCGTCTTCCCCGAGCCACGCTCTCGACTCCTTGCGCTTTGCTGTATATATCAACCCGACATTGGTCTTACGGAATCTTTGTTTTTTTTTGCCCTCCGCTGGGCTGTTCAGTCGCCATTATAGCCTTTCACATCTGCCCTGGAATGGCGGCCTCCATCTACTCCCACTGACAGTTCATCTCCTGCATCTACCTCTGTCTGCGCGATGTCTCATACAGCTTTCTCCGACGGGAGAAAGCCAGGAAATAACCCGCCTCGAGATTCGCTGGAACTCGCCTCCCTTGCCTCCTCGTCCACTCCAGACTCTGCTGGTCGGACGTCTCTGTCGTCCTCTCCGTCCGGTATCGCCTCGTCGCGCAAGCTCTCCCTCGAAGATGAAGACCCCCTTTCGGGCGCAGACGCGGAAGCAAGTGTCCCGAGGACCGCCCGCTCATATTCCATAACCTCCGCGTTCGATTTCGGAAGTAACCTGTTCCCGCTCTCGCAAACGGCCGGCGGTTATGCGCCCCTGGGTGCTCCGTCGGTGTTGTCGTTGGAGCGTCACGGTGGAATCCTGGATGGGTCTCTGGAGAGAAATAAGACGCTGACATATATAAACGGACTGTCGCTCATTGTTGGTCTGATCATTGGATCTGGAATCTTCTCGTCTCCGAGCCAGGTGAATGCGAACGCGGGATCGCCGGGCGCGTCGCTCATCGTCTGGGCTGTGGCCGGTCTTCTGGCGTGGACCGGAGCGGCCAGCTATGCGGAGCTGGGAGGTGCAATTCCGCTGAACGGAGGCTCGCAGGTGTACCTCTCCAAGATCTTTGGAGAGCTGTTTGGATTCCTCTTCACGTGGTGCGCTGTATTCGTTCTGAAACCGGGGTCCGCGGCGATCATCGCGATCATTTTCGGGGAGTACGTGGTTAGGGCTGTGGTGGGGGCGGATGTTGAGAATGTCAACCCCTGGATCAATAAAGGAGTCGCTCTCGCGGGACTCTGCGTGGTGACCTTTCTGAATTGCATATCGACCAAATTGGGGACCCGTATGGGAGATATCTTCATGTTCTTCAAGTTTGTCGCACTGATCGGAGTTACCGTGACTGGAATTGTGGTCGCAATCACTGGATTTTCGCTGAAGGGGACGGCAAGTAAGGAATGGAAGACGACAGGGTGGTTCGAGAATACCAGCACCGACATCTCGGGCTGGGCGGTCGCCTTGTACGCTGGCCTGTGGGCATTCGATGGCTGGGATAATACCAATTACGTGACTGGAGAATTCAAAAATCCCAATCGAGACCTTCCTCGAGTAATCCATACCGCGATGCCGCTCGTCATCGTCTGCTACTTGCTGGCGAACATCTCCTATTTCCTGGTCTTGCCTCATTCGATGATCGAGAGCAGCAACACGATCGCCGTTCAGTTTGGAGCCACCGTGTTTGGCCCAATCGGGGCACTTGTCCTGGCCTTGGTTGTGTCGGCCAGTTGTATTGGAGCACTCAACGCTACGATTTTCACCAGCGGGAGGCTAGTCTACGCAGCTGGAAAGGAAGGTTACTTGCCTTCGATGTTTGGCAAGATCGGGATTCGTGGCTCCGCGGACACGACCGGCGGACGGCTGCGATATCGCTCGCGGGCTCGAAAGTTGCTCTCGGGCCTGTTTGGAGACGACATCGGGATAGGATACACGCCCATCAAGGCGATGATTTTCAACTGCCTCCTCACCGCAGCTTACATTGCCGTCGGGGAGTTCGGCACTCTGGTCACGTTCTACGGCGTTGCGGGCTATACCTTCTACTTCCTTACCGTCCTGGGCCTGATCGTCCTGCGGATCCGCGAGCCTCACCTGGAAAGGCCGTACAGGACCTGGATCACGACCCCGATCATCTTCTGCTGCGTCAGCCTGTTCCTCCTGAGTCGCGCGGTCTTTGCGGAGCCGCTCCAGACTCTGATCGTTGTCGGCTTCATCATCGTCGGCGTGCCGGTCTACTTCTGGCGGATCTACCAGCGGGACGGCAAGACCAAGCTTTCTGAGTGGAAGTTTTGGAGACGACGGTGAATGAGATGGAACCAGAACCCGTCTTAATCATCTGTATCATTTTTTTCTTTCCTTTCTTTTACATTACTGGAACAGTGGGGTTTATTTAATTTCATGACTTTGGCAAACGCTCCGTTGTCATAGAGACTTCTTAAAACATTTTTGTATGATTGATTGATTTGATACCCATGCATAATAATCCGAGTCTGGTTCAAGGGAACGAGAGACAAAAAAGATGGAGCCGCTGAATGCCTATTCTATTCTATTCACCGCAAACATTATTATTGGATTGGATGTGGAGATTAAAACTCAAAAAGATAGCATCGCACAGGAGGCATGATTCTTCTGATATTATCGATATCGATTACTTAATTATGTACTGTACACAGTCTGTCCTTACATATTACATAGGTGAATTACTTAGAATATAATACATACGATAGCTGAAGAATGTAAATATTTGAGTCCTGGGAAGGAAGGATAGTTGGAAATCGGTACGATTTTCCGGGGGCCCTTTCTTGAATGGATGAATGAATGAATGAATGAACGAACCACTCGAACAAAATCAAATAAAATCTCGTGTCGACTTTGTGCTTTATCATGCATACATGCTCTGCTTTCGAATTCGTCACTGATTTATTGTCACAGAAGATAATCTATTTCTCCGGTTTGCCATTTTTTTTGTCTGTTGATTTGAGCCGTTGCGAGTTGTGATCTAAGACATCTATCCTCTACATACAGTACAGTGCAATCGCTCCCCTCCCCCTTTCGAGCGGAAGACAAGACACTGTACTGTACATACATACACAAGCAATAAACAGGCTTATCCATGGACGCAATCAATTATCGCCTTTTTTTATCCATGTACTATATATACATCATGCCGACTCAAGACTCGATGCAGTTATCTGAATTCAAAGACTCTAGGTCTCTATCTATCTAGTTCTTATTGTTTAGGTCAGACTAGTTAGGGCTCTACGGAGCTCCCCCCCCCATAGTCGATTTCTTTCTCCTTATTTTATAAGATACTTAAAGTGTCGTTAGTTAAGTAGCGAGAGGCCTGACATCGACATCGTCTTCAAACGGTGCCGCAAGCATGGAGTACTGCACCCCAGCTCCAGCCCAGGACAGTCTCTTATTCCGGACCGCGGAGTTGTCAATGAGGGTCGCGATGGGGATGTCCTCGTCGGTCCCCTGGCCGCATTGGTAGTTGCTGTTGAAGCCCCATGAATATGCCTTTCCGTCCGAGGTGACGACGATGCTGTGGTCGGAGCCAGCGGCAGCGTAGACGCACCCGGATACGGTAAGAGGGGTAGGCTGGAGGAGAATGCGTGGTTTTCCACGCTCGACGATGACCTTGTCGGGGTCGTCGAGTGGAAGGTTACTCATGTCGAGGCCCATCTGCGCGCCGTCGATGCGGCCCCAGACGAGACGTTCGCCGCTCCAAGTGACTCCGATGGAATGGTGCGATCCGCCACGGATCCTCTTCATGTTCTTCCCGACGAGGGACTTGACCTTCCGCGGCGTGATGATACTGCTGCCGTCTTCGCCGGCGCCTGAGGGGATTCCTGTCTGGGCGAAGTTGTTCAAGCCCCAGGCCCAGGTGTCGCCGTTCGAGTCGATCGCGAAGGCATGGTTGGCGCCGGCGTGGACGGAGACGATCTTCGTCTTCTTCTTCTTGGTTAGTAGGGGTAGGGCGATGCGCGTGGGAATCAGGGCAGCAGAGCGACGACGTCCGATGAGGCGGTGCCCGAGTTGGGATTGGTCACCGTTGCCCCAGCCGAATATGTTGCCTTCGGCGTCGAGGGCGAGGCAGAAGTCGTTACCGGCGCTGAGGTCTGTGATTCTTTGAAGGTTTTGGATGAGCATGGGTTCTTTCTGGATGTGAATGATCTCGTTGTTGGGTCGGAGAGAGAAGCCAAAGACTCCGTTGTCGTCCTATGTCTGACTGTTAGGGCTTGAATACCTGTATGGGTCTCAATGGATGCGGAAGACTTACTCGAAAGGTGCCCCAGCCATATACAAGGCCCTCATCAGTTAAAACGAACGTGGTGCTAACACCAGCTGCCACCTGGACTATTTTGGTACCTGGAGGGAATCTGTCCATGGGAATAGGGGTTGGAGGTGACTCTCGGGGGTTGAGGCCCGAATCACTGTCGTCAGAATCAGGATCGTCTTCAGCGTCAATATCTCGCATCCCGCCCTCCAGCTGGTATCACGTCCCAAAGTGTGCAGGTCGTTTACACCTCAGGTGAGGACTTTGTTGTCATGGGTCAGGGCCACAGCATGCATGCCACCCGTGGCGATATCAACCACACCAACCGACTTTGCATCGAGATTAGTGTTCAGACGCGGTCTTTTCACGTCGATAGAGTTCCTGGTTCCCAGGCCGAGCTCCCCGGCACTGCCTTTTCCAAAAACAAAAACTTCGAGTCTGGTAGTGGGAGCGGCGTTCTGAATGGGATTTGGTGCCGTTTCCCTCCTTCTCCTAGTTTGCGGAATCGCTTTCGATGGAGCCCTAGCTGCTTTGACAGCCGGAGCCTTGGCACGCTTTGACGGTGGATTCGTCATATGTTCTTGTGCGCGTCGCTTCCTCGAGGGCATTGCAGTTTTTTTGGGCGGTTAGCTGTCGCGGAACCATTTTGATTACTTGATATGAATCAGGTGGGATTCTTTGATAGGAAGTAGTACTTAATAGATGTAGTAGAGAAGAAGCTCGAAGCACGAGGGCAGGAGCAGTAAAAGAGACGAGGATCGATGTGAAACTGAAGAAATATTGAAGTTGCAAGGTATCATAAGGAAAACAAAGATCGACTTTTAACAAAGAGAATGTTGGCACAGTCCGTGGACCCATACATTCATTCACTTCTTACAGCGTTATCCCGTCTCCATTCAAAGCACTATTCGCCACAATTGATAGGCAATACCCAAATTGGGTCAATGGTCGATTGATACTTGAAAGAAAATTTGTAGCTTGCGTATCTGATAGTATATGTGGAGTTGGATTTGATATCAATGGAGGGAATATCACAACAGCACGACAACAACAATCATCGATGGAGGTCCCCGTCGCACGCTGCAGGATCACATGCATCACATGACTCGAACTGAATCTCTGATATAGAGCCTGAACTGTAAGGTGTAATTTTCTTTTTTTGAATCGATTGTTCTTCTAGGACGGTCAGTGCAACCTCTTTGAAGGAGATATATTAAGATAGCGGTTTGGACAAAGAAGTCTTGGCTTAGGATGGAACGTGATCTGCCAGTATATTGTATTGATTCATCGAGCCGTATGACACCGCACTAGCTAGGTATACTAAGTAGGTACTTGGTACTTACTTTCGAGACATATGTGAGCGTTCCTGCCGTTAAGAACCCAAATCCAGTTCACCTTTCAGCCGGGCGTTTGTCCCGATACCCGGTTGCTGCGACATTTCTGATACCTGCCCATAAAGCCAGACAGTGCACATACAGAAGTAGAGGTTGCCTCCACGACATTTGCCTTGAGGTAGGCTTCAAATGTGGAGTATGCATGGTTTTACGTAATTCCGGCCATTTAGTCCCTGTACAACCAACAACGGTCAATGTCGGAGATCGTCAATTCATGATACTAGCTGAATGCACGGCCGCTTGCTTGCTTCCGAAGTGTGTATTTCCCCGCAATCTTTGGACGCTTGCCAGGGCCGTGCACGACATCTGGGAGAGATCCGAAGTAGAGTCGGCTAGGGAGCGTTGGATGCTGCTGCGGCGTTTCAGAATAGTAATTCTAATCAAGATATGACACTCCTGTATGGCTTGTGTTTTAGTCTTTATCCTTGCTTATCATTCCCGTCAATTTTCCGAAGCTCCAATGTCTAAGAAATTTCGAGTCGGTCCGTATCTTGGTTTCTCTCACCATATCACAGTATACGAAATCGGTAAAATAAACTCGTAAGGCATGATCAAATTGCCAATTTGGAAGGTCGATAGAGAGGCCACTCGGGGACTATCAGGAGTCGGAATCAGAGCATCAGTTAAGGTTCGTCAAAGTTAAAGCAGCTATCTAGGCGCCTCTCTGTCTCTGTACTGCGTACATGCGTCGAGTCATGATCCGTCCTTCGGCAACAGGAAACCGGCCTCCTCACGCCCAGCTGATAGCGACAGGGCCGTGGCAATAGGCAGAGCGCCGAGCGATCGACGGCGCGCTATACGCACGCACTCTTGCCTTCCCGCTGCCGGCTGCCGGACGCCGTCCAATTGGACCGCCGTGATAAGTCGGGGTGATAAACGGCCAGAACATCGACCTTCTTATCACAGTCCGGTGCAGAGTCCAAATCCATGTCGGATGGCGCCCTGCCCGAAACAGACTGGTCCTGCGCTGCAAGATCGTCCGAGTACAACATGGCCATCCTGCTCCACAGAACATGGGCTCTGCTTTTTCTCCCTTCCTCCAACTTTCCCATGGGGGGATCCTCAGCAGGGTGCCTTAGCGTTGTGAGCTCAGCTTGTGCTGATGCCCGTCGCGGTCAACTCATTGCGCGGTCTTTGGATATCCCCTGAACTGATCCCCGTCGTGAAAAGAACAACTTGATAGCGAGAAGAATTGGAAGCTATGGCATCCACGCCCAGGAGCGCGCCCACGCAGTCGACCTCGAATACCGGCACGAAGCCGCCTCTCGTCAAGTCGCACGTGTGCGCCTTCCCGGGCTGCGGCAAGAGCTTCACCAGGGCAGAACATCTGCGCCGTCATGCCCTCAATCATGAGCAGGACGACAATTCCTGCGAGCGATGCGGTGTTCATTTCACCCGCCCTGATCTTTTGGGTGTGTTGATGCCCGTTTGCGCTGACCTATGTAGTTCTGGCACTGAACTTGGACTTAGGCCGACATATGATCCGGCACGCGAAGAGAGACGAGGAAGCTGGAGGTCCCGGGCTAGGCGTTCTGGAGACTCGTAAGCGCACGCGTCGAGCGCCAGATGGAACCATTGTGACAAGACCGACGAAGAAACAAGCTCGCGCTGCCGCTGCGGCAGCGGCAGCAGCAGCATCAGGCAATGGTTGTGTCTCATCAACACCGTCCACTCAGAGCTCCTGCGGTAACAGCATGACCTCTAAGAGTCGACGGCTGGAAACAGAGTCCATGACTACGCCGAATTCGAACTGTACATCGAGTCAGCATGAAGTATCTCACCACCAAGCTCGCGCTCCTCAGGGAGCCCCTGTATCTCCACCACGATCATCGCACGACTCTAATGCTAGCATCAACCTGGAGAGCGCTCTCGCAGAGCCATGCGATACGATCAACAGCTCAGAACCTTTCCTAGCTCCAATGGTTCCTGGCGGTCCCTACGAACCATATGTTGAGCCGATTCCAGGCCAATTCGATGCCGCTGATGGAGCCTGGCAGAGCAACTCAGGTGAGATAGACGGGATATATGACGACTTTTTCAATTTAGACACGGGTAGGTTTCCTATACCAGCCTTCAAAGCTCCCATCGAACCCTTCATCGATGCAATGGGCAAAAAGGATGAGGTCCAGACTTGCTAACTCTGGCAGCAACTTCGTTCAACATGCCATTCGCCGCAACCTTGAATTACAACTGGCTGTTCGATGTTTCTTCTCTGGATGATGCATTCAGTCATGTCGATATCCCGCTGACATCAGACATGACGAACTTTGCGGAGCCGGTCCCAGACATGTGGTCTCAGCCTCTTTTCAGGTTGGATGGACGTTCCACGCAAGTCTTTGAGAGTCCTGCATCGTCTGCACCCGCTGAAAATCTGTTTGATATTACCTTGGCGTCCGAGTTCCCCAGTCAACATACTGCGACCCAAGGGCAACCTTTGAATCAGGATGCAGGCAACATAGAGAGTTCTGGACTTGCCATGAAGACAGATTCGGGGACATTATCGTCATATGAAGCCTCGATGTCAGGCAACAGGAACAACGGACTAACGTATTTCTCGGAAATTGACTGGATGGGATCATGCGAGTCGATGGAGGCTTCGAGCAGTTTGCCTCAAATCAGTGAGGAGGCTAGGGCTGGTATACTGAGCCTTGTCTCCCAGTCAAACCAGTCAATTCCTGATGGTGCTAGGATCGACGTATCGTCTCCACTTCTGTCTCTGTCGGCACTTCAAAGCTACAGCGACTTGTTCTTCTCAAGATTTAATACGTCGTACCCTCTCATCCATCAAGCTACTTTCGATCCGAACCAGGCCGACAGAATATTCTTGGCTGCCATACTTTCTTTGGGTGCTACTTACAGTAGCAGGGAAGCACACCAGCTCGCAGTTCGAATACATGATACACTGCGCAATCATCTTTTCGCTCATGCAGCGTTTTCTGCTCAACCGGATCTCTGGTTACTGCAGACAATGTTGTTGATAGATTGTTTTGGAAAGCTTCGAGCTGGCCAGAAGCAGCGCGATATGGCGCAGCTATTCCACTGCGTTTTGATTAAATTAATCCGAAGGAGTGATTGTCCCATCATCCGAACGACTGGGATCACGCAGCGCCCCGACAATCCTGAAGCAGCATGGAGGCGTGCAATGGACGCAGAACAGCGCAAGCGCCTGGCGATGCTTTGCTTCATGTGGGACACGCAACACGCTGTTCTCTTTTCGCAATCACTATGCATGTCCGCATTCGAGATCCGGTCCTCATTACCCTGTGACCCAGCCTCTTGGGAAGCACCCTCTGCAGAAGAGTGGTTCGAGAACTCCCGGCGAGAAGGTAACCATAGTCTCTTCCTATCTGTCCTGAAGGCGTACATTACGCCCAGCGCGATGCCTCGTCCGCGCCATCTCAACGCCATGGCTAGGATCTTCCTCCTCCATGGTCTGATGTCCGTCTCTTCGGACCTGAAGCGTCGGGACCAGACGACCTTGCGAGCTGAAACTCCTGATCTAGTTGGAGCATGGAAGGCACGCATGGGGCGCTCCTATGACCTTTGGAAGGCTGATTTTGATGCGGACTGTATGACCATGAAACTTAACCAGAGGGCAGACCTGCGCAAGTTCACGGGTCTGAAGACCGCGACACACGTGCTCTATCATGTCGCACATATTACACTGAACGTTGAGGTACTCGACCTGCAAATTTACGCTGGAGCCCCCCACATCCTCGGCCGTGTTGTCACCGGCGCTGACATTGAGCGCTCCCATCGCATCGTGACCCGCTGGGTCAACGAGGATCCACGGTCCGCATCCAAAGCGGCCCGGCACGCCTCCTACATTTTGCGGGATGCCATCATGAATCTGAACGACTGGGATGACTCCGACGTTTTCCACTACTCATGGTGCCTGTACCTCGCCTCCCTGGCATGTTGGGCGTTCCACCTCCCCACATCATCTTCTGATGATGGACAGCCCTTAACCAGCGGAGAAATCGAAAGCAACAGCAACAATCACAGCGGGCATAGTAATAACCTGCAAGTTAGCGCAAACGCTAAAAACGAAATGACCGCCATGCTTATTGCTATGACTACATGTAACAGTCTTGAGGAGCTTTCTGCCCTGGCTGGCCGGTTTAACACGACAGGACTGACTGCCATTATGGCAAAGCAGCTGGCCACTGTGCGATGGGCCGTCGTGCATGATGCGATGAAAGTGCTGGTGAACCTGTCTGAGCCTAGGAGAACAATGCAGACAGCATGAAATTACGATATTGGATGATCCATTTCATACAAAGAAAACAAAGCAGTCTCTGGTCAAGAATGTCCTTGTAAGTATTTTCGTGTTTTCTTTTGGCGCTAGAATGACTGCTGTGGGCGGCTAAGCGCAATGCCTTTTTCTCTATTCGGTATCTGAGATTGATTCTCTACTTGGAATGCCGATGTACTCCTGTCAAATTAACATTCTTTCTAAGGTGTTTGTTTTATCATTGTATTCTTCTCTATATGACATACTGTCTATGTGTTGTCACCCAATCTATGTTATCTCTTGGAATTTCCAAGGTGATGTGTTACACATTGTCGACTCCCTCATTTTCATGTCCTATTTACACATATCTCCAATGCTCATGCTGTGCCATTTGCCCTCTTTTCCTCCTCATAGAAGGGGTAGTCGGTGTAGCCCTTCTTGGGCGGGTCAGCTCCGTAGAACGTCGACCGGTCATAGGCGTTCAGGGGCAAGCCTTCCTTCAACCGGCGCGGCAGGTCCGGATTGGAGATGAATAGACGGCCGAAGACGACGGCGTCTGCGGCATCCGCATCCAGCTTTGGCACCGCATTCTCGCGTTTGAAGTTGCCAGCAGACAGGAACTTGATTCCAGCTTTCTGCAGAACACCGCGGAAGTGGTCGAGCGTGTTGCCAACTAGCTTCTTGGGTGCTGTTGCCTCGGCCTCAACGCCCTTCTTGTCCCCCGTGTATGCGGACAGCGCGTCCAACTTCTCCTTCTCATCCAGGACCTCGTCGAAGCGCGGCTCGATCATGTGCACGTAGCACGGACGGTTCTCGGATGGCAGAGCAGCAATCTGCTCACAGAGGTAGACCCAGTGCCCATTGGGGTCGGAGTCACGCGTGTCTTGGAAATAGTTGTAAGGGGATAGACGGATGCCGACGCGGTCTGCACCCACAGCAGCCGTGACAGCCTTGATCACTTCGAGTGGGAAGCGGCAGCGGTTCTCGAGGGAACCGCCATAAGCGTCGGTACGGTTGTTGATGTTATCGTGGAGAAACTGCTCGAGGAGGTAGCCGTTTGCTCCTGTATCTTGTCAGATCCCAGTTCCCATGGCGAACATGCTGCAAATTATCGAATGTGGACTAACCGTGAATCTCAACACCATCGAACCCGGCCTCAACAGCCCTCTTTGCAGCAGCTGCGAACTCATCCACTGTCTCCTTGATCTCTTCCACAGTCATGGCCTTTGGTGGGTTGTCCGCGTACTCGCTGCCGTCCAAAGCCTTGCCCGAGATGGGAATGTTACTGGCTGACAGGGCCTTCCGGCCATCCAGGAAGGACGGGCAGGATGCTCGTCCGACGTGCCAGAGCTGGCAAAAGATGAAGGCACCCTTTACATGGATGGCGTCGGTGACGCGCTTCCAGCCCGCGACCTGGGAAGGGGTGAAGATTCCAGGGACACCAGGGTAGCCGGCTGCCTATAGTACACCGTCAGCTTCGCCTTCGAACTCTTGTCATTCGAATTCGAATGGTCTGAGTCTGTATATATATATGCATATACATGGACATAGGTATGCGACAATTTCAATGGGCGCTTACATATCGACTGATGGGCGTTGCCTCGGTCAGCATCAACCCGCCCTTGGAGGCGCGCTGTCCATAGTACTCGACATTGAGGTCATTTGGCACAAAGACTCCCTCGGACTCCTTGGTAGAGCGCATACGAGTCGTCGGGCCCTGGACCACGCGATGCTCTAGCTGGATGGCGCCCAGGCGGAGGGGTTTGAAGAGGAGAGTCTCCTCGAGGGGGAGGAGAGAAGACATTTTGTTCTTCCTTCGTTTCTCTTTTCTTTCCCCTCTTGCTTTTTTTTGCCGTGTATTTTGGGTAAATGAAAGTGACGGAGAGGATAATGGGGTTGTATGCGCGATCCGGGAGATGGAATCAAAGAGAGAAGCGAAGGGCTGTGCGGGAGAATTTGGAAGGGGGGAAAGAGAAAGAGAAACCTAAAAGGAGATACAATCCCTCTCTTCAATGGCTGCTCTCCAGCCAGGGTCTCCTTGAGACTTAAGACTCCTCGGCGCTCATCATCATGGAGAACATAGGGGCCGTAAACACGGCATACTGAGGGACATGACGCTGAACGCAGGCTGCGAAAGTGGGCTGGGCATGGATGGCTGGTCGTTCACTGCATCCACTTGCGTGTCCTCGTAGGTGGGATAAAACGGAGCGGCGTCAGGAACGTCGAAAAGCTGTCGTTAGGGCTGAGGGTCGAGCTCCGCCCCGGACGACCCCCATCCTTGGACACGCGGAGGAGCCACGCATCCGTTGTTATACGCACACGCACCTTGGCTCTCCAGTTGCCTGATCGGGACAAGAGCTCGCCCCGCATCTCCAGCCATGTTCGGGAACGCCTTCCGGGGCCATGCGCTTGTCTGGACTTCGTCGTTCATCGAGTACAGCATGACTAACCATCTGCTACTTATCAATCTTCTATCATGGCTCTTATCGACTTTATCGTTGCCAATGCCTACGAGTCGGATTCCTTACCGAGTCTATCTACAAGGCAAAGAACACCGTGCTTCTAGCTGATAGTGCTATCTACAAACATTGTGGTTGTTACGACGATCAGTATGTCACAATAGAATACGGAATGCCATCAGAGAGTCAAATCGGATGCATCCACGATGGGCATGCATGCAGTGCGCAGCATCAGTGCATCAGCGGACGAGCATGACATGCTTCTGGGCCCAGTAGCGTATCGATCCAACGGGACCCCCATTGACGCCTTTCTCTGCATACCCAGTCGATAGACGTATCAAATTCCGGAGATGTGAAATCACCCCTCTCTCATCTGACAGCGGTCGAAATCCGCCGTCTGTCTTCCACTCTTTTTATATCACTACCATCTGCCAGGGGCCCTCATCCTCAGGGGCCGGCAGTATCAGAAGGAGACAGCACAGCAGAGCAAAAAAAAGATGGTCCTTCCTATTCCGGTCGATACCGACCCAGAGGTCCCCATCCCCGCCACCCAGGCGAACGGGGATGGAGACGCCCTCCAGAACCTCGTCCGATCGACCTACGCGAGCTCCACGCTCGACTTCTACCTCAATGGCACCCGCATCCAGCTGCGCAACCCGAACCCACACTGGACCCTCCTCGACTTCATCCGCTCCCAGCATGGCCTCAAGGGCACCAAGCTGGGGTGCGGTGAGGGCGGCTGCGGGGCCTGCACGGTCGTGCTGCAGGTGGCCGATTCGGGGAGAGGTGGGAGGATACGCCATCTCGCTGTCAACGCTTGTTTGTACCCGCTCGTTGGCGGTACGTTGTGTCATATTTTTCCCCCTCCTTTTTAGAACATACCTTAAGGAAATAGAAAGATGGCTAATATGTTTCAATAGTGGTGGGAAAGCATGTCATCACTGTCGAGGGATTGGGAAGCGTTAACAATCCCCATCCGTTGCAGGAGCGGTTGGGAAAGCTCCATGGATCGCAGTAAGTTGTCACACTCGGGAACTGGAGGATCTCTTGTGTCGAATGTATATGAATGTCTTTGCTTACTCTTAAAGATGTGGTTTCTGTACCCCCGGGATTGTCATGTCCCTGTATGCCATGATAAGAAATGCGTACGATCCCGCGGCTGGAAAGTTCAGGCTTTCGGAGGATGATATAGAAATGAAAGGCCATCTGGACGGCAACCTATGTCGTTGTACCGGCTATAAGCCTATCTTGCAGGCTGCTAAGACCTTCGTCACGGAAGATCTCAAGGGTCAGCTGGCCGATGACTCGCTCTCACCCTCTGAGACAGATTTCACATCGAAGGGTCCAGAGGGAGATAATGTTTCCTACCTTGAGGGATCTCTCCCCGCCCCCTCTAAGACCAATGGCTCCTGTGGAAGGCCTGGAGGCTGCTGTCGAGATGACCCCAGTGTAAAATCCTGCTCGTCGAAGTCCTCTCGGGCATCAGCCGGGTCTCCCTCCAACGAAGAAGACACAGGTTTGGCAACGAGTGTGTCGGAAGAGGACAGTGAGATCTCGATACCGGCCCGGAAGATGAGCTCTATCCCTCAGTTCGACTTCCGGTCATACTCGCCATCTACGGAGATAATCTATCCCCCCGCGCTGCGGAAACATGTCAATCAGCCAATCTGCTACGGAGACGAAATTAAGGTCTGGTTGCGGCCGGTGACCTTGCAACAGTTGGTTGAGCTTCTCTCTATCTATCCCTCCGCGAAACTAGTTAGTGGAGCCAGTGAGGTGCAGATCGAAGTCCGCTTCAAGAACTCAAACTATGCAGTCTTGGTTTTTGTATCTGATATAGAAGAGCTGAAAACGATGTCTGTGCCGGAGGATGTATCAACTATGAAAGAGTTGGTAATTGGCGGGAACACGCCCCTGAGTGACGTCGAGTCGACATGCTATGAACTTTCCGCCAAGCTCGGGCAGCGAGGCTCTGTCTTTGGTGCCATGGCAAAGGTCCTACGGTACTTCGCAGGCCGCCAGATACGGAATGCTGCGTCCCTGGCTGGAAACATCGCGACCGCTTCTCCAATTTCGGATATGAATCCTGTTCTCATGGCGGCGAATGCCAGTGTTGTTGCTGTGACGGCTAAGGAGGAAGTTACGCTGCCAATGGCATCGATGTTCCTTGGTTACAGGAAAACAGCTCTACCTCTGGGCGGAGTGATCACTCAGATTCGTGTCCCGATGCCTCCGCCGGGCGTAAGGGAAATTACGAAATCGTACAAACAGGCCAAGAGGAAGGATGATGATATTGCGATTGTTACTGCAGGATTCAGGGTCAGGCTAGACGGGGAAGGGACTGTGGAAGATGTCTCCCTTGCGTATGGCGGCATGGCTCCTGTGACCCTGATGGCCAAGGAGTGCGGTGAGTTTCTAATTGGCAAGAAATGGTCCTCTTCGCAGACCTTGAACGGCGCCCTTGAAAGTCTGGAGAAGACGTTCCGCCTTCCATATGGAGTGCCTGGTGGAATGGCCACTTACCGAAGGACGCTGGCCCTCTCCTTATTCTTCCGCTTCTGGCATGAGGTCATCGCGGAGTTCAAACTTGGAGAAGTTGACCCTGGGCTGATTGAAGAGATCCACCGCCAGGTATCCTCTGGATCCAGAGATAGTGACAATCCATACGAGCAGAGAGTCGTCGGTAAACAAGTCCCTCATCTGTCTGGTCTGAAACATACCACAGGTGAGGCAGAGTACGTTGATGATATGCCGCATCAGGATCGCCAGCTGTACTGTGCCATGGTTCTATCACAGAAGGCTCATGCCATCATCAAATCTGTGGATTGGACTCCGGCTCTTCAACCCGGCCTCGCTCTTGGCTATATCGATAAGAATAGCATCGACCCTGATAAGAATCTCTGGGGGTCTAGTGTCAAAGATGAGCCTTGGTTCGCAACGGATAAGGTCTACTCACACGGCCAGCCCATCGGTTTGGTGTACGCTGAGACGGCATTGCAGGCGCAAGCTGCTGCTCGTGCTGTCAAGGTTGAATATGAAGAGCTGAAACCGATTCTGACTATTGATGAGGCTATCGAGGCGAAGAGTTTCTATCCTTATGGGAAGGAGCTGCGGAAAGGCGCTCCACCTGAAAAGATGGCAGAGGTATTCGCCAAATGTGATCGAGTTTTTGAAGGAGAGGTTCGAATTAGCGGTCAGGAGCATTTCTATCTTGAGACGAATGCTGCCATGGTAATCCCGCGTGCGGAGGATAATTCGATGGAGATTTGGTCCTCGACCCAACACACGTAAGTATAGTTGATTCCCATTGGCAGTAGAGTGGTCGATTAACATGGGTGTTCCAGAATGGAAACGCAGGAACTAATAAGTCGGGTGACCGGGGTATCGAGCAACCGCATCAATGCGAGAGTGAAGCGAATGGGAGGTGGCTTTGGAGGAAAGGAGTCTCGGAGTATCCAGCTCGCTGGACTGCTGGCTATTGCTGCCATGAAGGAGCGCCGTCCGATGCGAGCAATGCTAAATCGTGATGAAGATATGATGACCAGCGGCCAGAGACACCCTATCAAGTGCCGGTGGAAAGTCGGGGTAATGAATGATGGCACATTGGTGGCTCTCGATGCTGACTGCTACAACAACGCTGGCTATTCTACGGATATGAGCGCATCAGTAATGGACAGATGCATGACCCACTTGGACAACTGCTACGAGATACCAAATGTCCACATCCGCGGCTGGGTATGCAAGACCAATACTCACAGCAACACCGCCTTCCGGGGCTTTGGGGCTCCACAGGCTATGTTCTTCGCCGAAAGCTACATGTACGCCATCACTGAAGGACTGAAGATCGATATTGACGAGCTCCGCCGGAAGAACCTTTACAAGGAAGGAAATCGCACTCCGTTCCTGCAGAAGATTGATGAGGACTGGCACGTTCCTCTGCTCTTGGAGCAGTTGCGAAGCGAGTGTCAGTACGATGAACGGAAAGCCCAGATGGCCAAATTCAACTCACAGAACAAGTGGAAGAAGAGGGGGATTTGCTTGGTTCCCACCAAGTTCGGGCTTTCGTTCGCGACTGCTCTCCATCTCAACCAAGGTGCGGCCTCCGTGAAGATCTACACGGACGGTTCAGTGCTGCTCAGTCATGGTGGTACGGAGATGGGCCAGGGACTGTACACCAAGATGTGTCAGGTAGCAGCGCAAGAGTTGAATGTTCCTCTGGATGCTGTCTATACTGCAGACACCTCAACATACCAGATTCCCAATGCCTCCCCGACAGCTGCCTCCTCGGGAAGCGACCTTAATGGTATGGCTATCAAGAACGCCTGCGACCAGCTGAACGAGCGTCTCAAGCCTTACTGGGAGAAGTTCGGTCCGGATGCAGAGTTCAAAACCATTGCCAAAGCTGCGTATCTGGACCGCGTCAATCTCGCTGCCACGGGCCATTGGAGCATGCCCAGGATCGGGTACCAATTTGGTAACTTCGACCCGGAGACGGTGAAGCCGATGTATTACTACTTTACTCAGGTAAGCTTGTTGCTATATCCACCCATGTTTACTCTTCATTTGCTGATATGCAATAATACAGGGCGCGGCCTGCACCGAAGTTGAACTTGACCTCCTCACCGGTGATCACACCGTCCTCCGCACTGACATCAAAATGGATGTAGGTCGCTCTATTAACCCAGCGATCGACTACGGTCAAATCGAAGGCGCCTTCGTCCAGGGACAAGGTCTCTTCACCATCGAAGAGTCCCTCTGGACGAACGACGGCAGCGGGCAACTCGCGACTCGGGGTCCTGGAACCTACAAGATCCCGGGCTTCAGCGACATCCCGCAGCAGTTCAACGTCAGCTTCCTGAAAGGCGTGTCGTGGAAGAGCATCCGCTCGATCCAGAGCAGCAAGGGCATTGGCGAGCCACCGCTGTTCATGGGGTCGACGGTGCTCTTTGCGCTGCGTGACGCGCTGCTGAGTGCGCGGGAACAAAACGGCGTCGTCGAACCCTTGGTACTCAACTCGCCGGCTACGGCGGAGAGGCTGCGGCTGGCGGTGGGTGATGATCTGGTTAAAATGGCGACGGTCACGCCGAAGCCGGGCGAGAAGCCGTTCTTTTTGGCTGTTTCTTGAGTCGGATCTGCGTTCGGTATATTATTAATGATCTATTTATGTATCTATCGGAATCTAAATATATATCTTCGATCCCACTTGGAACAGGTCTGCAATGATATGAACATGTTTGGAAATTTGAGTAGTTGCTTTTGACCAGGGATTACATTTATTTTCATGCACGTATACAAACAAGTAAAAGGAATTGCTATCGATAGACGAGAACTGATCGTGAAGTGTAAATTTTGAGTTTCTCGAACTGCCGACCTTTTACGAATCGGAGCCCGCTCGCTTGCGTCGACATGTTTCTGTTCCTACCCCTTAAGGCAATGCTCTTTTCTGCTGATCAGAGAAAAGATATCGGTACGTGAATAAACTCTACCTTAAAGTTTGTTATAATAGTCGAATGTATGGAGTAAGTTACAGTTTATATACATGTAGTCGATGCATCAGTATCCAGAGCAGTATTGACATTTCCGGTCTTGAGTGGATCGGATTGTGTCCTATGTATGGACGTATATATATAAAATGAAGGAAAGACATCTACCTCACGCCTTCAAAAATCCAGCATAGTAACTCTCCACCCACCGCCCCGCAGCCTCACCCTCCCCAGCGACGCTGGAATCCCACACATTCATGCACCCCACGTACCCATCCGGCCGGACATTTACGATCGCCACACGACCCGCCGCCCCCATCTCCGGACCGAGATATGTCTCCGTGCAACTCGCCGGCTCCTTCATGACGTGGTCGAGGTAGAACGTCCACCGGCTGGCCTGCAGCAGGGGCGGGAGGTCCGCGATCTCGATCTCCGGTTTGGGCGTGCGCGTTACGAGCGCGTAGGTGAAGAGCTTCGAGACGGGCGTGTACCGTTCGGGGAGCATGAAGGCGTCTTCCTCCGTGGGCGTCGGGGGTTGGGTGGTGTAGGATTGCTTGGCCCGGGCGCTGGCG
Organism: Thermoascus crustaceus; assembly: GCF_041956765.1. Lineage (NCBI taxonomy): Eukaryota > Fungi > Ascomycota > Eurotiomycetes > Eurotiales > Thermoascaceae > Thermoascus > Thermoascus crustaceus. The sequence goes on along the minus strand of NW_027192532.1, from coordinate 904,308 downwards.
CGGGAGAGGAAGGAGGAGGGGGAGGAGAGGTACGTGCAGAGGGAGTGGAGGAAGGGTTTGGAGCCCATGGCGTCCGGGGCGAAGATGTAGATCCGGAATTGGCTGAGGAGGGGGATGTCGAGTTGGATCTGGACGGGGTTCGCGTCGATGTAGCGGACTACGGTTGCTGGTGGGGTGAGGAGGGCACCCGGTTTGAGGGATCCTTTGGTCAGGATGGAGCTCAGATTATTCTCAGGCTGAGAATGGTTCTGCGGGATCATCCAGTTGAGCATGTTGGCCGCGTACTCGGCGCCCACGCCCGCGATGAACCGGATGTTCTCGTCGAAGTTTCGCGCCAGGGCCTCGTCGCCTTCAGCGAAGGCCTTGACGTGCTCCGCATCGAAGTTAATCAGGTCCATGGCGATCTTGCGCCGCTCGTCCTCGTATGTCGTGAGTAAGGAGGGCTCTGCCAGGTCCCGCGATACGAGGTTGAGTTTCCAGGCGAGGTTAAAGCTGTCGTGCATGCTGGTGTTGGCGCCTTGGGCGGCGAGGGCGGAGTGGCAGTGGCCGGCCTGGTTTGTTGTTAGTTTGTTTTATGATATTGATGGATAGTAGTCCGGATACAGGGAAGGTTAAGGGAACGTATGTACATCACCGGCAATGAATAGTTGCAGTTCAGGGTCCGCGAAGTGGTTTGCGACTCGCTGGCCGACGACGTAGTTCCCAAACCATTCTATTAGAAGTGTCAGTACAGTCTGCATCATATATATAAGCTTGATCTGGAATAGCAGTGCTTCATACCGATGCTCTTCCACTCCAGCTTGAACGGGGCCATGACCTCACGCGCCTTGTTCATCACATATTCCGGGGTTGCGATGGACTTGTCGACACGCTCTCCGTCTGTAGGGCTCAGCTCTACATAGAGACGGGTCAGGTTGCGTTCCCGGGGAATCCATAGGATCGACACGCCGTCGTGGGAGCGTACTGCGGTCTTGCTCCATAGGTCCGGGAAGTCGGTCTCGATGACACCTGTGGAGTGTCAGTCGAGCCACCTCTTTTCTTCTCTTTCTGTTACAGGATAAACTACATACCATCCAATACACCCCAAGAAGCATTGGTCATTTCTCCCTCCAGCTTCGCACCGGGGATGAACTGCCGGACCTTGGAGCGCGCGCCGTCACATCCAATGAGATAATCAGACTTGATGGACTTGGTCGTCTTGTCTGCCTGGTTATCCTGGTAGACGACGTTGATCTTTTGTTCCCCTGATGTCTTGGAGCATTCGACAAATGGGCTGTTTCTGGTCACCTGAACCCCGCGAGCCTCCATGTCCTTGATCAGGGCGTCCTCCAGCATGCCCTGGTGGGCGAGGAGGATGTAGGGGTCTGATGCCCCGACATGGTTGGGGTAGTGAATCTGTCTCCCTTTTCTCCTGAGGGGAGTGGTTGGCGTATTTTCCTATGTACATGTCAGTACACGCTCTGATATTGTTATCTTTTGAGACAGACTGTCTAATAAGCGAAGTCCCACTTACCCAGAAGCAGATATCATAGACCTTTGCACCCCGTCTAAGTAAAGGGTCCGCCAACCTCAGCTGTCTGAAAGTCTCGATGGTCTTGGGCTGCAGGCCATCTGCCTTGCCGGCCGATGTCCTGTCTGGTCGGTCATCCAGGATCGTGGTCCGGACGCCGTACCTTGCAAGATTGGAACTGTTGAAAACTTCAGTACCAATCATACAAAGACGATTGCAGGAAAACCTACGCAAGCATCAACCCTGACGGGCCTGCGCCTACGATGGTGACGGTTGTCAAGTCTGCGGCCTGCAGACCATCATGGTCCATGAATCCCTCATCGACGGCACCGGGAGCCATGGTGTTCTTCTCCTGTTCCAGCTGAGCCTGTGATAGAGTCCGTTTCATGCTCTGGACAGAGGCAATAGAGCTGTGTTTTATAAGGGCTGGTTGCTTTACCCTTTATGTCGATGCGTATCCTGGCACTCCTGGTAGATCAGGGGGGTCCATTAATGTACTCTAGATCGTTCCCGGTGCTCGATTTCCAGGCTCATGCCACGGAACGGGGACTAAGCGCAACGTACGATGTTTTCGTTGCTCGTTCCGTCCGTGTTGTTTCTTCTCGCAGCTTGAGCTGGTGCAAACGTGGAGTAAAGCTGCTGTGCTCACGAGGTATCCACAATGTTGATGGGCGTTGCGGCGGTGGAGAAAGGGCGCCGTGCGTGGCAGTAAAGCATCCCACTCTTGCTCCATCTCCACTTCAGCGTCGTCGTTGATAACCACGTTGGGATCTCTAGATCTCCACCTGGTCTGGCGGCAGCTTACGGAGCACCACGAGCTTGGCGCTGCGGAACGAGAAGATAATGGGTCCTCTGCAATAGAGGATGCAGTGGTCGGAGAGCCGATCTAAAACTAAAGCACCACTCGACAAGATGCGCCCAGACTGACAGATGGCCTGAGTGATTCGTCCTTGTGCTGAACATCAGTTACCCTGTTCAGCTTGCATTGTTCATCATGGGAAGCATCCAACCGTGGCAGAAGATCGTTGCTGAAAAGCGACAGCTGAGGGATCAGGCATTGAAGCCGTACCTCGTGGGCGATTTGGAGAAGCGCCCTCCCCGCATTGACGATGTGGCGGCGCGTTCTCGCATCGAGTCAGAACCGAATATACAAACAATCACGGATATCGACAATATTGACGCTCTGTATCAGCGTCTGAGTAGCGGCGAATTCACCGCTGAAGATGTCACTTTGGCTTATATTAAGAGGTTAGAACTGCACTTCACGTTTATATCTATACCCATGTAATGCAACTATGCCTAACTCTTTGAGTCTTGCAGGGCAACGGTGGCGCATCAGCTGGTAAGTCGGAATTGGTGAACGATAGACACTGCGCCATGCTGATGACAGTGATGACTATCAGACCAATGCCATAACCGAGGTGATATTTGAAGACGCCTTGAAGCAGGCTAGGGAGCTTGATCGCGAGTTTAAGGAGACTGGAAAACCAAAGGGCCCGCTTCATGGTATTCCTGTTACGCTGAAGGATCAGTTTAATGTCAAGGGATATGATAGCACTCTTGGCTACGTTGGCCGCTCTTTTGCCCCGGCAAATGAGGATGCTGTCGTAGTGCAGATACTGAAGAGTATGGGGGCTGTCATCGTTGCAAAGACCAACCTCCCGCAGAGCATTATGGTAAGGCACCTGCGAGGCCTTACATCTGGAATTCAGACTGAATGCTTTACAGTGGTGTGAAACGGACAATCCTCTTTGGGGTCTCACGGTTAACCCGCGCGATCCTGACTTTACCCCCGGTGGTTCCACTGGAGGTGAAGCGGCACTGCTGGCACTTCATGCCTCCATCATTGGTTTCGGAACAGATATAGGAGGTAGCGTCAGAATCCCGCAGAATATGATGGGATTATATTCACTTAAGCCAAGTGTGAGTTTGAAACTCCAGCTCCTTATGGAGGGTTCAGACAGCTGATACAAGGCTTCAGAACAGCAGAATGCCTTATTATGGAGTTCCGGTTTCTACGGAAGGGCAGGAGCACGTCCCGTCTGCTGTAGGACCGATGGCTCGCGATTTGGACTCCCTCCGCTATATCAGTAAAGTTATAGCGGACGGCAAGCCCTGGACCATGGATCCTAGGTGCAGCCCACTGCCTTGGAACGAGGCAGCATTCCAAGAGATACAGTCGCGACCATTAGTCATCGGCCTCATCCTTGACGACGGAGTGGTAAAGGTCCATCCTCCTATCCAACGGGCACTGCTGGAGCTCTCGGCAAAGCTGAAGGCAGCGGGTCATGAGATCGTCAGTTGGGATGCATCAGATCACCTGGAGTGCATCCAGATTATGGATCTCTACTACACCGCTGACGGTGGAGAGGATATCCGTCGCGATGTCGCGGCTGCTGGAGAGCCTTTCATCCCTCATGTCGAGGCGCTCGTTAACAGAGGAAAGCCCATCTCGGTCTATGAATACTGGCAGTTGAACAAGCGGAAAGTTGCAGCCCAAAAGAAGTATCTTGACAAGTGGCACGCCGTCCGGTCTCCATCCGGCAAACGGGTCGACATTCTCCTGGCACCAACGATGCCGCATACGGCTGTCCCGCACAACGGCTGCCGCTGGGTTGGGTACACCAAAATCTGGAACTTCCTCGATTATTCCGCGGTTACGTTCCCCGTCGACAAGGTCCGGGCAGACAAGGACAAGTTGCCGGAGACACCGTACAAACCCCGGAATGAGCTCGACGCTTGGAACTGGAATGTCTATGACTTGGAGAGAATGGCTGGCCACCCTGTCAACGTACAGCTAGTTGCACGAAAGCTCCAGGAGGAGAAGGTGTTGGGAGCTGCGACGGTCATTGAGCGCGTTTGGAGATCCTGAAGATAGATATAAGAAAGTAGATTTAGACTAGATCTATATACAACCACATGAATACATGATAAACTGCTTTGAAACTTCATAGATCAATAACATTCAACATTTAATTTAAAAAAAAATCATTTTGTGTCTACCACACCGTTACACCACCGTCAACGCGGATATCCTGTCCGGTCATGTATGAACTGGCGTCGCTGGCCAGGAAGACACACGCCCCGCGGATGTCATCCGGCTCTGCCACCCGTCTGTTCATGATCTCATCCTTCCAGCTCTCGAGAAGGTCGGGAAACTATGGCATGGTTAGTTCCTGTTTAAAATGGTTCACATCTTGATTTGACATACGCATTTGGTCATCTCCGTATTGACATATCCCGGAGAGATGGAGTTCACCCGAATTCCCTATTGCAACCAATCAGCATATTTGTTCCATTGCCCAAACCACTCCTAAGACAAATACAAGAGCCACTCACATGAGGAACCAACTCCTTTGCGATGGCAGGCACCATGGCCCGCACGGCACCCTTGCTCCCGCAGTACGCGCTGCTCAGCTGGCTGCGGATGGCCATGTAGCTGGCGATACTGGCGACCATGACGATGCTGCCGTGCTTGGTGCCGTTGGCGATCATCTGCTTGGCGGCGTGCTGGGCCGTGAAGTACGCGCCCATGACGTTGGTTGCGAGCAGGTTCTGGTGCTCCTCGTAGGTGAACTCGAGGAAGGTGATGTGCCGGTTGATGCCGGCGCAGGGGACGCAGATGTCCAGCGCGTTGTTGAAGTCCTTGCTGAATTTGGCGAAGCCTTCCTTGAGGGATTCGGGGTTGCTGACGTCGACGCTGGTAGAGGGCTGGTTGGCATGCACAAGCATGTTGGGACTGTAATGTAGGTATGTTTGTAGGTACTCACTGGTAGTGAGCCGTCCTGACTCCATATTTCTTTTCGATCTGGAAGAACTCCTCGACGGGAGGGATGATGTCGAAGATGGCAACATCAGCACCTGCTTCCGCCAGGCCTTCAGCGAAGGCCAAGCCGCAACCACGGGCGCCGCCGGTGACGAGGGCCGTTCGTCCTTTGAGCGAGAACTAGACGGATCAGCACATGTTCTGGTCGTCTAGAAGCTCGGCTTACTTACTCTAGACATTGTGTATCGGATAGAGTAATGGATAAGAACGCAAAAGATGATTTAGGATCAAAGTATGCCAGGTAGGTATGTAGAACGCAGAGATGTTGTATCGGACATGAAGCTGTACAAGAACAGCCTCTTAAAAGATCAGAGCTTGGCAGCAAGGATCAGAAACTTAATTGAGGAACTGACAATTAACTTACTAATTAAGCTATGGCAGATCGACTGCAACGGTCGTCTTCTCATCTCATTATTAGTCATGGACGTGAATCTCTCAGTCTGCTCCCATCCCATCTTTTCGTCAACCCCCACTCCTCACTCGAAGCCCCTTGCCGGCCCTAGCCCCAAGCCCTAAGCTGGCCCAAAGTGGCTTCACCGCCTGCCCCGTCGGGGATCTGTGTCTCCGCGATAAGGACGCCGTCTCATCTGCCGCTCGTCGACGCCGTGCTCTCGTACCTAGGTACAACGTGGAGAAGCCTAGAGATGTTAGCCTGCGTTTATCCGCCCCCCCCCTCTCGGAGCTCCTCCTGGAGCTCGAGCTCGAGGGGCTGCGAGGGGCTGCTGCTGCTTATCTCCGCTCTCCAACTGCTACCAATTACTAAATCCCGGCGTCTGGGCTGTTGCGTCGCCTGCTCCCAACGCCGATATGGCAGTTTATCTTACTTAATTAATTGCCCTGTACTCCATCCGATCCTGCTCTGATTATTCTCCGGGTCTCTTGGTCTCATCTCCCAGGTGGAGAAGCTCATATTCCGTGCGGAGGCGCAAGATATCCCCCTCTTTCACTTCTGCTGCTCCATCTTCACCACCTTTGATTCCTCCGCATTTGATTCCCTTGATAGTCTCATTAGTTGTACTCTTGGAATTTCTTTTTTCAGTAGTAATCTTTTGTCGACAAATTACCTCTTCTCTGAACTAGTTTTTTCATCCCAGAATCAGACAAACATGGGCAAGAAGCGGGTTCTCGTCAGCTACGGCGTGGACATTGATGCCGTTGCCGGCTGGCTGGGTTCATATGGCGGAGAGGACAGCACCAACGATATCAGCAGAGGTACGACAGCTCCAATTGACCTTTTTGCTGGTCGGAATCTGACCATGGATGCTGTACAGGTCTCTGGGCCGGTCATATCGGCACCATGCGCCTGCTGAAGCTCTTCGACAAATACAACATCAAGGCCACCTGGTTCATCCCCGGTCACTCCCTTGAGACCTTCCCCGAGGAGTGCGCAGCAATCCGCGATGCGGGCCACGAGATCGGTCTGCATGGCTACAGTCACGAGAACCCCAGCGACATGACCTTCGAGCAGCAGCGTGATGTCCTGGACAAGACGTACCGCCTGCTCACCGAGTTCTGCGGCAAGCCGCCGCGTGGAACGGTCGCTCCCTGGTGGGAGACGAGCAAGGAGGGCGCGGAGCTGCTGCTCTCGTACGGCATCGAGTACGACCACTCCATGTCGCACCACGACTGCCAGATGTATTGGCTGCGGACAGGCGACACCTGGACCAAGATTGACTACACCAAGAAGGCGGAGGAATGGATGAAGCCCTTGGTGAGAGGCCAGGACACGGGCTTGGTCGAGATCCCGGGCAATTGGTACATCGATGACCTGCCACCGATGATGTTCATCAAGAGCTCGCCCAACAGCCACGGCTGGGTGAACCCGAGGGATATTGAGGATATTTGGAAGGTTTGCGCTGCCGTTTGACTCCCGTAAAGGAACAGGCACTGACTTGCACTTGCTACAGGACCACTTTGACTACTTCTACCGGGAATACGACGAATTCATCTTCCCCATGACCATCCACCCTGACGTGTCGGGCCGTCCGCACGTCCTTCTTATGCACGAGAGGTAGGAGCTGTCGCCCTTTTTTCTCGAATTATGGCCGTCCAGAGCTGACCAAACTACTGCAGGATCATCGAACACATTAACAAGCACGAAGGCGTCGAGTGGGTTACGATGGAGCAGATGTGCGACGAGTTCAAGCGCAAGAACCAGCCCCCACCAGGCGCGCTGATGCCCGCCGCTCCTGGCGCAATTCTCGAGAAGAAATAAATGTTTCGAGGTGTTGGAGCAGGAAGTTGAGTAAAAAGGGGGGTGTGCATATATCTATGTGTCAAGAATTAAGCTATGTCAAATTACTCTTGCCGTATCTGTCTATGGGGAGGATATATGAGTCTTTTGACATGCAACTCGTGAATAAAGCCTTATGAAGAGATATACGCTTTCATTCTGAAGTCCAAGAACTTCATGATTTTCATCCCTGTACAGCATACATGCATAATGCAGATTCACCCCACAGTCACAACTCATGTCAGAATGCATCTTAAGCAGTACCTTACGTTTCTATACTCCATACAACAGGTACTCCATACCTCTTCCTCGCAACCAATTATCCAATCGAACCGCATCACGCCCGACCTTGCACACTCCATAACTCTGCGCATGGAAAACTTTCCGCAGTGGGTACTGTATGTACTCCATACCTGAACCTGCGGGCCGTACTCCATCTTGCATCCGATCTCACCGGATCAGGCCAGATGACCCGGTGATGGATCCATCATCTACCTATTCTTGTACATACAGTTACAGCCACGGCCCCGCAGCCGGCTTTTAGTTATTTCCACGGCCCGGAAACTCACCCCCACTTTTGACTTTTTGGTTGTTTGGGACGCCACTTTTGGGTGAAGTCTATGTGGAGTGTGGAGTACTTTGTACATTGTTAGTACGGAGTACATCGAGATTCATTATTGTAGGGACTTGTGTACGTACTTCATTCTCCATAGCTATGAAGTCATCAGGTAATTATATTGTAGAGTGGAGTGACCTCCGTTGATTATGAGATTGTAGCAGATGAGCAATATTAGTTGATTAATACCTTTTCTGGATACTCTACAAACGTTTACACTAGATTGCCATATCTTTCGGCACCCCCTCCCCCCTGTTTAAGCCACTTAGCTTGCCGCTTTGCTAATAGCTATTGCAATCTGGGCTGGCTTTGTCTAGGATCTGTGGCCTATCATGATACCTGGGTACCCTCCAATAGCTTCAAAATCACATGAGTATAAAATAGCAATCCGCCAAGACAGTAGGCAGCAGGGGAGGGGGTGACAAAAGATATGGCAACCTAGTGTAGATAACTTAATATAGAGAATAGAAGTTAGGTAATTAAGTAATCGACAAATTAGATACTCATGCTGTCCAGTGTCCATAGATCTGTGCTCTGGACTTTTTGAATTATTCCTGCTGAAGGACTATCCAGACACTTAGTTCGGCTGCATACAAGCTTTTAGCATCCACTTGTAGATGTTCTCTGTACGGTGTACTGTGACTTTGTCTGTTTTACGTATACAGCAGCCAGGCATGTGTGTAATAGAAATATTGCTTGCTTTACCTAAATTGGACACTTAGATTCTTTAACAATTGTTTAAAGGCTCATTTTTTTCTTTTCTGTTTCCTATTTCCTTTTTATTCAGCGATCTAGCCTTCTGTTTCTGCTCTAAGTGGCTCATTATGTACATATTTAACTTACAGACGCTCTCGTATAAATGCAGAACAAAGTACTATACACGGTTACAGGAGGCCCGTCCCAGATAAGTACATACATACAATAGGATGTAGGTGCTTTTAAGAATTTGAGCCTTCCGACCCTACGTGCTAGGTATAGTCTTGCTACTACCACTCACAGTTGGTGCCGGCGTTGAGTACGTAGAATAGCCTCCACTCCTCTATGCATTGTACAGTACTGTGCTCTATCTTTTGTTACCCCCACCCCCTGTTCCGGTGGCTTGGCAGATTGCTGTTCTAAAACCATGCGATTTTGAAGCTATTGGAGGGTACTCAGACACTATGATAGGTCACAGGCTCTAGACAAGGCCAGCCAAGAACAAAATATAAGAAAAGCGGCAAGGTGCTTAGACAGGGGGTATAGGGTAACAAAAGATATGGTTCGGTAGTGTAGATCATGCTAGGTAGGTACAGCACGTATGTACTATACTAAGGGAATATATGCATAGTACATATGGTTAGATGCGGGTCTAGCCTTGAAGATACCTAGCGAATCAAACTAATACAAGGGTAAAAGATCTGCCTACAGAGAGCTGGGGACGCTATCTTAGCCTGGAGAACTATGCAGGTACGGTAGGAATATCGACCAAGTAGAATTTGGACAGATGGGGGAGCCAGTTCCAATAGCAGCAGCAGCTGGGCCATCTGAGAAGGCAGTCTGCGGGCACCATCTACTAGCCGAGACGGTGTGTAGCAGCTGTTAAGATTTATCTGAAGAGCACAAGGGGTCAACAGACTCATCGTTAAAGGCACTAGGGCCTAATATAACGTGAAGTGTGAAGCGCATTTTGGTTACGCTTACGATACAGCAGGATAGATAGTACGTGGATTCATTTCAAACGTAACAGTTCTTGTCGCACTTTTTCAAGAAACAGTAGACAGCAAGTTTGCTAAAGAAGAAGACTGCATTCTGCTGTTACGACAGAGCGTAATGCAAGGCTTCTTGATGTTGGTGCGTAGCATGCCGCGGAGCTGGCAGGGGCTATCTAAAGAACTTGGAAACGGATTGCAAGTAACGATTGTGATATAAGTGAACGGGAATGGGGTAAGACTATGTAAAGGCTTCATGCTTTATAGTCTCTTTCTTGAGCTCTTTTACAGTTTAAAGGAACCATAGATGATTATTTTCAGTAGAATTTATCAATTACTGCGCAGCTCTGAAATCCTGGTACAATCGCCTGGGCACCAAGAGGTATCCGGCCTCGGTACCTGCGTAAATACATGTACTTCGTCCTTGGATATGCACATACACAGTGCTTTTAGGTTAACCTCGAATTCAGCTTCTGGTATTTCCGTCGTCGACTATACAGCTCTCAAATCGTTCTCTTTCCCACTCAAGATAACGGATCTCCCGTCTGTCGGCACTACATACACCTGAACTTTTTTTTTTCTATTTCCAGTTGGCAGGTAGAGAAGTTAGTACTACCTGGATGAGATATACTATTACTATTACAGTTTGCCGGTCACAGAAATGATGGGGCAAAGGTGTATGTTGTGGACCGCCAATGGATCTAATGATCATCCATGAGAGATATGTATCCAGACACTTCTTAATTGATTATTAATTAGTTTCTAATCAATTAAGAACCAGTTCGTCTGTCTGGGTAATCAAGGTGCATTTGGATGTAAATTGTACAAATTGTCATATGCAGCTTTAGGGTTTGTACACAGGTTACCTGAAGCTCCGGTATCACATGGCCTCGAGTCACCAAATTAGCACGCTCAGGTGAAGTGTCCATTGCGGAGCAGTTAACACTGTCAACAGCGAGGACTTGTGATGACTAATCACGCAATCTGCCAAGCCTTCCATCTCATCCGACCTTGCTCCATGTTTAACCTTGGCCATGAGCCAAGATGGATGACTGACTTCTAGATGAAGTCTCTCGAAGAACCACCTGTTGAAGAAGAGATAGATCCTCTCTTGGATAAGGCTGAAAAGCAATTGTATGAAGGGCTTGAATACAAGACTCTCCATGAGTCCCACAATGATCCAGATCCTGACACAGTAAGAAATACTACCATCTCATTCTCGATGCCATTGGCAGGTTTCTAAATTAGGTATTTACAGGAATCATCAACCGGGGAAGTGGACTATCCGATGCCCTTGACTAATGCCACCCACAACCCATTAACAACTGTGATTCTTCGGTTTACTGAATATCTTCCTGAGTATCCGGCTGCACATCCTGGAGGTCTGACCTATGTTATAAATACGCAGAGTATGGAGAGAGAAAGAGTTTATAAGCTCAGTAAAAATGTGTGTATCCATAAATTAACTGTCCACCACCTACCAACTATGTGCCTTTAGCTCCAATACTCTCATTTTCTTGTCCATCCGGCCCAATCATGTGGATGCTGGTTCCTCGGGGCTAGAGTGCTAAAGCGAAAGTTCAGATGTTCTGGAGTCAAGATATGTGAATATCTTGATTCTGAACTTCATACAATGCAGCACACTGAGGTTTCAGAGGCTGTCTGGCAAGAGTTCAAAATCGGAGAAATGCTATTTATTTCTCTGAACAAAATCCCAAAAGAAATGGTGCTGTTAAGTAAGTTAGCTGCGTAAGAAAAATTGTTAGTAGGCTATTAACTATATTATGCAGCCTCTATCGCACAATTGCTTGATGCTTTCATGAAAAGATTGCTTGCCCTGAAGCGACGGAGACTTGCAAACATTTTTTCGGACGTTGTAACCATCCTGTAAGTGATAATGATGAGTTTTAGTCGAAACGTGAGGATACAGATATGCAGACAGCGGACTGTAAAGATCTTCGTGTACCCTATTTGATGATTTGGAGCGCTATCCTTGGAATATTTGGTCTGAACACTCTGGCAGAGCTTGTTTGATTCTATACTGGAGCTTCACGCATCATTATGCGTGGTATTGTCTGAGAATTGTTCAGTCTAAGATCCCTTCTCTGTAGTGTGTTAATATGTTTTGCTATACGATCGTCCTGTCCGTTCCTGTCTAATTCTGTCTCAGGAGATTCTCTTATCATCCTCATTCACTAACCTGGACTTGTGACTAACTTCCCTGGTTAGGATACTTCCGAAGTCAATTATCCGTATATCGGATGCCGTACATCGACCCCCGAAAATTAAGGAGGGTATTTCCATAAAGATCTTTCTCCCCTGGTTTCTCTAATAGATATCGATTATCTTGAGAAGCTATTTCAGGCAAATCCAAATTTACAAAGTGACACTTATGACTTCTTCGTTTATACAAGTAGTCGCCGAAGAACTTGCGGTACGTAGCCATTTAATGACTCTTTTAAGTGTCTAATAATAACTTTTTTTAGAGACCAATCATGCTTAAGGACTTGGAAATCTTGCGACTGTAACCTGCGAGGTAGAATTTATCTCATGATTCCTGAGGATCTTAAAAATGTCCATACTTTCTATTCACGTCACGCGGAGTTCATACACAGCCCCCTCCCGCGCCAACCAGGGCGCCACAAGCTATCATGGATGACATTCTGGAAATGGTTCAACGAAGGGCGGAATCCGGATCATGCTATTAGTACGACCTTTATTACATTATGTGTTGGCAATAATTTACTAACTAGCTTAGGCAAATATCTAATGAGTCCAGCATTTGAGGAATTTTCTCAAGCACACCGAGGACAAACTCTATGGCAGATTCGTCAAAATTTTCTGACTATGGATAGCTTTTCAGCTTTGGCTCAAAAAGGAAAAGCTTTGATGTTTCCGGAAGGCAAGGAGTTCAATAGAGTGATATACGCCTATTATCAATTTCGGGACACAGAGGTGAGCTAAAATAGTTATTATTTCGGCCATAAAGTTGTTCTAATTGTCATATATAACTTTATATCCAGCATGTCTACAATGGTAAACATGGCATCATGATTATCTGTGGACTCAAAGAGCAAATTAACCTCTTGGACTCTTTGGACGCATTTGAGGTGGACATCTGCTATAAAAGGGTGAAAATGTTTAATGAGGTTGTCTTTACAACTATCCACACTCTAGCAAAGGTATGTTAAGATGACAAATTTTTGCCTTGGTCCAGCCCGCCAAAGACACGGCAGCTGGACTCAAGAGTTTGATTATGTCTAGTACTATTCGGTGTGGCACTGAGGTTACTCTCTAGCTGTCTATTCTACATCTGCGGGCTCCCTCGGATCCCAACATAAGATGTTTAAGTTCAAGTAATTGCTGACTGACCGATTATAGTCTCTACACTACTTCGAGTATTCCTAAATCAAGGGACCAGCGAATGCTATCATCTACTCTTTCAACAAGTGTTCCAGTTTATACATCGAATCACCGGGAAGCCAGTCCAGTTGCACCATATCCATGGTACTGGGATTGAAGCTATTATGATGAATATGGATCATAAGCAAATGTCTGGTACGTATATACTAGACAAATAACAGGAGTCTCTTCAACTTTCGTTGTTCTTGCTACCACAAATCTCAAAATTTATCTTCAAGCCATTTGGCTCTGTTGTTCTGCAGTTGCAAAGACCAGCATCTGAATTGCTGACCACCTAATATGGCTTGCCATGTGCTTAAAACAGATTGATCCTACACATCGGAGTTGGAAGTCGCAACTTGAGAACATTGTTATATTCCCTAAATTCCAATTTCAGAAAACAGTGGACAAATTGGTTGACTCGGGTTCTTCTGATGAGAGACTCAGGTCGACTCGTTCTAGGATGATGGGTTTATTAAACTGTGAATCTGCAGAAGCTTACTATGAGAGGGTTAGACTTCTGAAAAGTAGGTATCGTAATTCCAGAAGCTAGCTTGCAACTTTACTGACAAGTTTAGCTCACGAGCATGCAGACATTGCTCAGTGGGCAAAACACAAAGACCATCCGGTTATCGCAGCTGGGTTAAATAAGCACTGCTCACTCATAGATCCAGAATTCTATGATCTAGTGAGAAATTACACTGATACAACTGAACCAAGATATCAACTGCTCTACCCAGGGCAAACTTACAGAAGACTTTTTGGAGAAATTTGCGGGTATGTCACTGTATAAACCAGCCATTTAATAGCTCCCTAATTGCTAACATCGAGTTTGTCCAGATACTTGAGAAATTGATTCTAAAATTCGCACATTATAGGGCCCTTGTCCCTTTTTTCAGACCGCTCCGACGAGTGTACCAACTGTTGAATGTACGCGAAGAACATCCCTACAAATGATCATTAATATGTTTGACTAACTGCCGCTATAATGCAGCCCGCAAACGGAAAAAATTACCAGACGCTCCACAAGTAATAGACATAGCCTCGGACGATGATCCTTTATTTGAGGCAGATTCATCTGGTGACATACTAAGATCTAGATCAAGAAGCAGATCTCCCAATAGATCTCGATCTACTCATCATCACTCTCCAGCAACGTATCAAACTCGAACATCCGAGTAAGCCCTAACTGTCAGCATCCAATTGCGACCTGGTTCTAACGGACATTCTTAGGTCTCTGGTCAGTCAGCAAAGTCTCCCGAACAGAACAGCTTCTCTCGATCTACAAAACCAGAATTTCGAGGCGCAAAAGAGAGAATATGAGCTTCAAAGATTGGAGTTGCAAGTACGAAGGGAGAGAGCTGAGGTTGAGAGACTGGAACTCGAGATTAAAGCAACGGAATTGGCACTTCGGAGAGAGGAATTACAGATTGAAATTCTTCGACAGCAGTCTCAGAAAAAGCCTTGAACTCTGCGAGACCGAGTTCGTTGTGTTCGGTTGTTCTGCAATTGATACCCATGTGGATGCATACAGTTTCAATTATAGTTAGTGTTTAATCATGTTCTCCTTAATAAGAAACTCATAGTATTGTGGAACATTCCATATGCTAAATAAACTTAAATATAGTGACTACTTAAAGCACGACACTTAGCCACCCCCCATCCGTAAGGATCGTACACCCATTAAGATAGGCACCGGCCCTACTACATAACCACAGAAACACACCAGCCATGTCCTGCCCATTACCACTCCTCGTAGCAGGGATAACACTCGAAGGAAATTCCCCGTCCTTGGTCATGTTCTGCGGATCGACCATTCCCTGCCGTTGAAACACCGCATCCGTCATCTCGGAATAGTGTCACGGAGTGGCTTCTAGGGAGCATTCTAGGAGCCAAACCGCTGCGCTACCGGCAAAAGACTAGGATACGAAGCCAGCTTCGTACTGCTCTCGCTTATATAGCTTCTTGCCACGCCGTCACAAATAGTAGATCCCCGGCGCCAGGAAGTTGGCCCGGATGTTATACGGCACGAGTACGGAGGCGAGGATCTTCGTCATATGCACGACTGCCGCTTTTCTGGGACTGTAGGAGAGATTGCTGAGTGGGATCCCGGTTCCAGGCGCCTGCGCTGCCCAGCGTGATGATTTGCGGACGGACCGTGGAATTGCGGCCTGAGTCGGTGGACTGGTTTGCCGCGTGAAGAAGGAGGAAGGCTGCAACGGTGAAATGGACCCCCGTCAGGTTTACCGCGTAGGTCTCGTTGATCTGTTCCGTTTCTGGGGACCATAGATTTGCGCAAAGTTGATCGATGGGGAGGGGCTTCTGCGTTTGAGGTTCTGTGAAGGAGATGTCCGGGCCACCGATGCCAGAGTTTGCAGTGACGACGTCCGCGTGGGAGGTGTGAGATTTGACGATGTCAACACAGGCTTGGAGAGACTCTTTGGAGGTAACGTCGCCTGGAACTGGGAAGATGTTTTTTGCTGGAACGGATGCTGCCGTTTTCTTGAGAGCCTCTTCACGACGGCCGATGATGAATACTTTATTTGCTCACTGAGCGCTAGAGCTCGAGTCATGACAGCCCCGATACTTAGACTTTGAGGGTCAGACGGTGACGCAGAATTGAAAAGATGTGTATCGAAGCGGAGGGTGCATGATGGTCCCGGGCAATCAAAAAGAAATCCACAAACCAGAACCCCCTCCGGTAATAACAGCAACAAGCCCATTGACAGTAAATAAATCTTTAATTTGTAAACTTTTGTTTGAATCCTCCATTCTGGCACAGGTGGGGTTTATTACTGGAGATGGGTGAAGGGGAAATATGGCTGATGGCAGTATATTA
>NW_027192532.1:670037-881731 GCF_041956765.1 Thermoascus crustaceus | reverse complement strand
GCCAGAAGCATGAAGCCTTCGGCAATTCGTAATATCGCGCTATGTGGGTGTGGGGTAATCGCGGGGATCACTTGAGAGCTAGTAAGGTTTAGTCCTTCATAAGAGGGGCTTTGATAGAAGGCATCCTTGATGGCCTCAAAAGTAGACCTGGATATGACAATGACGATGGTGTTTTTTGGTTGGCCATGTGAGCTTGGCAAATCATAAGATATGCCGACCAGCCTAGGGTCTATCCATGAGATACTAGCACTCATGCATATAGGACTAAACATCTACGATGCTACAGATGGAGATTGATCTGAGAAACGGCATTTATATAGTAGTTCTACTCTGTGACGGCGCTCAGTCATAATATTATTTAGCTAAAACTATGGTAGCTTGTCATACAGAATCGAAAGCATGAGAGGAAAAGAAAGGAAAGAATTTGCAGAGCTTCGTGCAACATGAGATATATAGGCAAGTAGGACCGGCAGTATCTCAGAGACAAAGAAATGCTCAACACCGCCTACCTTACCGCCTAGATGCCTGCCGCGCCGTCACATACTCCTTCGTTAAATTATATTAGATTAATGCCTCCTGCAGCATCTTCGAGGATTGGCAATCAACTTCGCAAGATTCTGCTTCTCCAAGTGTCAATCATATGCATACAGAAATGTGACTTCTCCACATCCTGCATACGCTCAAAAGAGGATTGGCAGGGAAAGTAATTTGATGAATCAAATCACTATACTTGTAAATGTTGTTTCTGGAGTGTATAAATATAACCGACACAATAAAAACCTATTTCCCAGAAAGATTCAATCCATAACAAACTTCAAGAACTGTATCATACCCTGACAGGGACCGAACCTTACGCAGCTGGATCAATCTAGGTATATCTTATGTTCCTACTTTAGCTAGTGAAGAGATCCAATGAAATCATTTTGTTTATGTATTCTGTTAATTCGTGTTGACTTGGTTAAGAACGTATATGACACAATTCATATGATGTGCAGTTCATCGCGCACACTATAAAAAGAGTAGGATGATAAACTGGACACTTAAAGCCATGGTACTGGATAATATGTATATGCACAGTACAGTACATAGTATCCAATGGTTCGACTGCCATCGCAACTAGTAGAGCGATAAACTACAGAATGCTCCGTGCATATATATATATGACGTAACAAATGCAGATACACAGTGCAGCCACTTCATAAAGTAATGCAAAGGCGGGGGGAGGAGCGGGTACGTGCATGTTCCTCGGGATGGATCGTCATGAAGATCCAAAATTGGGGGACAATCCTACCCCCTAAGGGGTTCGGGATCTGAATGCGTTGGTGGGGTGTCCCAGGCGTGTTTACTCCGCACTGGAATTCATTCCACTTGAAACTTCCCTATCTACTAACCCCAGCAGTTAGGAAGTATTCCGTAGGTACTCACTGGAGTTGATTCAAAATCACCTGCAGAATACTGTCTCTGCGCCCCCACTTTTGGGCCTCCACTTTTGCTGAACTGTATGTAGGAAATAAGATGACCTAAGGTGTATGCATCTAGTTAGCACATCGAAGAAATATACTTTTTAAAGTATATTGCCGCGCGGGACTTGTGCGCTATACTCCATACTAGTTTTAGCAAAGTCAATCCTGGAGTACTCCGCGCTTATCTATATGACTCTATCTAGCCTGGATAATTAGGTTTGGTTTTAGTTATGTGATCTATCTCACTTATCTCTCAACGTGCTACCTCTGCCCGCCAAGCCGCGAACTGTGCAAGCTTGCAGCTGTCTGTGCACCTGCCCATCAATGTGGTCGCCGATGGTAGGCTGCAGCAGAGCCACGAGCTCTTCATCCTGGAACTCCACGAGACGCAGCTTAAGATAAAATAAACCTGTGCACCTGGTTAAATGTTGTTGTAGTAGAACTTCGAATACCAAAGGGTAGCATTCATACCCAGTCGACTAGGAGGTCTGAAGGGATCAGACAGAGGGAGATATTTGCCAACAGTCTCTGGAAGAGGTAAACCGTCGTCAACGCAAGTGCGATGGGATAATCGAACGATGCTAAGATGCTTAGTCCGAGTCGAATATTTCGAAATGAGGCCATTGATCCCAGTGAAGGAGAAGCAGGTTCGGGAAGATTCATGTAGGCTCAAGGTCTGTACCGCTGTCTGAGGTCCGAGTCGTTCTGATAATCATGTGGCCATATCTGCCGCCGCCAATGGTTTAGTATCATGTCTGATCATGTTTTCTAGATCCTTGCCGTCGGAGCAGGTCTTGCAGGGCTGGGTGCCGCCATCAGCTGCCTCCTCGCCGGCCACGATGTAGTTGTCTTCGAGTCGGCCGTCGAACTTGCAGAGGTTGGCGCTGGTATCCAAATTCTACCTAATAGCTCCCGCGTTCTCTGCCACTGGGGTCTTGAGGCTGAGCTCGATCAATATGCCACGCGGCCGCGGAAACTGAACTTTTTCGGATGGAAAGGGAACCTCATCACATCTATGGATTTCCAGGAGAGCGAGGCCAAGTTTCCGGGGACGTGGTATAAAGACTTCCACAGAGCGAACCTGCAGAAATGTCTCATAAACAGGGTGCTTGAGTTGGGCGGAACCATTACGTGCAATTCCAGAGTCGTGGACATCGTAGTCAGCGAGGATGGCACAACAGCGACAGCGGTGACGGCAGATGGACGAAGGGAGACTGCAGATCTGGTCATCGGGGCGGATGGGGTGTTCTCCAAGTTGACTGAGATACTATATGGACGGCCAGATCCTCCCACAAAGACTGGTGATCTTGCATATCGACTTCTGCTGTCGACAAAGGAGATGTTGAAAGATCCGGAACTGGCAAACTTCGTGAAGGAGCCGCAGGTTAACTACTGGCTAGGGCCTGATGCACATGCAGGTAAGTCCTAACTCGTCTTGGGAAGAATAATTAATAGGGCCTGTGCTCATCAAGGATGTCAGTAAACTATGTTCTCAGGGGCGGAAAACTCTTCAACATGGTCCTTATCGTCCCGGATGACATACCAGAAGAGTCAAGGCCGACTGTGGAGGGCAACGTCGAGGAGATGTGCTCACTGTTCCAAGGCTGGGATCCACGGTAAGGACATTCTAACACCGGGTGTTCACAATGATGCTGACCTACATCCCTAGGATAGAGAAGCTACTGAGGCTCTGCAAATCTGTACAGAAATGGCGGTTATGTATTCGCCTTGGGAAGGACAGATGGACTCACCCGTCGGGAGCGTGGACGATGCTCGGTGACGCAGTCCATGCCACGCTGCCTTACCTTGCTTCTGGGTATGTCTCCCGCTTCGATCTGCAGGTTTCTTGGATATATAAACAGCACATACTCAAGACTTCAATAGAGCAGGAATGGCTTTCGAGGATGGGGCCGTGCTTGGCGAATGTCTCTCACGATTCCCCAACTCGCCCGGTATAGACAAGAAATCACCCTCATTCCTGGCTCAGAAGCGTCATGCCCTCGCTGTCTTCGAGAAGTGCCGGAGGGAGCGAACGCATATGGTTGTCTCCAGAGGAAACATTCAGCAGTACCTGTACCATCTACACGATGGACCGGAACAGGAGGAGCGCGATCGAAAGATGCAGATGGTTCCTACGCCCCCAGGGGAGGCACTTGCCTGGAGAGATCCAGGCCTGGCACCAAAGCTGTTAGGATATGATCATATTGCAGATGTAAGTGTTTCTCACGATGTTTATATATTTGTCTATCTTACCTACTGTAAAACTACCAACGCTAGTTCTGTCAAATCAGTCTCATCTTTGGAAAGTGATGCTAATTGTATCTGTCAGGTTAACCAAAAGTGGAATATACCGGACGGTGCAGAAGGGAGAGAAACCAGCACCCAGCCTAGACTTTGATCAAAAGCTCAAATTATGAGTAGAATATATAACAAAATTGAGATCAAATGCATGAGTCTGCGTTCACTTGCATTAAACTAGGGTATAATATGAAGGCCGTAAAGAGTCTCAATTGTTAGTCGCTATGGTAATAGAAACTGTTCCAACTCAAATAGTGTCTATACTCCGTGTAATGTTAAAAGTCGCAAATATCGGCTGGAAAGTCTGTTCATCATTTAGATCAGACTTTGCAAAGACCCGGTACCAACTGGGCCTTCTGGCCGACCAAGGCATCAAAGTACGTTAGCAACGTATCAACAGGTATCATGTTCAAAACTCCCAGGTCTGGGTTGGAGCTGCGCATGATCCGGCCGCCCCAGAGCACTCTGACGAAGAATTGAGGATCGCCTCTTCTGTCGCCCCGCTTCTTGTAGAGTTCGAAGATAACTTCAGAGCCCATACCGGGCCAGACCATGACATCGATCTGAAGGATGGAGAGCAGTCTCGACAAGCTTCCATCGTGTGCGACATTATGACGATATCTAATCTTCCCATCCTTACCAGCCATCTGGTCACGGAAATGCTGCGCAAGTTCACCAATCCAGACACCGAAATCTGCAGTGCTCGCTGCGAGGGATGTTGGCGCATCACGGTACATATAGGAGTATTCGAACTGCCCCAGGCGGAAGACTTTGTCCGCCTGCTCCTGGGTAACGCACTTTGAGGGATCATTGATATTGCATGGGAGAGGTTTGTTGTGACAAAGGCGTGCCGAGAGATTATCAAAATAGTGATCAAAGCTTCCATGCCAGGCACTGTCATCAGACGGCACACCTGAGATAGCATCAAGTTCTCTGTAGAGAGACTGGGAGCGATCAAGATGCGCAACCCATGTAGAGTTCGGCTGGCTCTGCGCCCTGGAGAACAGATTGTCTGCAGCGGGACACGAGTATGCCGGTTCGAGGGAGTCAATGCCGTCCCTCTTCAAGTCGGAATCATCTCCAAGTTAGCAAAGAATGATATACGCGGAAGACGGCCATAGGGACAAACCTGGACGAGCAGAGGCACAGAATTCTTCTGTCCATACATCCCTTCAATCAGCATCCCGGCGACCTGGCTTGTAATGACGTTCGTCGTTACTCTAAATACGGTCTGCTCGTTGTCGAGATATTCCGGGAGAAAGTGAAGGAGGTTATGATAGACTTCATATATATCGTGGCCATGTTGCCATGAATCTTGCAGACCTTCACTGGTTATTTGCGGAAAAGAGCAGGTACCGTTGAATCCACTGACTTGGAACGGATTCAAGGCTGTCTCGTAGCGCTTCCAGAAAGTCGAGGTGCTCTCATGACCAGATATCGGCTCGCCGTAATATAACAGGGCTGCATCATCACAGTTCCATGCATACCCCTCGACTGGGAAAGTATTCGACTGGTAAGGGGTCCTCTTGTGATGTCGTTGAATCTACGCGTGGAATGAGCCCAGCCCCTTCTTTTCCGTACTAATTGACAAGGAAACAAAAGAGACACCTACCACCTCAATGTAGACAAGCTCATATTCTTTTGGAGCTCGCACATACTCGGACTTTCTGACGTGAGGCATATTACACCAATTGTACTGTCCATATAAGTGTTCCGGGGTTTTCGATGAATTGAAGATGAACCCGTACACTCCCGAGCTGTTCATGACCTTGTCCAAGTTATTGATGGCCGTCGCATTCGGCGCGTACCAGTTCGTGCTGGCGGCCGCGGCGACGGTCGTTGCGACGAAAGGGAGGGTCCATCCTAGCTTGATGGCAACCGGTGAAACCATATTGCTGATTGAATACTTGGCAGCGAGAAACCAACTGCCCAAGACCAGAAGTGCAACGATCAAAGCGAGAGGGCGAGCAAGATCGCAAGAACCAGCCCTCAGCATCTCCAGAGATGCTCGTTTTTAAGTCAATGGCTTTGGTGACATCCTCGAGAGCTCATGTTCCCTTTGCTACAGCTAACGGCGGCCCACGTGCTTGCACGGCTGCTGCTCAAACGTCGATCTCCGGATGCCCACCAGACGCCCTCGACTCTTCTCGCCCGACGTAGAGCTCACAAGAAAAGCCAAGCACTAGCTTAAAAAAACATTGGGATATCTAGATTTCGTATGTAGACATATGTTCGGACACAATTTCCTACCACCCTACCGAAAGTACACCCAGTAAGCCATAGTACAGTTTTCTCCTTGCTCATATGTTCTAAAACGTCTATTTTTAATCTTCCAGGAACGCTCCTACAGCCGAGGTCATCTCTTCTATAAGAAAATCAATGCTAATATGTTGAAGTATCCGATAGATTTTCAAAGAATCGTTGATAGTCAATCATTGATTATGAGTGAATAACCGATATATCCCTTTCTTTTCGCAGCAGCCTGTCTCAACTGTCGACAACATGATAATGAAGTTGGATTCATGACAACCAGCAGAGAATCTTAAAATCAACATGCACCATATCGACCATTGAGCTCGGTTTTGAGTAGTGCATACGTGACTCCCGCACATGCGCTACAGTGCACCATAACCATAATATCGCAGCCTTTCATGACGCCGGAGAACTCCAAAACAATGCTTTCCCTGTGCAAATTTCTCCCCTCAGGAACGAGGAGGCTCGAACAGCTGTGGTTTCATGTTGATCTTGCAGAGTTTCGCGACGCAACCGCTCAGCTGGAGCAGCGTCTGTACACCCTCCAGGATTCGCATGTGCGTGAATCCGATCTCTTTGATGAATTCCAGCTTCGAATGCTCAGACAGCGTCGGCATTGTCTTGGTGACGCGGAACATCGTGCTGATGATATCATGCGACGAATAGCCCAAGTCCCTATAAGAAACCGTGTCAGGATGCGCTGACATGATTTAGATGCGTAGGTGCATGCATACCATAATTCATTCAGCGTCTCCAGAGCCACATCGACCTTCCCTTCCCAGCAGGCCTTGATCATAGCTTGGACCTTGATGGGATGCGGGCTATCAACCACCCGGAAGACATTGTCCCCACTCACAAACCCAAAACCCGCCCAAGTACTCTGTAGGTTGTTGATGGCTTGACGCATATCTCCTTCGGCACTGAAGACCAAGGCAGCGATGCCATCTTCAGAGTGCTCCACCTTCTCCGCCTCGCAGATCTGCATGAGTCGCTTGACGATCTGCGCGTCGGTCAATCGCGAATAACGGAGGATGGCGCATCGTGACTGCAAGGGCTCGATAATCTTATTCGATTGGTTGCAAGCAAAGGCAAAGCGGGTGGTAGAGGAATAAATTTCCATAGTACGTCGCAGGGCCTGCTGAGCACCGGGGGTCATGCTGAGCGAGACATCAGTCAGCAGGCTCGAAAGACACAGGAGGGCCCAAGACTTACCTATCCGCTTCATCAAGGATGATAATCTTATGGCGACCAGAAGGTAGAGTAACCTTCTTTTGTGCGAATCCCTTTATCCGGTTTCGCACGACATCGATACCTGCACAACCTGGTCAGACTGGATCTCCTTTTGCAGGAGTCCAACAGGCACACTGGCGTACCTCTCTCATCACTAGCATTTAGCTCCAAGACAGCTTCCTTGTATGTATCTCCCAGTAATTGTCTCGCCAGGCATAATATGGACGTTGTTTTTCCAATACCCGGCATGCCCGAGATGATAACATGCGGCATGTTCCCATCCCGTGCGATAATCTTCAGTCGCTCCACGGTCTCCGTGTTACCGACGATATCATCGAGAAAGACTGGACGGTACTTTTCGACCCTGGAATAATGACTCTGTCAGCTTCTCTAGGACTGAGCGCGGCAGCGCTTGGCGCGGAGTTGAGCTGGATGCGAGCTGCATGAGCTGCACTTACCAGGGCAATTCATAGTCTGAAGGAGCTCCAGCTGTGGAAGCTCGCAGGCCGCTGCGAGCAGCATCTGAAGAAGATTCCGCTTGCATCATCCTGACGTTTTATCTGGCAAGCAGTGCAGACAGTCTGATCTGATCGAGTACTTCTTTTCGAGCTCCGTCGACGGCTCCGAGACGCGAAAGTGCACGGGTTCACGCGTCCGCCGTTGGAGAGTGGTCTGTGCACGCATCTCCTCCATCGAAGTATGAGGACGCCTCTACAGTCCGTATACAGTACTCACGAGCAGACGCAATAGCCGGTGGAAGCGGTATTTGGCCGATAGATACAAGTCTTTAATGGGATATGTGCAGGAGATACCAGTTGAGATTCTCTCTTTTAAACAGTACAGTACATAGCAATGTTGACCCAATTCAAACATCCTACTAGCAGCATATCAAGTGCTGGCTGAAATAAAGGATTCCGGAGAAAATATTGATATCATAAATGTTTTGTGTTTGACAGTATGTCTTCTTTTAGCCAGAAGAAAGGCATTCATACAAAGTTCGCTACTCGGCTTGCCGAAGACGCTCAGCAGAACGTCTTAAGCGTGGTCAAAGATCCAAGGCCGCACGGCCATTATCAACCAAATTGGAAGTGACAGTCTACTTATAGATGGACACTGCTCTCGTTATTTCAAGCAAATGTTGGTCTCTCGACCTTTGTGGGCTTCCTTATCGGGGGCTTTCCACAGCCCACCAAGAGTCCAAGACCAAGGGACGAACTGGAAACTAAACAAGAACCGTTTCCAGACACTTACATCCACCTCCCCTCCTGTCTTCAAAGTAAATAGTCGATCAGCTCGACTCTTAGATTTACCCGTGTCCTCTAGTTATACGTTATTCCCTCCCTATCCCTAGCTTTTACAGCCTCCCACTTCTATTCATTTGTTGTATCAATAGCGTCGACGCCCGCCGCGCCGAATCTCCACCGCTACTGGAAAATACCTGGGGTAAATAATACCATACCTACTTACTATGACCTCTCGATACCACCACCACCATCATCACGTCCGCGCCCCTTCAGCACACAGTTCCTCTTCCACAGCAGCCACCGCAGGAACAGCGCAGACCGTAGCGTCTACCGCGTCAACAGAAGCAGCAGCTCCCACCGGTGCCGGCGCGCATCCCCACGGCGGCGGCCACTCCACGATGGGAACCACCTCCGTCCGTCGCAACCTTTTCCAGCACCACCTCAGTCGGCGCCCTGCGTCTGCCGCGTCTTCCTCAGCCTCCACGGTGGCGCTTAACGGCGCATATGGCGTTTCATCGCATGGACCAACGTCGACTTCTACTTCTGCCGCAGCGTCGTCATCGTCGTTGAGTACGGGGCCTTTGGACAACGGAGAGATTGTGGTGAAGGATAAGAACGGCGGCTACAAGCTCGACATCCCGATCCTGCCACCGGTGGTGGTCGGAGATGACGGGGACGAGGGAACTATGGAGGGCGTGGAGGACGGCAGGCCCAGCGCAGGGTCTGGTGCCACTGGCGTCAGCGACGATACGGAGATCAGCGGGCGGGAGAAAGAAAGTACGTCTAGCAGATCATGTCAAATGGTGTTATTTTTGGAAAGCTGCTGACCGGAAATCCGTTTTCCAGAGATCGAAGCAAGTTTGGTGGAGATGATGTGCCGAAATCGAAGTAGGCAGATCAGCAGTGAGCCAGCCGGTGAGTCTCACACCCTGGGCTTATCTCTTTCGATTTTAGCTGGCACCGCAGGTCGTCATCCTGCGACTGACCGCATAATCTTGGAGTGGGCAATGTCATGGGGCTGCTTGTCTGACTGAAAGTAGAGATTCTTAACCTTATCCACCAAAGTCTCCGGAAGAAAGTGGCAGCTCTGGAAGAAGACAAGTGGATGTACGAAGTAGAAGATGACATTCGACCCTAGACGGACGTCTACCTTATGGGCCACCGGGCTCATAACACTATCTGATTATATGGATCTCATGATTGGATCAATGCCGTCTCTATTCATGCGAAACGCTCTACATCACAATCACCGCATACGGTCAATCTAATCGAGTTCCATGCTCGCCGGTGCCGCTTCTACCTTCTTCGACGCACCCCTGGCGTGTCCTCCGGGTCTCTGACTACCTCCGCTCTGGCCTCCTCCGAACAGCATGTTGCCCATCATATCGAGCAGCGGATTTCCTTGCCTTGGGACTTTGAGACCGAAATACATCTCCCCAATCTGCGCCAAGGCGTCATCCCAGATTCCGATCTCCTCGATCTGAGAGGCATAGTGCGCGGTGAGCTGCCGGAACAGATCCGCGCTCCCGCGCTGGATGGTAAGGAGCAGCAAGCTTATGAAATTCAACAGTGGAAGTGAAGGGTAGACGCGTACGTCGGAACTGGTGCTGCTGACTTCTTGCGCTCCCAGCGACGGGTTGGACGAAGAGAGCCGGGACGTGAAGATGAGAAACGCCTTGTTGGCACTACGAAGGTTACCGGTGAGAAGGTATGGGAAGACTGCACGGGAGGCATAGATAGCCGCCGTGTGCGGTTCGTCATTCGTATACCATTCATACTCAAGCCTCGCGAGGGTATCTGCTGATTCCGCGGTCCCGAGGGTGAGATGTTTCTCTGCGTCGTATGGCTCATTTTCTAAGACCATTTGTCAGAGCTCATTCACATCCGCGCTCGATGTAAGGTATTTTGAATCAGACAAACCTTCAGCGTACACCGATCCGGCAGCATGGTGCAGCTCCGGGTCTCCTCTCTCCAGGGGCCCAAATCGTCCGCTCCAGCCAATCGTCTCCTGGATGAATCTCTTCCGCGTGGGTTCTTCGGGTGGGAACTCACGCAGGAGTTCTATCAGACGCCCTGTAGGTAGATTTAGTGGTTAGAAAGTACGAATCGTAGGTTTTGACGAATTTCAAGACAGTTTCCGGTCTCCCCATAACACTCGATGGAATATTCTTCTGTCATGCTCCAGTCAAGGATAGTAGAGGGACAACAGAACAACAGAGCCATAATTCCACGAAAAGACGGCAAACGAAATCCATGCTTACTCTTCCTGGCCCTCGCGGCCGCATCCTCCTCATCAGGGATCTCCCACCCCGCCTTGTTGTATACCTCCACCACCATCATAATAGCCAAATCACCACCACTTGCAGACGCACCCTGCTGTGACCCCGCCCTCAACAAGGCCTTGGCCCCACCAGCCAGTATATCAGCGGCCGCATCGTAGTTGGACTGCTTGACGTATCGCGCGGCGATGACACGGAGCTGCTGGTGGGCTTCGTAGTAGGCGCCGGAAGCAATTCTGTGGTAGACGCAGACAAGATATGTCAGTTTCTTTGACTCTGCTAGTAAAACACTGAGGAATACAGGGACGAAGAGAGAGTTACTTTTCCTGCTGCCGGGCGATCGTCTTATCGATCCGTGAGGTCATGTTTGGCTTCGTTGTCACGGACGTTGGTGAACGGCAAAGACGAAACCCAGATCCTCCTCCTCAGCGAAGCTTCCGTGCGACGCAGAAATTATTTCCGGAGGATGCGGGACCTTGTGGTCAGGTGTTCGCAACGTCTCTGGTTTTGTTTGGAGAGTCTGAAGCTGTACAACGAACCGGCGTTGATCATCTGGAGCCGGGAGTTTGGTGGGGACACGGCGGGAGCTTCGCGTGGGAGCATCATCCATCCATTCACAAGCTGATGCTGCATCCAGATACCCCGGCATCAACCAGCAAGCTGCAGGCTCTCGTCGAGAAACGCTTGTCGACTCGCTCATCTATAAGCGCGCAATTTACACTACTTATATCTACCAGCCTAATAATCACTCCCGTGCATTCCACTACGTGGGTCCGGTTGAGATACCGCGACCTTGACTGCCATTTGATTCGCTCGCCCATTGATGTACTACTATACTGCTCGGTCCATTATTGTTTCCTGACGTCCAAAGGACCTCTTTCTCTCTGTGCAAATGCGTCAGTTGAAACAATGAACTTTCGGACGTTTGATCTCCAGCCGGTCAATCGGTTTGCAGGCTCCAATGCGGCCATTCGACGTCCAAGGGTGTCTATCCTTCGAACTCACTTTCTCAAGCTGCGGTCCAAGACTAATGGTTACATAGGAAATTGCTTGCTTCTCTTATGATGATGAGCACCAATTTCATCTCGACGAATCCTCCCTGCGCTACTATTATCCACCGCGTCTCCCCGCAGATCTGAACCGTGGCTTCGAGACTTTTCAAAAGCTTGACGACTCTGCGGACGAACATTTGGATGCGCTTTTGGATACAATCATTGCCCTTGAGAAAGACACGAGCACGAAGTGCGAAGCGGATGTCATAACATGGCGCGGAATGATGACAAAGGTAGGCGGAGGGGAAAATAAACAGACCGACATAGAGGTGCTGATTGCTGCAAGCAGATCATGACGGCTCCATTTGATATCATGAACGGGTGCGCAGATCCTGCTGGAAAGAAAACCGGTATTCGATTTTTTTGTTGACAGGTCTCAGGTTCGAGATGAATGCCACCTACTTCCAGGTGAGTAGTTTTTTATCGCCGTAACTGCTCCGAAGTTTCTCGTTCTAACTTCCATTGTTGCGAAAAGGGTACCATGTGCGTAAGTTCGACAGAACTTATCTATCGAGCAATTTCGCTGATAGATCATAGATTCATTGAAGAAAACAATGAATATAAGAACGAACAGAAACGGGTTCAAATGAATCAGAGAATGCCTCCGGGAATGCCTTCGCAGGATATGATGGCTTTTTGGGGTATGCCATTTGTTTTCTCCCAGAACGACAGGAAAGCATCACGATACTAAAAAGCCTTTGCAGGATACAAATTTGAAACACTGTCTGTGATTCCCCGGCCATGGGATGCAACGTCACGTGAAGAAATAGAAGGTCGCGAGGATCAAATAGTAAATAACAAAGCCCAGTACTGCTCGGTAGTCCGCACTGGGATAGGAAAGGTCAAGATGGTCATTGGCGGTGAGGTTGATGCCGGTATGTCAAACGTTCCTCGCACTGCAACAAATCTGCTGTCTTCTTTTCCACGTCTGGTAGCATTTCAAAGATCTTGACAACATGGACTAATTCGATCTCGTAGTCTGGGACTGTAAACCGGACAGGAAGGAGGATCCCATAAACTGGGTAGAACTGAAAACATCTGCAGAGATTCATAACGACCGTGACATGCTCAAGTATGAGCGGAAGCTCCTCAAATTCTGGGCTCAGTCGTTCTTACTCGGCGTTCCAAAGATCATTGTCGGCTTCCGCAGCCGGGAAGGAATCCTGCAACGTCTGGAAGAACTCGAAACTCACAGCATACCCGGGAAGGTAAAACGATACGGAAAGGGGACCTGGGACGGTAACATATGTATCAACTTTGCCGCTGAGTTTCTCGAATGTAATTCTGCACGACGTTAGTCAGTCATCATGGGCTAACTAACTGCAGGGTTAAAAACGATCATCAATGGTGAGGGGGTATGGCGACTGAGAAAAAGGGAAAAGGTACCGGTCATTGAAGTCTTCAAGCTCGAGGAAAGTGGGCATGGAGGAATCCTGTCGCCAGCATTTATGACATGGCGATTGAAGAGGTGAGCTTTCGATCCTCGGTATTCTCAGGCTTAGTTCTACATTCATCGTCGTTCCCTATTCCCGTCCATTCTACGGTTCAGGGGTCAGACGTATGATAGTTTCATCATCATTTTCCTTGTCATGGTCCCTGTACAGGTCATCGAGACTAGGGTATCTAGGTCCTATGACGGCCCGCCGTTCACCGCTTAGAGAGATGGGAATGTTCCCTTTGTTGTCGAGCTCTCTTTTTCGTTCCTCAGAAAGAGGCTGCAAAATCCGGGGCTGCAAGCCTTTGGACCTGATGGTTAAAGCAAGTTTCATGAAAACGGTGTGCATACCGCTATTGACGAACGACGGCTCATACGGCAGCGGTAACTGCCTCTTTTGAATAAATTCTCTGAATCCCTCCGGTGATTGAAAGGATAAGATGAAGTCTCTCATATAAGAATCGGGTACCGACCGTAAGATTCCCCAAGAGAAGTCCTCTTCGAGCGCATCGTAAAGCTCAAAACATGTCTCCAGGACTTTATTCATCAAGCCTTGATCACCACCAGCGAACTGAAGTGCTCGCTGGTGCAAGTTTTCTTCCCTTTCTTGCTCATCATATGAGGCCGAATTATCTTCAAAGATTTCGGAACCATACCCAGACTGTGTGGTGATTATGGCTGGGGTCATCTGTGACAGTCTATTTTCCATTCATTAATCTCGCTTTCACTACATAGTCGGGGGCACATCAGGGCAACGGACCTCTGCGCCGATATGCTTGCTTCTTCACTTCTTTGCTCCCCAGTCATGTTGAGACGCAATCCATCCTCATAAAATGAAGTCATGTCTCGAAGGTATTTTTCCATATTGGAATTGCGTCAGGGATTTGACTTTGGTTCCCCAAGATAATTGTTCACAAGGGCACTAGAGAAATGTCTAGCAAGGAAACAGCAGAACACAAGAAGGAAAGGAAGGTGAAGCTTGACTCTTATCAGGACACTAATCAAAGGAGTTTGTCTTCAGGGGATGTAAAGTGGAAGAAGAGAGATAGTCTTGCAGTGTTTGCGATGGGATCCTGCAATCAGAGGAGAACTAGATCCGCTCAAAGAGAAAGACAACTGGATATTGGATGCTGAAAGCCATATGTCTGCCTCAACCTAAACAAGGAAGATGTTGCAAAGCACCAAGGGAAACATGTCTCAACCTACAAAGCTGTCTAAGATGTGTTTACAGCTCCACAAACCTCGAGGTTTGCGAAGGTGTTTGCCAGTATCAGGTACATGTCCATGTGCCTGATGCATGTCACAAATCCTTCTCTATCAATCTCTTACCAGTATTCAGAAGAGCGGGGGGCGCTGCTTTCATTATCATTCCCTGCAAATATGGATCTAACAATTGACGTTTTCCCTTTCGTCAATGGTTATCAGGCACACTTAGATCTATCCGACAGGTTGTCTCAAATTAACGCCTTGATTAGAACATATAGATAATACAAGGCTCTCTAAGGGAATGTACAAAAACAATGTATATAGGAAACAGACGACCACAAATCCAGCTCCAGAAACTCGGAATCGATACCACAAAATTGACCTTCCCTATGTTGATGGTCGACTATGCAAAATGGAAGCTTTTGGTATTGCTACTCATTCTCTCTCTCGGGCATAGTCGTCGGGCTGGGTCATTGATTCGTTGCCCGGAGTTTTTATTCTTGGGTTTTCCCCGGGAAACCATGGGATAAGTAGTGATTTATGTTGGAGCAGTTGTTCATTATGTTCCACTTTCTAGGCGCAGAAAGCGATGAAGAGCTTACTTAAATCGAGAGTATGTAGGGAGACACTTGCAAGTACAGTAGCACACCTAGAGTAGGATGCTTCAGAATCAAAAAGATCTATATTCTTGTTAAGTCCGTGTACACTAGAGCCAAAACATATAAGCCAAACGCCCTTTTTATGCAACTATAGCCACACGGATGTAATGCACGCATGGCTTATGTCGTCTCATCCTTCGTAGATCCATCCGCATCCTCTTTGGGAGCACTACGGCTGCGCAGGAACTCCTCACGCTGAGCTCTCTTAGCCGCAGCCTTAAGGGCCCTTTTATGGGCGTGCCCATTGATATGAATGTCCCATTGCTTTTGGCTCGTCATCGTCTTGCGGCATACCTCGCATGTTATACATTTCGCCACGTCATCCGCGGGGCTGGGGCTCTGCTGCTCCTTCTCACTGAGTGTTACCCTCGCCAGTTCTGAGAGGGATTTGGGATCGGGGAAGGGCTCGTTGCTGAGGAAGGCGTGTACAACACGTTCAGATGGCTCGGTGACGCGCCGTGTCCAATCGTCGACGTCGCTGCTATCAAGGACGTACAGGCGATGCGTCATGTCCGCCTCTGCGAGCGCGTTCCACAGTTTGTTCCGAATCCATCTGACCTGCTTGCCTGAGTACTGGCGCGTAGAGGTCTTCACGGACTCGATGCAGGACTGTTTGAGAGCCTCAAGTTCCTTCTCGCTTGCTGTTCCCTCGCGCAGAGCGTTCAGGTAGGGTTCCAGCTCCTTAAACCCAATCGAGATCCACACTCCTCGTGTCTTGTCGACGGTGATGCCCTGTGACTGTTTCTCCTGTATATAATCCCACATTTTCCGTGCTTCAGCTAGTAGTCCCTGTTCGATCATCGCATCAACGCGCTTGTCAAGCCGGGAATTTAGCTTCTCCTTCTCTGAATGCACCCAGAACAATACCGTCGGGAACCTCAACTGTCCAGCACCCTCTGTGCCGTGACCGTTCACTGCTTCCAACTCATGCTTGGACTCAGCTACTGCCTGCTTCTGGCGCTTCTGTTCTGCATAGATTTCAGACGCGGGCCTGCCAGTCTGTAGGTATATCTCCAGAGATCGCCGGATCTTTCGGGCGTCATTAGGATGCCATCGATCCGCCATGGCCGGATCTACCTCCCTCAACTTCTGCTGCATCACGTCTGCGGGGGCGTCGAGAATCGACCACATCTCCGAGTCAGACGGAATGCCTTTTTGCTCCTTTTCAACACCTTGATCCTCCTCAACCACTCCCTCCCCGACGAGTGTATCGTTGAACAGGACGGCCTGGGTATAGTAATGAGTTCCTCCGACGAGGATTGGTAGCTTCCCCCTGGAGTGTATTTCCTTGATGAGCCGAAGGCTTTCCTTCCTGAAGGTCCCAATCCGCCACGGTTCCTCGTCTAGTCCGACGCAACTGATCAAGTGGTGCGGAATCCCATTTCTTTCCTCAACGGGAACTTGGTTCGTAATGATCGGTAGGCCGCGGTACATCTGCATCGCGTCACCGTTGATAATCTCGCCATTGAAGCGAGTCGCCAGATCTATCGCGAGCTATCTACAGCCATCAGAACAGGGAAACTGAGCCGGATCAAGAATCTTGACATGAGGCGTACCTTGGACTTGCCAGTGCCCGTGGCACCGACAATGGTTATGAGGGGTTCCATGAGTGCTGGGTGAGAAGCGGGGAAAAGTCGAAGAAGACTGAGCATGACGGAAAAGAAGGGACGGGAGTCATCATCTTGACCTTCCGTGTGTCAAGGAAGAGCTCATTGCCCGCAACCCAACAGCGACATTGCGAGGTGGAAGTTGGGAGCGAAAAAAATATGTACTGTAGAGCTGCGAACATTCTGCGGTCACGAACCATTACCTCATCCTCCCGCGCCGCCAAAACACGGCTTCCGGAGAAGCGCGATGCCCCTCTTCAAGTGATAAGAACCCCTCCGTCGCCTTGATTTTCTAGAGAGGCCGTGATTCGGATACTTAGGGACTAAGAGCACCGAGCAGAAAAGACAAGGTCCCAGGCACTCTCCCAATGTCTTCGGCCAACCAGTTGGATTCGCGGCCGCCAACAATCGAGGTTAATGGCCTCTCCTACAATTTCCAGGATGGGTCGCCGGGTCTCAAAGATGTGACTCTGAGTTTGCCTCCTGGGAGTCGGACTCTACTTATTGGCGGTATATACATGCTCATCCTCAATGTAACGCATAGTCAATATGGCTATGCAATTATTACTATCACTTGCTAACCTTCCACTACAGCCAACGGCGCTGGAAAGACGACCCTCCTCCGTCTACTCGCAGGGAAGCGCCTCGCCCCGACAAACACGATCTTGGTCGGGGGTGTAGATCCCTTCAAGCAGGGCCTCGAGGGAGTGACCTACCTGGGAGTCGAGTGGGTTCTCAACAACGTCGTCCGAACGGATATCGACGTGCCCACCCTTCTCGCCTCAGTAGGCGGCGACGCCTACCCCGAGCGGCGGGATGAGTTAGTCGACATCCTCGATATCGACTTGCGTTGGCGGATGCACGCTGTCTCAGATGGTGAGCGGCGCCGCGTACAGCTTGCCATGGGCTTGCTCCGGCCCTGGCATGTACTTCTCCTCGACGAGATTACCGTTGATCTGGATCTGCTTTCTCGGAGCAACTTCCTGTCTTTCCTGAAGCAGGAGACCGAGTCACGGCCCTGCACAATCGTCTACGCTACCCATATCCTGGACAATCTGGCGCAATGGCCGACGCATCTGGTGCACATGCATCTTGGTCAGGTGAAGGAATGGGGTCCTGTGGAGCAATTCCATGTCCCGGTCCCACAGAGAGCCGCCGAGAATAGTCAGCTAGGTGAGCTCGTTCTCCACTGGCTGAAGGAGGATCTCAAAAGTAGGGGCCCGAGGAACGGGCGCCCAGGACAGGGAAAGACGTACGAGTCGCTGGAGGGTAAGGGAGGATACGGCAATGAAAAAGGATGGTGATCTTTTGACAAGCTTCTTGTCGGATTTTTGAAATGATTCAACCATTGCATGCATGGACAAAGTTACGGGATGATAATAACGAGATGTAATGCTGGAACATTCAACATTTCAGTGGCCTCAACGCCTTTATATATATGGAACTGACGGGTTTTCTACTTTTTCCTTGGTGTATAGATTAAAAACTCATGGAGGAATATTCGAGACAGCGTAAATACGCATCGAGGTATCCTCACTTGCAACAGCAAGCTCGGATTTACTTTCATTCTCTCCCTCCGAAACCTCATCTAGCTTCGTCCCTATAGAAGGACGCCAGCGTAGTTGAGTTATTGCCTTAGAAGGGCATAGAAGCTTATCAAAAGACACAAGCGGTGTTGTCTCCAGATTGTCCCCCGCGATCTCATGGAGCGATATTTCGCCACTATCTTCGCCGACCGCCAGGACGAATGCCTCCTTTCGCTTCTCAGGGAGAAATGAGATAGCAGTCACGGGGTTTTTGAGGGAGATGGTTGACTTGCACTCAAAATTTTGGTCCACCATCTGCCAGATCTTTACTGATTTGTCTCTGCCCGCAGTTGCAAAGATCAGAGGGTGGGATACGGGCGCCCATGCTGCGCCAAGTATCATTCTTGAATGACCTTTTGGATTCGCCGTCAGAGGCTTGAATATCGACGGTTCTTGTTCGTTTCTCTCAAACAGAGCCCACTGCCGGTCTCGTCCAACACTAAGGAGATAGCGGTCGTCAGGAGAGAAGCAGAGGCTAGTAATAGTCAAAGAGTGTGCCGTAAGGGGAGGTCTAATCTCATGCCAATCCGACGTATCATAAAGGCGGATGACTGCGTGGTCTATTGAGCTTGCCTTGCAGGCAGTAGCAACAAGAGATCGATCGTGACTCGCCGCAACAGCGGATATTTCGTAGCCGTGGCCGTACAGCTTCTCGTGTTCAGGCCATAGTGTGTAGCGCGCGAGGTGGTCCTCAAGGGGTGGATGATCAATATCGAGAGAAACTGGTTGCTGCAGAGGCATGGGGCCATTCATTTCATCATCTCCAAGCGGAACATCGTCCCCGAGTGCTTGATTCGAAAGACCCAAAACTGGAATGTTTGCCGTATCAGGCAATTCATCCTGGAATGACTGCTCAAAGCCGCAGAGCTTCGTCAACAGCTGAGCGATTGCCCTCGGTTCGTTGAAAACCCGTAGAAGTTTCTCGTCCGCTCCGGAGATGAAACGCGCTGGGCCCAGAGAATCAATGCAGTTCAAATCGTAACCGTGAATCTGTGGTCTTGAGAATTCATGCCATGACCCCAAACTGTCGCGGGTCCACTTTGCGTGAAGCCTGGTTGTCTGGTCTGAGCTTGTAGAGAGAAGATAGCCTCCATCGGCTTCCCATTGGATGTCGTTCACGGATCTTACATGACCGCTGACACCAATCGTCTGCATCCAGAGGTCTGATTCTTCGTCGTATTTCCATGCTCTCCAACTTCCCATTCGACCGAGGCTAACAACTTCCTTGCCATCCGGCGACCAGAGACCAATCCAAAAACCTCCAGTACTTCCAGTTGCAGAAGTTGAACCCTTCTGTACGCTGATTTCTCCCATCCTCTCTGTAGAGACCCAAACACCCGATACCGGGTCAGGTTCCCAAATTGTAAGAGAATTGTCTGCAGAAGCGGAGAGAAGCTGCATTCGTTTCGAGTTAGGCCTCCATTGTGCAGTATAGATCCAGTCTTCGTGTCCAAAAAGGAGAGCTTCAAACGTAACAGAATATTTCGCTCCCGAGGCTTCAAACGTATGGGCCTTGTTAGACAATGTCTGCTCGAAGCCACCAAGCATAGGATCATCTTCGTCTGCTGGCACCACAGGTGCCGCCTCTCCACGGTGTACTCGCCAGAGACGGATATATTTGTCCTGACTCGCCGAAGCGAGTAGAAGGTCCTTTGACGGACTTTGTTCATCTTGCGTAAAGGCGAGAGATCTTACCCAAGCTTCATGGCCGCTGAGCGTGGCACAGAGCTGGAAGTCTGGATCAGTGGAAATATCCTGGGCAACGTAGATTTGCACGGCAGTCCTAGTCCCTGCTACCGCTAATATGGCTGGTTTTGTAGGGGCGTCCGTTTCAAGCAGCCTCAGCGCCAATGCCAGGGGAAAATATCGCGGCTTCAGAGAGATTGTCCTCAGCAAATCAACCTTGGTTCCACCGTCTTGGCTGATTCTCCATATCTTGACCGTTCCATCTGCTGCGCCCGTTGCGATTACATCCGAGCCATGGGCAACAGCGATCGCGTTTACTGAGCCTTCATGTCCTTCAAGTGTGAATCTATATGTGAAGTGATGGGGGGAAGACGGTTCCGATCGCCATACGCGTATCGTGCGGTCGACAGAACCGGTCAACAGGAACGAAGTTCCTGTTGAAGGGCATGTGTAGAATCGCACAGCGTTGATCTTGTCAGTGTGGCCAACAAGCAACGAGTATACTCCGCGCTGAGTCTTGTCCTGCCTGGAGAATCAGTATTTACCATCAACACACCTGCAACTAGAGACATGCGGAACTCGGACGTACGGTAGGATCCCAGAGGGCTACATTGTTGTCCGCACCAAAGGCAAGCACGCCAGACTGGACATCCCAGTCCGCGGCGGCCGGATGCCTGTTGCCCCCAACACTGATGTACTCTGTCGTAATGGATACCATGGATGCTTGCGAGGAGGGCTTTGACCGTGCCCCTGCTGTGTCGAAGGCGTCGCAGTCGAGAGAAGGCTGTATCTGGAGCCGCTGCAGAGGGGTTCCTTTTCGTGTTCAGACTGATGAAATTTAAGCTTATCGATAAGGAACCGCCACAGACTCCCGCTCGCATTTCCTCCCCTCCGCACACCGGCCAACAAGACTCATGCTCAACTGCCTTATTACAGCAGAATGTCCTCTAAACCTGTGTCTGCATCCCCCGACGCGGGGAAAGATGGTCGCGAAACCATTTCTATTACCGTTGAGTTCAGGTTCGACCGCTCTCCATGCTCGACTGTGGTCCATCCCGGCAGCTGACTGTTTCCCCGCACAGTGGAGGGCTGGAAATGCTCTTCTCGAATGAACGCAAACATCAGATTTCGATTCCTGCCAAGTTGGACGATGGATCATCACCAAATATCACTTATTTACTCCAATATCTACTCAACAATGTCATGACGGATCAGAGAAAGGAGCTATTCGTGTTGGACAACAATGTGTAAGTACCGGTTTAAAGGCGTCAGATAATATGCGGCTGACAATAGCTACCATAATGTTAGACGACCGGGGATCCTCGTCCTTATCAATGACGCGGACTGGGAATTGGAGGGTGAGGAAAAATACGAGATACAACAAGGAGATCATATTCTATTCGTTTCCACGCTGCATGGAGGCTAAAGCCTTCTGTTCTAACAATCTAACTTCTATTCCACGAGGAGGGAAAAATATGAGAAGTCATAGAAACCAGAATTCCCTAAAGCCATGTCAATCTGCTCAGGCATAAAGATACTCCTCCGACTCGTCAGACTGTGCAACTGCGACTAGACCACGTCTTCGACCTGCTGTTGAGAGGGCCTCTCAGGCTCGCGAGGAGTTCGATGTCCGCTTTGCGGAGTTCCCATCCCTTCCTGCGGACTACCTATTCCTCCAGGCATCGGCGAGGCGACTCCACTAGGAGGAACTGGGATCTTTATGTCTTCCGGTGAAGCAGGGACAATTTCCTCTGGGAGGTCAGGAATATGGATTCGCTTCGCTTCATTGTTGTAACTCGCTGGGATTATCTGCCATCTCGTCAGTAAAGTGGTAGACAGCATAGTGTAGCATATAATCTTACCTCAATAATCTCATTGCGCGGGAATTGGAGGAAGGGGATGTCTGCAGCATTGCAGGCCATCAAGTAACCATACAAGACCCGAAGAACGCTTTCATGGGCGATGATGAGAAGATCATTTTGTTCACGCTCCAACTCGAGGATAATAGGCTCCAATCGAACGGCAAGGTCATGGTACGACTGTAGCAGCATTCGTCATCTGGGTTCCTTCACTATGTAGGTACAGCTAAAGAAACCAAACCTACCTCTGCACGAGGATACCGATGATGATAAGGATCAAGCTCATGCTTCGCAACCTCGTCCGGATATTCTTCGCGGATTCTCCTTTCCGACATCTTCTCGCACACACCAGGGTTCAGCTGGCTCATTTGAGATCTTTGGCGAACTTTATAGCCTTTTTCATGAAGATATTTGGCGGTCTCGACTGTTCTGCGTCGCGTAGACGTCCAGACGGTCAGGGGTTTTAATTCGGCATCTGTGTCTCCCTGCTCAATCATTGCTTGCTTTTCCGATTCCCTATGTCGCAAGAGACATTCGGTCATCTTTCTTGCATAGTCTTCCCCTTGCTCCGACAAAGATGCATCCGACTTGTACGAGTCTGCCTCAAGTGAAACGCCAGCCTAGAGTATTGCATATCGTTAGAAGCTGGACACCGACGCAGAGGCTTGTTGTTGGTCCACTTACCCGAGCAAAATACGTATGCCTCGACTTTATATGGAGATTGAGAAGATAGAAGACAATTCGATTTGAGAGATAGCCAAAGCTGCAGTTGTTGACAATCAGCCGCTCTCCAGCGTTTATCATCTGCATCATAGTCAGAACGTAATCCAAACTTCAGTAACTAGGGTATCTTGCCTTGATGTAGTTGAGATCTTTCTCTTCCATAGTCTGAAACTGAGGTATTCTGGCCGAAATCCGGGCCAGATAGTGTTTAACAGCATCATCCGAATTCCAGCCTACGTACTGACGAATAGTTAATAAACGAAGACCATGGTGGAAAGGAAAGTACCAACGTCAGGTGACGAGATCTTGACTCGGCGAACATTCTCCTCGATGATGCGTGGGTCATCGCACCATGACTCGATGAAGAGTGTCTTCGAAACTAGATTAGCTCTCGTTCAGTGTAAACAAATTGCAAATAATTACCTCGATATCGTGCTTCGCGAACTCCTTTGCAAGAGATCGCCGTCCGGCAGCAATCGGATTAACCGCATCGTATATCGCTATCTGGCCATTTTCATGATTCAAGAACTGATAGATGTCTTCTCTGCACTTCTTAACAATCTTCTGTCTCAGCAAAACGGATGAAGCGGATGCTAAGTTTCTTCTGTTAGTACGGTTCATGCCAATGTAATCCTCTACAGCAAATGTTTTCCTTACCGTTGATAAAGAAGTAGTCATCTGGAACGTCTTGACCGGGGCCGATAGTAGCACGTCTGTAATCACCCAAATGAAAGATTCTGGTTTTCACCCCCAACCTGAAATGAAGTGAGTCAAGGATCTCTAGGAGGGGCACGCAAAGTTACCGAGCACGGACCATCTGAGATACCGTGCCAAAGCAACAGATATATGTCTGGGAAATAGACGTCAGCAGCAGTGGCCATGAAGTGGTCCAAGAGTAAGTAAGTTGCACAGACGTTTTTCCCCTAGCGGGCAGGCCAACTGTGATGATTACAATCCGACCTGAGTGAAAGAGTCGTCCAGATTCCGTGCTGTAGAGCTGAGCTGGCGCCAACTCTACCTTCTCAGGGAGATCATGAATTGCGTCCACGAACGTGCTGGACTTCCGCCGAAACCGCGGGGAGTTCGCGACAACATCCGCCGTCCTGATCGACGTCAGAAAATGGACATAACCCAAGGAGCACAGCCATGCATAGCCAAATCAAATATGAGCAGGCGAGACAGGCTAATCTATATGGCAAAAAGTCAATGTACAAGCGACCGGATTAAACTTACAAGAGAGTATCCATGGTTGAAAACTGAACCAGCGCGGGGAATAGTCGAGTAAAGAGTAAATGAAGAAGGAGTGGCCACAGGATACAGGAAGTTCAAGAGGGAATCAGAAACAGAGATATGCAAAAATCAACACAGCTCCTAGGAGAGGGGAATGCCTTTTGAATGACAGGGCTGGCTTGAGAATAGCTCATTAACAAGATAGAATGCCTTTGACCGGCACGACTAGAAGACGCAGGAAGGACGGGAAGAACGCCAGGGCACCAAGCATGCAGGAAAGAGATGCTGGATAAATTCCCTATCCCCAATATATCCAAATCGAAGGGAAGATATCGGGCAGGAAAGCTGTCGAAGCAGTATGGAGTCTATGGACGGACCTCTCCCCAGGCCCGAAGCGGCTAGCGGTGCACGGCCCATGACGCTGAACAACCGCTCCAGCGACCGACAAGAGACAGAGAGGCAGCCCGGGCTTGGCAACCCGCAGCGCAAATCCAAGTGACTTTTTTTGTCTTCGAGTCCTCACCCTGCACTGCTCTCTCCGACGGCACGTCCAAAAACATAGCTCGAGACTTCCTCCGCAACCTCCTGTGCTGTCTCTCCTCCCAGTTTCTCTTCGGGGCGGGTCTCAATTCTTTTTCTGCTCTTTGCCTGCTCCTTGTTTCCTCACGGTCATCCTAAG
This sequence comes from Thermoascus crustaceus, assembly GCF_041956765.1. Taxonomy (NCBI): domain Eukaryota; kingdom Fungi; phylum Ascomycota; class Eurotiomycetes; order Eurotiales; family Thermoascaceae; genus Thermoascus; species Thermoascus crustaceus. The sequence continues at coordinate 857,242 of NW_027192532.1, read as the reverse complement.
CTGTCGAACGACTTAGTGTCGAACCTCCACATCGAACGTCCCACCTGATTCTCTCACAATATGGCTGACCTCTCGTCGGCACTCTCTTTTCTCACGGACAATTCCGTTGCAGCAGTTATAAAAGATGCATATGGCTCGTTCTCAGAACGAAGGGCGGCCCTCGGGCTACCCAACCCGGGAACCGTGGACAACATTTCCAGAGAAGTGCAGAAGGAAGTCCTCCTATCCAATTTTATGTTCACAGGTTTCCGGGCAGACTTGACAAAGGTCTTTGGCATGTCTCCGCTGTTCCGCATTTCGCATGCATTTTCCATGACCTCGCAAGGAAACTTGCCCCCATATGCCTTCTCCGCCATGTACGGAACTCCCAAGGTAAGTATACTTCAGTATTAGCTTGCATGTTTATCTGGTCTCCTTTTTGCCGTTGCTCTAACTGCTGTCGATCCGAAGGTGTTCATGCAAGGAAACATTGGAAGCGATGGTGCTCTCGCCGCAGTCGGCAACTACCGTTGGAACAATTCCTTGGTCACCAAGACCAATGCCCAGATAATGCCTGGAGCAGCCCAAGGCCTCCTGCAGATCGATAACGATTACACCGGCTCTGACTTCTCAGCATCTCTCAAGGCATTCAACCCGTCATTCCTGGAGGGTGGTCTTACTGGCATTTTCGTCGGAAGCTACCTTCAGTCCATTACTCCCGGTCTGGCCCTTGGGTTCGAGGCACTTTGGCAGAGACAGGGCCTTAACTCTCGCCCCGAAGCCGCGCTCTCCTACTGTGCGAGGTACAAGGGAGCTGATTGGATTGCAAGCGCTCAGCTGCAAGCGCAGGGCGTGTTTAACGCGGCTTACTGGAAAAAGCTTTCGGACAAGGTTGAGGCTGGTGTCGATATGAACCTTCAGCTTGCTCCCAACCCGGCGGCTAGCCTGATGGGTGGACCGAGCAGGGATGGTACCACTGCAGTTGGTGCTAAATACGATTTCCGGGCTTCCACCTTCCGTGCTCAGATTGACAGTGCCGGCAAGCTCAGCTGCCTCCTGGAGAAGCGGATAGCGATGCCCATCTCTCTCACTTTCGCTGGAGAAATCGACCAGGTGAAGGTGAGTACATATCCGCTATTCATCTAATTCCGAACGGGCACTAACTTAAAATGCGTGTTACAGCAACAAGCCAAGATCGGTCTGGCTGTCTCACTTGAGATCGCCGGTGAAGAGCTGATGGAGCAGCAGGAGAAGGCTGAGGCTCAGGGAGCTATTCCTCCACCCTTCTAAGCGTCCCTGTAGGCGCATAGCTCCACAACCTTAATAGGCTCACTGCGTGCTGGAAATGTCTGTATACTTTCTGGTCGCTTCCCAATGGTAACCTTTTTTATTCTGTTTTATTAGCTCTTCACTCACTGCATCTATCTTGGGGAGCACGGGGTGCCGCTTCCTCGGCTTATGTCTTGATGAGGTTTGCTGGTGCAACATGCAGTCATCTGGCGCCACGGAGCCATATCTTGTATAGACACGTGTTCATGTTTTTTATCATTTGTTTTTTGACTTGTTTACCTCTCGCTCGTGGGTTGCTATCACGACCTCGCCGTTATCCCTGTCTTTCCTAATCGCTCATGTGGCTGGTGGACGGGATTTGCGGGCGTGACATGCATGGAGGCACTCCCGAGGACAGTTTCGCATGATAGATGGGGCAATGTAAAATAAATCTCGATGATTATGCAGAAATGTGAGCGAGCTGACGCAGATGAAACATAAATTCTTGGATACTTTGCAGGGGACTTTGACGCGTTGTCTGGAGGCACATGGCTTCCGGGAAATATAGGATAGTAGCCGAAGATGGCTCGTTACTTCAGAGTTTATTCGAGCAAGAATTTAGCCTAGCTGGCTGGTTATGATAGCATGTGGTGAGACGTCTATTGAACACGCCATGTCTTGAAATCCAGGCATCCTTTACGGAACAATATTTCCCATCAGATAGATTAAGTGCTAACTTCCCCGCGTCATCCAAAGCGTGGAATAGGATGTTGATATTTTTTCCAGCTGTTTAGAACATGAACCCATTAACAGTTTCAGGAATCAACGTTCACGTTGGTACATCTTTCTGGAAAGTCGAGTTTATATATTATTCTGCCTTCCATCTCCATCTGTAAGCATCTCTCCCCTATCACAGTTAAATTATGCTTTGGGAGATATAGAAGTACCATCATCTCCTGCCTGCTAAGTACCTAATATAGGTAATAAGTGATGATCAAAAGTTGTTCCGAACATTCCAGGCTCCAAAGAGGTTTTTCTTGAATCGTCTTCCTTCCTTAACCGGGAAAAACCGGTGAGAAATGAAATGCTCACAGGCAGACTCATAGAGGAGTACCTCCTGTATCTGCTGAGACTTGTCTGGATTCTTGATCTTGAATTATGCATGTAAGGAGAGAAACTCCTGTATTGTGTTGATCTTTTTTCCCTTGCACCAAACCAGTGACTAACTAGCCTTTGAGGAACATGCTGAACAAGCATTCTGAAGGCATTCTGGATTTTCTTCAAGGAACGTCTACTCGTTTTTTTGTCCTTTGATTTATGTTTAAGTAGGTAGTATATAAAGTATGTAAGTCGACAAACAACCAGGGGTATCTTTTATGCTATTATCAATATTTCGTTATGGCGTCAGCCTTTGACGTCGAGGGTATGCCATAATTTGGTCAATTTCCGGGCCAAAAAGCCATGCGCCGGCTATATTCTGTGTGGTATTATTTGTCTCGTGAAGTCCTTCGACTGTGGTACCATCTTTCTAGCAGCAAGGCGATTCGCTGTCCTAATCATCATCCGTCTGTAATTTTCGTTCCGTTCACGGAGGACCGCTGGATCCAGTCCTCAGGCTTGCCTTCTCCAATGAAGAAAATTGAGGGGGAGAAATATCACGCGTATATGGTGCACTTCACAGATATGTTGTGCTCGAAGCGGATTCTTTTTCCTTGCAACTGTGTTTTGTCGATGAAAGAGCGGTCAAATATATAAAAGCAGAGTCAGTTTGAATAGCACTGGATGAAGGAATATATTCTGCATAGAGATGGAAACAACAAAATTCTAGAGTCACATAGATTATGGCATGACCGATGTGTAGGATGTCGATTCTCTGCAGACGGAGCAGTATTTGCTTTGATGGTATTGATGCGAGTGTTAGTAATGTCCTGTGTATGGAGAAATGAAATATGCAATTTGCTAATAATAAGTCTGCGCCAGCTATTTCTCAGGAATCCTAAGATGTCTTCGCCCATTGGCTGGGCGGTTCGTTATTGTTATTATTTTTGTTAAATGGCACCAGAGCGTCTGTTATCGAAACTCGATATAGCCCGCAAACACACCTGTTTACAGTACACACTACGGCCATGTTAGGCTAGAGGGCATATCTAGGTACTTAGTACCTAGACTACCTTACTAGACATGTAGATTGTTGTAGACTCGTCGTAGTCGTACATTAGGTAGTTGAAGGTAGGACCCACGAAGAAGTAGTACCCAGAATGGTTGCTTCTTGGTTCATCCTCATTGGTTGCTGGAAGCGCCCGGTGAACTCGACAGACCGAACTGGCAGGATTATTATATCGACACGGTAATCGTTGCAGGTGCGCAAGGCATTCCTACATACAAACTACGCCCCTCTCTGGGCGAAAGACGTGGCCTCCCGTGTCCTCTGCCTGACTGCCAGAACGGGGGTGGCGATATTGCGATCTGATCACTCGTCCGGGGGCGAGCCCTGTTAGGATAAACGATGGATGGTTGCAACGTCCGTGGACCTCTGCAGATGGCGATTATATGGGACTCCACAGTGACATCATCTGCCATCCGAACCTCAAAGAGACATCGACGAGTCTGCTCCCTCTGCCCTAGACGCCGTTGGTAGCTCATTATCAGAAAGGTTATCGTCATTTGGTAGATCTCAGACAGTCAAGAAGTCTTATGGGCAGACAGATGAAATGTCTCTTTTTCAACAGCCACTCAAGACACGCCTTCGACGTTGCCTCAGTCGCTGAAACTTTCGAGCCAAGATACGATCAGCATTCTTCCAAGACAAGAGTGACCCCTTACGGGGGCTACTAAAAAACCCCGAGATGGAAGGAGCAAAGAGAGCAGGTGGTACCAAGAGAATACGCCGACTGCATGTTCGAATAGACGTTTCGGACTTGTACACAGCTTGTGCTCCCTTGGAGACTCCGTGTACTACGGAGTACAATTGTGACTCTTCTGCTGCAGGGGCCGCGGAGAGCTACACGGAGAGACTTCTGGAGGGGATTACCCATTCTCGACGGCACAATAATATCAATTAAGAAGGCTGCGCAGCACAAACGCTCGTTCAGTTCTCAATTCCTCCGCCGTCCGCGCCATGCCCGTCCCAATTCAAAGCTGTATCAGATAATCATTTATGCCTCCAATCCGTACCACAACATCTGACCTGTTCGACCTGTGGGGGCTAATATTATTGTGCAGATGCTTGCAGCAAGTAGTATATGGACATCCGATTATCAGGTTTCACTGGTTCAGCTTGATAATTTTTATGAAACCGTCTGGTTTGTGCGCACTAACGGACGTACAAGCCCTAGGCGGGCGATAGCGCCCAATTAGCGGTATGTGCAATGGTCTTTTTCCGGCATGTGCGCGGTGGAGACCTTCTAACTCGGCCCATCGACTCCATCATAGCTTTGCCGAGAGGCGTGAGGTTGCCTTGGGACGCGAGGTTGAACTCGAAGTCTTCGCCCGAAGCTGCAGCCGCAGCTTGCATCTCCTGCGGTGTAAGCGCTGCCGTGAATCTCTGGACATGGATGGGCGCAGCGTATGAGCATGAGCTTCGTCAGTGGAAAGTTTGCATGTCGCGCGTAGTGTGGACGACGATGGCGGATAGTGGCGTTTTCGCCTGAGGATCCTGCACTCTGGATCCTTGGGCTACGGATTAGGACGCGAGACAGGGTCACCTGAGTGCACAGCGTCCAGTGATCTGCTGACGCTGCTCGACCCGGCGATCGCCAGCGCCAAACCGCATGCCGACCGGCTCTAACCCAAAGTTCCTCTGGCGGCCGTCTGAGCCTGAGAGGTAGTAAGTAATCATACGGATGTCAAATACCGGGCCCTGGATATTGGATCAGGTCTTGACAGACGACAATAATAATCAATCATCATAATCATCATCATCATCGCAACAATAACAATAATAATAGTATGAGGCAAGCCACTCTGGATCGGTCCCCACCGGATGCTCCTTGATCTGATGTTCGGAATCGTTAGCAGCTTGTCCATTTGGTTGTCCCATTGCTACGCGCTTCCTTGGGTCCAACCATGGTGGTGGAACCGCGCTGCACATTAACTTAGTTAACTTGGAAAAGAGGTCGGCCCCGTGACTGGAAGCTCAACGAGGATTACGACCGTCTGGTAAGGTAATTACCGATTGTTGTATCAGTAATGGTAACCTGCTATTATTGCTGCTCTTCCGTGCTTCGAAGACAAATTTGCCTGCAGTTGCAAGGGTTTGTCTTCTTCTTTCTGCAAATACCAGCTGCAAGGTGCTGATAATGCACGAGCTTTTTGGGCAGGGTGGCAGACGCATGAATGATCGCCTGCTGCCAGACGGTTGGGTTGCCATGCTTGAGTCTTCGTCTGCCGTACCTGAGAATCGCCGTCTATCGGGTGGTTCATCTGGCGGTCAGCGTCAGGAACCGCTTCAGGAACAGGAACGTCTCAAGCAGCAGAGAACGGTGAGAGATCTAGACATGAACAGCGATTTCCCCGACTTCCCTTCGTAGTACATGATCAACAAGACGTCGGATGCTTGGATTCGAACAATCGCGACACCCAAGACGTGCGCTCGGGGCCGGCGCATGGAGCCTTGTCCGGATCCTTGCTAGTACACCCCTCCACGCCAGATTTCTTTCCAATCTGGAAGTGACTTTGACACGCGTTGATGCGCTTTGATGTCTCTCTGCTTTTGCTACTGCTTCGACGAGCCCCTCGCGAGGAATACCATGACTATGACTCGCTTTCGAACTAGTTCTGTTTAATGTACGCAAAAACAGAACTGCCCCATTCTGGCTGGAAGCTATCCACGGATAGGATCCGCCATATTCAGGTCCAAAGGGGTCTCGCCCGTACTCTCAGTAGTCCAGAAGCGCCTCGTTCGAAAAGCAAGTTCAGCTTCGGTGGATATTATTGTTGCTCAATTCAAACTGGTAGGGTAATAATAATTATAAGCTACGTTGTTACCGAACAAGGTCAGTCAGGAGACCCTGTAGTCAGAAGTCACTGTACCTCGGAGAAAAAGAAAACCCTTGTATACAGTACAACCTTGTATACGAATGGTCCCCAAAGCTCCCAGCGGTCCTCTGTTTTCCTGGAACTCGGTTTAAGCAGTATATCTTCTGTCTATCGAGACAGTGGAGTAAGGATCTATGTAATTATTTTCCCCAAGAACTTTTTCCACTCCGGCACGCCCCTTCCTGCTGTTTCCAGGAGAGCTAGCTCGAACAACTGTCACCAGTCTCGTGCAACTCCAGGAGGAGAAATTCTCAATACTTCTGGTGCTTGCAGGGCTTGCTTTACCGCCACGGCGCCACCTACATTATCGATCACTTGTCCACAGCGTTACTGTTACAAGCATCCTTGCAATAGCCGTTGCCTGGACGCCCCAAACTCGGTCGTTTTCATTTCGACTTTTAATATGCTGCGTAACGTGCAATATCCATTTCAGCCTGGACCTCAGAGAAGACCACCAGTCAATATGGTTGTCCAACGGCAAGCTACCCTGTTACTATCTCCCGGTGCCCGTTCTCAGCAGCTCCCCCATGACAGCCTAGTGCTGCAAGACGACGACAGCTGTTCCTCCCGCAGCTACTGGTTCAGCACTGATACAAATTGTTCGATTACATCTCCGAGACAGATAGGCCAGTGGGACCCGCTTGATCAATTAGAGGTAACGGATGTGATTGTGTCTAACAAAAGACACGTTCCCGTCCTACCAGCAGTTCTTTTGTTCTTTCTACATACAATACTGGATATCTCAGGGCCTGCCAGATGGACGGCTCGATCCCTGTTAGACAGGGGGTGCATCTTTCGTCGCGTCGATGGCATTCTTTGACAATGTCTCGAGTCACTTTGCGATGCATGTATCTGACTTGGATGTACAGAAGCAGCTGCGCAGCATTGGAAGTAATAATCTGATGGGCAGAAAGTGCATGGGGAGTCTATCTTGCCTCCAGAAAGGTTAAGGTTGGTCCATGCCGCCATTGTCGAAGCAGTAAGAGCTAGAACGGCGCGTCAGTCGGCTTTAGATCTGGACGAGCGTGGACAACCGCACAGTCCGAGAGCTGCCCTGAGCTTCGGCACATCTGATCAGGCCCAGGGCAGCTGCTGTTCCTTCAGCGTTACGGCTGAAGAGATGACTAGCCATTATTATGCAGTACGCTCGGGGCTGGTGAGCATGGGCCATGTCCATACAGCGTATGCCTGCTAATCTTCCGCGTTGTCTGTTACGGGGGAGGGCTGACGGCGGAACGCGCCTAATACGTACCGTACGGCGTACATAAATGATACGGGACAAGCCCGGCCAATACCGGGCCTAGTGAAAATCACAATTGGTCACCCGACATCAGGCGGACCGAACGTCGCTGTCTGGCCTGTAGGAGGGCGCTGGCCGCGACTGGGGCGTTGGCATGGAGGACGTCGGGGGCCCAATGTCCATGTCCATAATAAATGTGCTTGACGATCATTTGGTTCCGTCAGCGGAGTGAAACAGAACCGGAGGGGCGAGTAGCAGCGAAGCACGGACGCGCGCTCTCTCGAGGGCTTGACGACAGAGAGAATCAGTAGAGCTGGAAGTGGATGCTGGGCGCGACACCTGACCGAGACGAAAGGAGGCATGGCGATTTCCAAGCACCTCGACTCGCATGTAGAAACGCATGCCAGCTGCAAGTCGACCCCTCTTTTTTTTCGCAGGACCCATGACGGGCGGACGGGTCATGCTGCTCGTGACAGTGCCTCTCCAGATGGATTATTTTATCTTCAATTGATGCCATCGTCGTCATCGTGGAAAGTTGTACCGCAGACACCGCGATCAGGAAGCTTCTCTGACATCTCCACTGCCTGTTTCGACCCGGGGATTTGGGGATCGGGGTCATCTGCACCTGTGAACCACGATACTTCTTGACCCGTTTCAGAATGGGCGTGCTCCAGATCGCGCAGTCCCAAGCGGGCTCCACTTCAACCGCCGTCATCAGCGATTTGCCTCGCTTCCCCCGTTTTATCCTGGAGAGTCCTGGCCTCCCCCGGGCCTCCGCTCCGTCTTCTCCAGCAGGAAAGCTCCTCGGTCCCCAGTAAGACGTCAGTTACGTACCGTACCGTATCCTGGCATACAAACCCCCCCCCTTCCCTTCGTACGGTGTATACAGTAGTCCCCGTCCCAAGTCCCAGCAAAACACACCGCACCGCACCGGCGCCATCACCTGTCAGGCCACATCCTCCATCATTCACACCTTCAAGAACGTTGCGCAGCCGCTGCTTGCTGGGCTTCTTCGAACTGCTGGATGCCGTAAACAGGAAGCCTCTCCTTGCTATCCCACATTCACCCTCCTCCACCACACACTGCCACAGCAGTTCTCTGGCCTGCACCACCCACCAACACTCGCTCCCGCCCGAGACCCCCCCCCCTCCCCGCTGCGCCCCCCCAAACGTCGCCTCCTGCTGTTCACTCGGGCGCCTATAACCACATACCACACAAGTTCATCTCCGTACCCTCTTACCTTCCCCTTGTTTGTGCTTCACCAGGGCATTGCCTACCTCTTCTCTCCATTCACCTGTAGGCCATCTCTTTTGCTCCTCGCGGACGCTTTGTCTCTCCGCGTTCCTGCAGCCTCCCCGTGTTGAGCTCCGTCGCTCCATCAACGTCACCTGCCCTCTCCCTCCTCTCCCTCTCTCCCTCTCCCTCTCTTCGAACCCATCAACGTTGCCCGCAAGACACCGGACTCCCAACACCCTTCTGCCACCTCTCCAACTTTCCAACCTCCCCCTCTTCAAACTATTGACCTCCACCACCCCCCGACCGCTGCTGCCTCCTGTGTCTTTCTGGCCCGGGTCCTTTCCTACATTCCTGTGACTGCACTCTTGGCACTCTCTACATCCTGAGCCTGTTGGGTCTTCGGTTTGAGCCTTCCATTCCGCGATTCGTCCCGCCGCGAGTCCGCTTTTCAACCTTCGTCACACGCGCACCTCCACCCAACATCCACCGTCGGACTCTCGCCTATCCAAGGCGCCAAACAGTTGCTCCACCGGTTCCAATCAGCCCAAAACGGACCTCTCAACTACACTCCCTGCCTCCTCTCGTCATCCGCTGCTGAAGTGCAGTCCTCCTTATTCTCGATAGTGCTGCCGGCCGCCGTTCTTTCCCAAGACCCTCGTGATGTCACAGAATAGGTCTGGGGTGTTCTCGAGCCTGCGCATGGGGGGTAAGGAAGATCACCCTAAATGTTGAGTATCTAGCTATGCTATCGAGAGCGGCTGCTGACGATTTCGCGATTGGCTTAACAGAAGTGATACGCGAAAAGGTCCAAGACGGACTGACCGGGGAAACCAAGGAGATGCAGTATACGCAGTGCAAGATCGTGGGCAATGGCTCGTTCGGGGTTGTCTTCCAGACGAAGATGTCGCCCAGCGGCGAGGACGCTGCCATCAAACGGGTGCTTCAAGACAAGCGTTTCAAGGTGGGTTTGGGGAAAGAGACGTGAAAGGACCCGCGTCTCTCCGCGGATGGGCGGCAGCTGATTTCTCTGCAGAACCGTGAATTGCAAATCATGCGGATTGTGCGCCATCCGAATATCGTGGAGCTGAAAGCTTTCTACTACTCTAGCGGGGAACGGGTATGTTGTTCGCTTGCGTGCATGCATTTCTCATGGAACCTCTTTCCTGACTATCGGTCCGACGATAATTGCAGAAAGACGAAGTTTATCTCAACCTGGTGCTCGAATACGTGCCAGAGACCGTGTACCGGGCATCACGGTATTTCAATAAGATGAAGACCACCATGCCGATTCTCGAGGTCAAGCTTTACATCTACCAACTCTTCCGTTCCCTAGCATACATACATTCTCAGGGCATCTGCCACCGAGACATCAAACCGCAGAACCTTTTGCTTGATCCGAACACCGGCGTGCTGAAGCTCTGTGACTTTGGCTCTGCCAAAATTCTGGTCGAAAACGAGCCCAATGTGTCCTACATCTGCTCACGCTACTACCGTGCCCCGGAGTTGATCTTTGGCGCTACGAATTATACTACCAAAATTGGTATATACTCCGTGTTTCCCATAATCCAGGATCTTGGAATTACTAATGTATGGTAGATGTCTGGTCCACTGGCTGTGTCATGGCGGAATTGATGCTGGGACAACCTCTTTTCCCAGGAGAGTCCGGCATTGATCAGCTTGTGGAGATCATCAAGGTTCTGGGCACTCCGACCCGTGAACAAATTCGTACGATGAACCCCAATTACATGGAACACAAGTTCCCACAGATCAAACCTCACCCCTTCAATAAGGTATTGTTTTCACATTGGACTGCTGGCTTGAGAGGTTTCTGACAGGTGTCCAAAGGTTTTCCGTAGGGCTTCGCACGAAGCTATCGATCTCATCTCAGCTCTCCTAGAGTATACGCCAACACAACGTCTCTCCGCAATCGAGGCCATGTGCCACCCCTTCTTTGATGAGCTTAGAGATCCGAACACACGCTTGCCTGACTCGCGTCATCCGAACAACCCCCCAAGAGAGCTCCCGAAGCTCTTTGATTTCTCACGTCATGGTAAGACTCACTATCGCCGGGATGATATAGTTATTCCTGGAAAGCTTTGGGCTGACACCGACTTGCAGAACTTTCCATTGCACCCGCGATGAACAGCCGGCTGGTCCCTCCTCACGCGCGTGCTGCGCTTGAGGCTCGCGGGCTCGACATTGATAATTTCACGCCTCTTACGAAGGATGAAATGATGGCACATCTTGACTGAGTCAAGATGTGCACATGCGTCACGATATACACGCCTGTTCGGAGTGCTGTCTCTTGCACGGTGCGCGATCATTCTGATTTCATGCCATACGGGGTTCCCATATTCATGCATCGGGCGGTCTTTCAACTCGAGAAGAAGCCTTGGAAATATGTTTAGACCTCACCATCCGTGAGGGAACGGGGAACTAGTTCCCCTGAGACAAAAAAAGTGCCATCCATGTCATGACGGGAAAATGGGCAATGAGTCATGATAGCTTCATGCAAATGGGGATGTGATGATATAGCGTGGAGTTTTTCTTTTCGAGGTGTCTGGGGCTGCTCTTGGGAGGCAAAAAGATGATACCCCTGCTGCGTGAGTCTGCTTGCGGGGGTTATTAGGTCTGCTTAGCTTCATATCCGAATTGAAGGGTTTTGGTGAAAGAGGGCAATGGGTGCAGATTACAAAATGCGGAGGGATCTAGCGTCCCGCAAGCGCGTTTGGATGTGTGAGGATGATTCGAGTGCACACGAGCTGTGAGTGTGCCATGATATGGGCGCTGGCGATCCCCGACCCAGACTTTGCAGCACTATTTGCCCCCCTTTTTTGTTTTTTTTTCTAATTGCCATCATTGTCCTCAGACCCAACCTTGTTCGTTTGGCTTGACTTGGCTCCGGGCCATTGTTGATTGGCGTGGTCAATGGTGATGCTGCATGTTCTGTAATTCCCAAAGCAGGCTATTTGTTTTTCTTCAATCTAGAGACTCCCAAGATGCCATACCTGGAGGCTTGCATTCGCTAACATGTATAATCATTGGTTCACTTACCATTTTTTTCCTCATGGTTTGCCTGTGAACCACCAAAATCGATAGGTACCCGTCCGCTATGCCATGCATGGCCTAATAATGATGCCTTTCCAATGTTTCATCTCCCAGAAACTCGTCGTCTTCGCGCCGTTGGAAATACCATTTTCTTCCCATTGCTGCATTGCTGCCAGTGCTTAGGTGCTCCGGGCTGAATTCCTTCTTTTCCCTTTAAATCTTCCTGCCTTTCCTCCAAGTAACCCTCCCTTGCAGTGCGATGCCCAGCTCGTTCCCTGTAGCAACGTGTCTGCTTTCTCTAAACAGGTTACGATAGTCGCTAGGGGTGATTGCCGCTCTTATGAGACCCCAGGTTCTTATCTCTCGAGTCTGTGAATCCTGCGCATGTGTATTTCTCAGCCTTGATTTCTCATTTGAACTTACAGACAGCTAGTTGGTTTCTTAAGTCTCAGACATACTATATTTGACTGAACGTTCACAATATCTAAAGCGAATATCTTGCACGTATCTTTCTTATCTATCTCTCCTATTTCCGGAGCATGATAAGCAAGAGAGGTTATTCTACAGCAGAAACATGAATGGTACAAGTGGAGATTTACCACTGTCCCTCCAACTCTTGAAGTATGGCTATTTGATCTAATTCTCAAGAGGCTTGCCCCTGATATTTTAGAGCGATGATGAGCAGTAACACAATATTTTCTTATGCAGTCTAATGTACCTTGTAGGTGTACCTTATGTCTGGCAGTTTAACTCCACAAAATTGCAGAAAATAGGAACCGAAGACAATAAAATTTTCTGATACAATATATATATATATCCTATTAAACCTCGATTTGAAGCCTTTTGACCTTTAATGTAGCTGATCACATGACATAACTGTGCTCAAGGCAAATCATCCAAGATCGGAACGGAGGATCACAGGGGCCGACCGTCCTGGCCTGTTTCGGATTGGCGTGTTTGCATCGTCGCAGCTGGCAGCATCCACCCTTTGACGCCTCTTCTACGGCGCTGACCCATCTGCGATTCAGTTCTGTGCTGCTTCACCCAGGAAGGTCTGCTCTCAGCTTTGACAGAGGCGTGTTGGGAGCCATCTGCTGTCATTGTGAGCCTCGCCGCTCTCTGCGAGAAAAGCAGCCCATTCAACTGGAACGAGTTTCGCAAAGACAGTCTGCTAAGTTCTCTAGACAAGCAAATCTGTTGCGACGCGCAGCTGCATAGCTGGGGCCAGCTTGAAAAGGTGGGATCCTGGCCACGTTCTGCAGTGCTTCTGTATTGTATCTCTTCGCGTTCATCGGGTTATTATTTTGTGTTTAGATGCTGATCTATTAACATGCGTTATAGGCTAGTATTTGAGCTGATTCCAGCGTCCATTGCGCATCTGACACACCTTTTTTGATTGTATGCTACGGCTCCTGAGCTTCGACTCTCCAAATTGGAGTTTATAATCTGGTAGAAGAGCGGACACGGGACACAAAGAATGGCCGACTACGAACGTCGCAACCACGGTCACAGGGGCGGGCGTAAGAGGCGCTATAGAGGTCCGTAACCGAGGGCTTAAATAATAACATAGTTGCCAGTTTCTTTTCTGACAACGGCTTCCAGATGATGATGAGTATGACCGCCGTCCGCAGAGGCGCAGATATGAGGAACCTCTTGTCGCCAAAGTTCGGAGGCAGTTATTGACAATTGCCGAGTCTGTATGCATATCCTTCTCCTCAGGCTTTGCTTCTATGTTGTATTTTGTGGCGCTGACAGAGCTCGTTTGTCTGAAATAGGCTGCGCGGAGGGCAGAGGACGATGTTGCGGGCATCGCAAAGACCGTTACAGAGAACTACGAAGATGAGGAACTGAGAAACAACTTCGTGGAACTCGTCATTCAACTGTGAGAATTCCTCTTAGGATTCGTCGCCTCGATATCTTTTAACTGCTAACACAGGTGCTTCCACCAGTGTCTTGGAACAGCCGTTCAAGATTCCATTCGTCGCGGCGACCGTCCTAGTCGCTAATAGCCAGAAGTCAGAAGTCGCCGTGGAGGTGCTGAAGAAAGCCGGCGAAGCTGCGCAGAACTACCTCAATCTTGGGGCCTGGCGCGAAGTCAAGCTTATTCTGCGATTTCTAGGCTGTCTCCAGGGTCTGTTCGAGGGCGATGGTATCTTTCCTATTCTAGAAGAGCTGTTCGCGCGTGCAGTCGACTTGCAGACAGCTTCTTCGGAAGACGTGAGTATATCTATCCTGATTGCTGTTGAAAGAACGGGAATTAATACTTTTTTCTCTACATCTTAGTTACTCGGCCTCGAGCTCGTCAAGATCATCCTGTTCACCATTCCCTATGTACTGGCGTCTTCTGCGACAGGTTATGAGACCCATGCATCCGCTCTTCTCGAGAAGACAGATATCATCGCCTCAACACCGCATACCCTAGTCTCATTGGTTGATCCTTTTGTGACGGAGGACAGACCAGTAGCGACACAAAGTATTATAAGTTTGCTTCAGAGTCAACTTCAGGAAGAGGCGAATCGGGCTTGGGAGCTCGCTTGTGTTCCTCGGCCGTGGAGAATACCACGCGAAGGCGAAGGCGAAGGCGAAGCCGAAGCCGAAGGTCCTGATCCTTTGCAGACCGCACCGAAGCACGCATTCCCTCAAATAACTGTTCCGAACCCTGTCAGAAATGGACCGAGAGCAATATTCCCGGAGGTCTATTTCTCTGTTTATTCTGGTCAGGAATTCGAGACGGTTCCCCCAACTTCCGACATCGCATCGTCCTTATTGAGGGATGCTATTGTTGACACCATCAATATCCTCGACTTCAACCGCATCGCAACAGCCAAGTTTCTGATCGACGTTGATTGCTATTTCTCCCCAAACACTTTCGTCAAGCGCGCAACTCCATTCGACAAGCTGCGTGAGGTCGCAGGTGACCGTTCAACTTGGAAGCCAGAAGACGTCGCTGTCGATGCCGTATTCTCGCAACTCTTCCAGCTTCCTACTCCTGAGCACAAGTTCGTTTACTATCACTCGGTACTCACAGAGTGCTGCAAGGTTGCACCGGCTGCCATCGCCCCAAGCCTGGGACGTGCTATTCGTTTCCTGTATCGCAATATTGAGAAACTTGACCTTGATTTGAGCCATCGCTTCTTGGATTGGTTCTCTCATCACCTAAGCAATTTTGGATTTACCTGGAAATGGACCGAATGGTAAGTCTAACGAAATAGCATTCCACATTATAAATCTTTAGGAAAAGATCTAACTTCATGATAGGATTGAGGACCTCGAACTCCCAGTCGTTCATCCGAAGATGGCTTTTATCACGGGTGCTCTGGACAAAGAAATTCGCTTGAGTTTCGCTCAGCGTATCAAAGGGACTCTGCCAGATCCTTACCACGCCTTGATACCAGAAGGGAAGGAGAAAGATACTCCTGATTTCAAATACGCATCAGACAGTAAGTCCGCTACTTTGCTCATAGACTGGAGTACTCTTTTGATGCTGACAAAGCCCAGCAACACCTTATGCCAAGGAAGGCAGGGAAATTATGCAGCTGATTCGCAAGAAAGCCTCTGATGAGGAGATTCAACCGGTTATTGCCTCAATTGAGGAACAAGCCAAGGCTCTAGGTATTGAGGACCCAATGCTTCCGTCGACCGATGCGTTTGTCACTTCCATCTGCTATGTCGGGGCCAAATCCCTCTCTCATGTCCTATCTTGTATTGAACGAAACAAGGAACGGCTGCTTTCTATTGGTCCTCGATCGCCCCGTGCCCGTCGTCAGATCATCACTTCAGTCATGGAATACTGGGCTGACCAGCCTGGCATCGCCGTAAATATTATCGACAAGCTCCTCAACTATACGATCTTGACACCTCTGTCTGTCCTCGAATGGGCGCTCTTGGACAATTTGGCTGCAGGAACAATTCTTGCCAAAACTCATATATATGAGATGATTGCTGCCACTATTGGAAAGGTTACAAACCGAATTCGACAAATCGTCGCAGCCCGTACCCAGCCGGGTCTGTACGAGCCTCAATTGAGTGTCTTGGATGAGACCCTCAAACGCGAGAAGGGTGACATGCAAACCCTCTTCAACCTGATTGAGGACTCGATTGTGTCGGTTGCCGGTGGTAGTAATGATCAGTTGATGGAGAGAGGCGATGGAAGTGGAAACCTGTTCGAGGATGAACTCATCCGCCATTGGGGACGAAGATGGTTAAGAGTCTTCAGGAGAAAAGCTGCTGTCGAGGAGTCTTTCATATCTGAGGCCATGGCCAACGCCACGCCTCTTGGCACAACTGCGCCTGTACCTCCTCAACCTGTCGGACAGGAGCCGGGTGCGAATGCCGCTGCCGCGGACAGCAACCCTCCTCCCGCTGAGGAGACAGATGGTCTCGCTAACATCTCTTAACATACCTAGAGAAAGATCCAGGACAAGCATGTTTCTTTTACTCCTTGTCCTAAAAGACGATATCCTATCAGAGCATTATCTGCAGCATCATCGTCTCTTTTTCTTTTTGTCTGCTCCTTCATTGTTCAATTGGACTAGTACTACCATCCCTGCTTCTCGATGTCCGTGTATCCATATGTCCCCTTGCGCGCAGATCTCCTTGCGCAAAATATCTCTCGATGCTACAAGCTCCCGTTTTTCTTCCATGCCTGTCTTATTATTATCATCAGACATAAAAAAGAGAAGAAGTATACTACAACTAAATTGTGTTTTTATTTTTCTTTATTGTTTCAATAAATGAATGGATTGTGTCCGTCTGACATTCGCGCGGGTTTTTATTATTATATAAGTATTTCCCTTTCTGTAATCGGAGCCAGCCCTTTTTCTGCAATTTCTCGTCGAGAGATTGACCGGGTCGCCTTGGCTCATCGAAGCCTCTTTAACGTCTGGTTTTGCTTGACGCTCCGATGCGGCAATTCCGCATGTCAGATGGATTGTTTCCGCTACGTGGCAAGGTGTTCCATCAGTACAAGAAGGCAAAGAAAAGTTTACTTTGCTCTTATTATCATATCATTACTACTAACTTGGTGCCAAGCACTTCATCGCGCCATATAGAGGATTCGATTACACAAGACCATTATTATTATTAATCAAGTTTAACATCCATATGGAGCCTTCCGGCTATGATAGACCCACACAAGACCATTAAATGTATTGCCGTTTCGAGTAATACATATATATATATATATACATACACATGGGTCCTCTGAAGCCGATCCGATCAGACGTTAAACGAGGCTCTCTGCGTGTCCGGGGTCTCCCCGGTATCCAGCGCATGGCCATCCACGTTCCGGCCGAGATCAAAGATCCGTCCGAGGAAATCTAAGTCGCTGTCTATCATGAACTCGCCGAGTTCCATTCCGACGGGCGACTGGTTGCTGAAGTTCATTCGGTTCTGCAGGTGAGGGGTGTTTTGGGACGCGGGTGTTGAGGCTAGCCCGGGCGCATATCCGTGAAAGTTGCCGAGGCCGTTGTTGAGAGCTGCATGGCTAGATGCTGTTCCGGTACGCATCGTCAGGGACAGATTCTTTATTTCCTTTAAGAGGGGAGAGACCACTTACTCAAATGATTGAGTGCCAAAGAAAGTTGGACGAGATATTCGATACACCGCTCGATCACGCGGTTTCCGGAGTCAAGGTGTCGCAAGGCTTCAGCTGCCAAGTCCAAATAAGGACGAGAGCGCTCGACCACGCTCCATTGAGAAGGGTCGTGGAGACTCTCCTTTGAAGAGACAAGGAGCGCTCCGAATATAACAAGGCCTGCGTTGAAGGCTGTTTTTCCGTGTTAGCGACTGGGGAAGAAAGAACATGCAAGACACGGATATGATACGTACTGTAGTAGAGAGAATAATTCCAGGCCCCTAGAATTTCCCGGCGCCATCCAGTGGACGATGCGATAGTATGAACCGTCGATATAATCATGACAGCCGATTCCACGCAGTTTTGCACGCTGCTAATTCCCACTTGTTGAAGTATCTTCTTTTCTTGGTTGGCGCTGTCGTTTGCGCCGTAAGCATCCAGAAACTTCTCGAGGAACTTGCGGTGGAGCAAGATGCGAAGGTTATGGTAGCGCAAGGATAGTACAATGTTGAACCTTTGAAGAATCACATCATCCGGGGATATTTTCTCTATGTCTTCGGGCAGGAGCGGCTTGTGGAAAACCTGGAGTCCCAGCGACGGCAGGAGCTGTACCTGCCATTCCTCCAGCTGGCGTTCACCCTCGAGCACTTGAGATACCACATGGACGGTCGTTGGGGTATGCTCAAACCCCAGATTCTGCCCATAACAGGTGTCGATGACGTTATACATTACGACGTATAACTTTCTATGGAATATCATCAGTAGGGCGCCGATAAACTGAAGCTCCTCGACCTTACATAGCAGCTGTAAAGAAGAAGCCATCTAGCTGTGGACCAGGCTCAAGTTGTGTTGTGTGACCCAGCATTTGCATGTCTTTAAGGGGCATGTCTAGTTTCACATAAGATTCCGGGATGGTGCACGGACGGCCAAATGTCATGCTCAGCGTCCTAGGGTGGAGTGTTAACAACTCAAAGTAAAAGCAATAGGTAACCCAAGCATACCGATCGAGGATGATACAACCAAACCAAGTCCGCTTCCGTATCTCGCGTTCCAGCGGAGCGAATCCCTGATTCGCATCAGGAGAGTGGAGGCCTAGCTGAAAGGCCGCGGTAATAGCAAGACCATGTGCGTTCCACGCTTGGACTGACTTCTGAGTACCCTGAAGGTACTGTCCTAATATGAGCAAATATTGCACTAGAGACCGTTTTGTTCAGTTAAAAGCCCCACACATAATCGACACGTCGCTACTGGGAAACTCCCACTTACCCATTTCGAGGCTTGTATTTCTCATGGATTCCCTGCCACAGAGCCCATTGGCTCTCTGGTAGTAGATATCAGACTCCTCGATTCTCTTCTCAGCAGGTATGTCATTGTCGATGGAAAGACTCGTCGCTATCGCCAAAATTATATTCAGCAGACCGAGCCACGTTCTGCGGACCTTGGTGAAATTGTCCCTCTTCATCTGAAAGTATGTCTCACAGAAAGACTGTTCGTGAATAAATGGGAGCAGCTGTCCTGTCTTGAGGAAGTACTGCCTGATGAGACTCCAGGTGCGAGGTTCTGGAGGCAAGGCGTAGATATTCACGCCGTCAGAAACGTTGCCGCTTCGTCTCCGGCTGTACGTATCCGGGGCTGGCTGAGAACGCGAAACGCTCATCATTCCACCGCCTAGGCGTTCGTAAGGAGATACTGATGGGACACAGGGGTTGCGTGAATTTCCTCGAGCTATGGCTCGTGAAATGTGACGCATGAAGGCAATGTTCGAAGAAGGACCTTAGAACTATGTCAACAACTTCCAGGCTGATATAAAGCCAAGCAGAACAAGACATATGTCATACCGAAGAACCCGCAGTCCTCTTCATCCGTGAATTTGATTGCACCCATACCGTCAATCGAATTCTCCGAGGTATCGACTTCTCCCATTTCCGCTCTATTGGGGTTGACACCATTGGAAGGGACATGCGCAACGGAATTCCCATCCCTGGCTGCTGGAGTCCCGTCCCCCGGCGGGAAGCTGGCCTCATTCTGCGGAGCAAACTGCTTGTCCTGCTGGCCGGCATTGCGTGCCTCCCGCAAGGGCCGGAGGAACTCCTCGATATTCTCGATACGGTGCTCGAGCTGGGCGACATAACTAGTACGCAGGGTTAGACTTGACCGGGACTATAGAGGGAAAAGATAAGTTGTACTCTTTGCCGACAGTCAGGTTGGACGAGGCCCCAACCTGCTGGTAGACACAATCACAACCCAGTTCCTTGCACAAGGAACACTTTGGCCGGCTTCCATCACACTAGAGGGTCAAGCGTCAGAACTTCTCTAAGGTTGGACCTCGTCCAACGTCCGGGGGACATACACGTGACTTGCGGTTCCGGCACGTGCTACATGCCAGGGCGACCCTGCGCCTCTTGCTGGGGGGCGCTGGGGCGTCGGCCAGCGGCCGTGCCCCGGGCGAGGAGGGCCTGCCGGGGCTGGCGCTGGCGCTATTCTCCCTTGCGTTGAAGGACGGCGACATGGCCGCGCGCTTCGACAGAAGGGCTGTGGAAGGATCCGGGGAAGTCTGCGGGGAATGCGGTTGGGACGGATTCCGGGGGTGGACGGGGAAGAGTCGGGAAGGTCACGCTTTATATGCTGGCCGACTCGGCCGCAAGAAGGGCCTCTCCGCAGCAGAACCCCGCATTAAGCGCGCCCCGCACGGTGCCGGCAACGCAGCGCGGGTGAGCGAAAAGGGACATTCGTCGTTCCTGGAGGCCGCCATGCGCTGATACGCTGGTGGCCCTCCCGATTTATCCGAGCACGAGGTGTCTGCGCCTGTGGCTGATCGTGTCTGCCGCGTGTCCGTTGTCCTGCAGCTTCGAAGCCACGCACCTCGTCCTCTCATCTTGCCGTCGGGCCGTCGGGCCGATGGCCTGCAGCTTCATACTGTCAAGGGCTTGCTTTCGCGGAAGTTCGAATGATTCCTTAGAGCACCGAACAGGTGGTTTCTATACTCGAAAAAAAGGTGAGGAGAATGATTCAATTGCTCCTGTGATACTAGAAGATCTCTAACTTACAAAGAAGGGGATGAAAGGGTCTTATACCCTAAGATATTGAATGCAAAAGGTACTAATGACCGATCCGGAAGGTGCTTCCTCGTTGAGTCCGATTAACACCTTCCCTAACAATACGACATACGTCGACCATCCTCTGACCTCGCCGGGGCCCGCAGCTCACGCGATCACCACGTCTACAGCAGTGCCATGCTTCTCATGCACAAGACAAATAATGTAATATTTCATTCTCTCTCACGTTAAGCGCTCGTCCGAGGAATAATCGTAGCCCGCCTGGCCGTTCCACATAGACCGCCTTATATCCCCAAAAAAAGAACCAAACCTAAACCATATATGGATTCTGTACAGAACAAAACTTTTAGACCCCCCAAACCCTTACAGCTTGGCTACGCCCTTCCACCGTCCAATGAAGTCCAGGATGTTTTGGTGCACCTCCTTGGGGTGTGTGAAGCTGAGGAAGTGCACGCCTCCCTTCAACGGGACAAGTTTCGCCTCCGGAGCGTTCGTAAACAGCTTGATCTCTTCCTGCGCATTCGCAACGCTGAAGACTACGTCATCGGTGCCCTGTGAGAGTGGTCAGTGCTCTGATTCTTCGCCGACAACTAGACGATCTATCATACCTGCAGCCAGAGGACCGGGCACTTCACGTAGGGCAGCCGCGCATGTAATCCGTCACGGGTGCTGAGGTTCAGGGCAGCCATGCAGATCCTCCTCTTACCGTCATCACCCTGGTAAGTGTTCTTGATGGTGTTCGCCCAGGTGTCTCTCAGGGAGCGGGGGCATGTCTTTCCGTATCCAATTTCCATCAGGAAGTCATAATAACCGTCACCCGGCTCGAACTCTGGCATGGGAACGTGGTTTCCGGCCAGCGTGACCAGGCCCGAAGTGGCCCCCGGACCGTCCCAGCAGCCAAGTTCACGGGTCCTGGGAGATTCGTAATCCATGGACGTGCCGACAAGCACAATGCCTTGTATCTACTCGAATCGGTTAGTGACTGGGACCATGAGAGGAAGATATCGAATTCCCGACTTTCTGGGGCGCAAGGAGAGCCATCCGAGCGGATATCCAGCCGCCCTGGGACGTTCCCAGCGCAAATGCCTTTTCAATACCGAGAGCCTCCAGGAGCTGAAGGCTCATGATAGCCGAATCCCAGTACGTAAACGTCTCGCTCTGGGTTCGAGTTGCGCCATGGCCAAGAGGCTCGATCGCGAGCAGGTTCAGCTTGTCTGTAAGTCCCCGGTTTTCAAACTCTGGCAGATAGTAGTCCACCGTTGTAGTGAATGGGATTATGAGAACGAGCGTAGGCTTTGAGGGGTTTGGAGAGGGCGATGAGAGCCGGTAGCCCACACTGATGCCTCCCAAATGAGGCACTCTAAGCGTCTGTCTGGCTGGAACCATCTTGGAGAACTGCACTGCAAGTTGTACACACTTTGAGATACCGCGTTGACCGGTGAGAAGGAAGTAGTATGGAGAAGCCTGAACACGTCGATCTAACTTCAGCAAATATATGTCCCTCTCTGGCGCAGAACGGCACATGGATTATCCTCGGCTTTGGTTGTTCTGGTTCACAGTTGTCATAGATCCCTAAATCCCCGAAGCTCCCCTAACTCCCCGGAATCGCCGTATAACTTATCAACAGCTCGCATGATAAATACTCATCGCAGCCAGGATCTCGAAGTGTGCTCAAGCAACAGGACAAGTTTCCTACATTCAAGGAATTTTTTTAGTGTTGTTGTCCACTCTTCAGTGAGATCCTATTCTTCACGACACAGATATGGTGAGTAGCCGAAGCTCTCGAGAGCATCTTCCAGATTACTGACTCGACAAAAGGCTTCCCGTGACATCCATGTTGGTATTGTCGGCGCCGGGATCGGTGGTCTCGCCGCAGCCATCGCATTCCGGCGAGCTGGCGTGCGAGTGACGGTGCTGGAAGCTGCTGAGCAGCTTGGTGAGGTTTGTATACCCTCTGGGTTCGAACTCTAAAAGAGGAGACCATTAACGGGACTGTAACGATACAGATCGGTGCCGGAATCCAGATGACTCCTAACGTTTCCGTTCTCCTTCAACGATGGAACGTCGCCGATGTGATTGGAGAGAACCTCGTGCAGTTTGAGGAGCTGAACATGCGCCGCAAGGACGGCACCCGGGTTGGCCACACCAAGATCGCAACTCTGGAGCGCTCTTTGGGGCGGCCATGGTGGGTTGTCCACCGTGCCCACCTCCACGACGGTCTTGCCACTGTTGCGAAGAAGCTGGGTGCCGAGATCTACATTGATTCCCGTGTTGCGAAGGTCGAGTACCAGAGCGGAGACAAGGTGACCGTGGAAACCGTGAAGGGCAAGAGATACACCTTCGACCTCTGTGTCGGCGCGGATGGAATCAACAGTATTGTGCGGAGGACCTTGTTCCCCCATGTCCGTCCTGAGCCGCCCACCACCAACTGCGCATACCGCGCCATTGTGCCTTATGAGCAGATCCGCAAGGACCCGGTTGCCAAGGAGATCATTGAGAAGTTAACCATGGAGGTCTGGATGGCCCCTAACGCATACATCATCACGTACCCGATAAGCGCGGGCAAGGACTTCAACCTCGTTCTGTCGCACCACCGCCCAGAGAAGCTGCGCGCCACGGAGACACAAGTGCCCATTGAGGAGCTGCGGAATGAGTACAAGGACTTCGACCCTCGTATCAAGCGAATTGTCGACATGATTCCTCACACTGTGAGTCTTTCCCCTGGAATGCATTGGATGAGAAGAGACCGTTGTGCTGACCACTTAACCTGTTTCTAGTCCCGCTGGCCCCTGATGGTGACCGGCCCTATGGAGTCCTGGTCCTCGCCTCAGAAGAACGTCGTCCTCATCGGTGATGCTGCCCACTCCATGGTGAACCACATGGCTCAGGGAGCTGCCACCTCCATGGAAGACGGAGCCTTCCTTGCCAAGTGCATTGGTGCCGTTGCCCAAGGAAAGCTCAGCTTGCGTGAGGCGATCAACCTCTACGAAAAGGAGCGTATGCCCAAGGCCTACGCGAAGCAGCAGGTGTCGTTCCTCAACGGTGCCATCTGGCATCTGCCCGACGGCCCGCAGCAACGAGCGCGTGATGCCGCCATGGCGCCGGAGCTTGAGGGCAAGTACTACGTGAGAAGCAGCAACCTGTACGGTGACCCACAGACCGTGTTGGAGGTCTACGGGTACGACGTCGAGGCTCACGCGGATGACGCTATCGCGAAGTACCTGAATGGCGGTAGGGAGCCGGCTCACCCTGAGACTGGGGTGACTCCTGAACTGCAACAGAAATACATGGACTGGTTCCTGGTGGACGAGGCGAAGCGAGGCGAGCGTATCCAGAAACTGTGAAATGCGTGTTATGTATAGTACATTGTTTGATGAAATGACCTGTGTATAGAACTCTTCTCGATTGAATGTTAGTTTGAATTTAATGGATCAAAGCAAGCGACGTTGGATATAAGCTCTGCAGCCTCCTGCCAAGAACCACGGGTTTGTGGCACCATATTCAGGACCAGCCCATGCCTAGACACAAGAACCTCGTGCCAAGGCAAACAAATGCTTCTGCCTGGCCCACATGTTCTCCTAACCTATGGAATAGCAGAATATGGTTCTTGTACAGAGTCAATGCGTGAACTAGGTCAACTCTGATACAATATAGTGAAACAAGATGAAAGGATTTGCAGGAGAGGTAGCGTAAGGGATTATTAATAGGAATATCAGGTAAGGCTACGGTGCTGTGCGAAGTATACATACATTCTCTTCGGTATATCTCTCGTATTTCCACCTAAGGGCGTTGGATTCGGATCATCATTCCCATTGTATGTACAGTACTCGATTTCCACAAACATGACAAATCTGGATGATAGCTAGTGCTCGAGATAAAGTACTGCGTCACAGTTTAGGTCCGTCTAGCAGCTGGTAAAATCAATTCAACAGTTTCTCGTGATGGTCTCCAAGCTGGAGAGGGAAAGACTACTAAACCTTCACGGTGTACTAAAACCAGTATCAAATAGACGAGTCATTACAAAATATAGACAGTTCGAGTGGTTTCTGAAGACAGTTTCTGCCCCATTGTATCTTTCATCCACGTGGACATTAAGGATGCTCTTCATCCAACAAATACATCTACGATTCTTTCTACCGAGTACGGTACACCGAAGGGAAGGGGTGTGTTGCGCAGCTGGCCGTTGTGAGGCGCTCCGTAACATAAGCATCTATCGGATTTTATATATAGCATGATATTGTCTTATCGGACACAACACAGCATTCCATTCTTCTTGAAAGCCCAGCTTGTGGTAGGATCGAGCTCGATCAGAGCGCGACTTTTGTTTATGCTGGCTTTCAGAGACGTTGTATGCACTGTACAAACAAAGCACAAGGACCGAGCTCTCCATTGTTGACCTGTAGAAAATTTATGGGCTTTAGAGTTGAGCAGATGGAGATGGAGACAACAAATGTTATCCAGCAGAGACTAATAATGACAAACATGTCTGTTGTACTGGACACGAGAGGCCTGTTAAAACGTGGGAGTTGAAACTATACATCTAAGTACATGTACATACAACACCAGGTTATATTGTAGTTACACCATGATCCAAGCATCCTCTTATAAAATTTCTCATTATTTGTTTCGGAGGTATATTCAATACAATGTGCATTTGGACAAACCTCAAATGTAAAAAGTATATATTAGCATGCAAATCAGTATGTGAGACCTGCAAAAGGCATCATTCTCTAATTACAGCTTTTGTTTCTGTTTAACAAGCGCTACCCACCATCAACATGGTGGGTGAGCATGATAATAGATACAGGATAAGCAAAGCAACCACATCGTTGACCATCCTCATTCCCATTTTGCTTCCAACTATGTACACTGTAGGGTTGGTAGTAACAAGTGAAAAGCCAAAGAGATCACGGACCAAATGACCATCTCAGGCTTCCATGTGAACTTCAAAAGTATTAAACGCTCATAGAGAAACAAATATGACAAGAATATATGAAAATTTAATTACAATGGTGAGGGTAATGATGGTGCAGGTTATTAATAAGCGATAATAAGTCAACATGTGTTCATAACTTCAAAACCATTCGCTATCCTCTTCAAGGTCACGGACTTCGCATTATAGGGGATGGGTCGGTGCTTGCAGCTGGGACGTTACCGAATGCGGTCGGCACATCGACCTCCCCTCCCCGGGAAGGATAACACTTTCAGATCTGACCGAGGACAAATCCAAAATCCCAGAACTTCCCTCGGTCTGACCTGGCAGGGTGCCACGACTTGGCCACGCTTCTTCCAATATCCCAGTCAAGGATCGAGTGAGAGAGCCTGCTCAATATCCAGCACTCTGGGTTTGAGTCCAGCATGCTCGGCCTCCTATAGGAAAACGAGTCCTGGTAGCACAAGACAAAACTCAGAGGTTCTTCTTCGCTGTCTCTTCGTTCACGTAACTGCGGTCGTCAGTTCCCTCGACAGTCTTCAGAATAGCCTCCATTTCCTTGGTCTGCTTCTTCCACTCCTGTTCAGCCATCTTTGTCTCGCGCCGGAAGAGTTCGTCGTTTGGCTTTCTGTAGCTGCCGCCCAAGCGGTCCCAAAGCGTGGTGAACTGTCCATAGTTGTAGTTGAAGTAGAGATGGTGCATAGTGTGGCAAGCGGCGCCGTTAATAACAGGGCTGTTGGCAACATATTCACCGTCGTGAATCAAGACCGTCCAGAAGTTGATAAACCCGAAAAGGATCACATAGGCAAACTTCTGAAGAGGGAACACGAAAGGAAACACGTGGTATGGGACACTCTGGGCCCAGCCATCAACGGGGTGGAAGGCATGGGAGGCGAAGGGGCTCGGCATAATCCACTTGTGGTGAGGCTTGTGAAGGGTCTTGTAGACGAGTGGATGATGCAAACCCCTGTGGATCCAGTAGATGAAGAAATCCGTAAACGCGATGAACAGCGGGAACTGCAAGATGCTGTAATATGGGAATGGCTCATCGGAGACCGAATCGTAAAGCTTGGCATATCCTCGCACTTCAGCCACGAAGAAAGGAACAGTCAGGATGGACATCACGGGCATTGACCTCATGGTCTGTGCAATCTCGAGACGAATCTGGTTCTTGAGATATTTGGGGTGTTTGATGGTTGTCTTGTCCCATACGAACATGTACGACAGACTTGCGCAGATGAAGTAGATAAATAGACCAAAGATCCTTTCGACAGGAGCGATAAACGTCAGCAATTGACTGTTCGACGGCGGAACAGGGTGGGGTGAGCTGCGAACCAGGTGATCAAAAAGAAGCTGACCGACTGTCGGTAGATATTGTCTCTTGGCCAAGCGCTCAAATAGGCATACTTGGACGGCTCGAGGCGGAAAAACTTGGTCGCAGGCTCATAGACATAAGAGTCTGGCTGGCCGAAGAATGACAAGGTGCCATTGAAAACACTGTCACTGGGGAATGTGATTGAGGAAGAGAGCGAGGCTGGAACGAGCGTCGCGTACAGGCGATCGCCCAAGAAGGTGTCCCAAACCTCGAGGACGATATCCATGGTTGCTCGAACGGGCGATGCGCGGATGCGACTGGTGAAGGTTCGTCAATTGAGGTCTAACTTTGGTAAGGAGTCGTATCTAGGGCGTAGGTTGCGGGTGACGAGACATGAATGAGAGGAGTGTGGTTGTGGTGGATGGACGGGGTTTGAGAAAACGGGGGAGAAGGAGAGTTATCAGATCGTGGCTTGCGCGGTCTTAACCGTCTTCAGCGAGCGTGTGGTTCAGAGTATCACACCAGGCGGGAGAAAACGAGCCGTGACCTGATTTGTAAGGAGATGAACCGTTGAGAGTTGCTATGCAATTTGTGCTCCTCTCTGCTGTTTGGCCAACGGCCCCTGGGTGGAGAAGCGCTCAAGCCTTAAGGGGCCGGCTCGGCCGCTGGATGTTCCGGCCGACGGGCGTCTGGAAAACACGGAAGTCCAAACATGCCTGCGCGCGCGTTTCGCATTCGCCAGCGCCTTCGCGAACTAAACGCGGGCGCGGGTTGCAACTTCAAATTCTGCAAGATGTCTACTCTCATGGCTATCGCCCTATTGCTCGGGCGTAAGGGCATACTACATATCCAGCTCCATTGGTATGGCTATAAGTACTTCATCACCGAAGGAGCTATAACTATAACACCTCTCAAGATTCGGCACAACTCTATAGTTCAAAATGGCGGGGGCCTAGGAATCATTTCCACCGTTAAATGAACTGTGGCTTCGAGATAACTGCCTTCCAGATTTATACAGTATACATTGATGATGAACCTGGAGTCTGCATCAGGTTTTAGCGTCAGCCGGATGTTGGCTGCGATTCCGTCAGACCGGATCATCTCCACCTGGAAGCAGTGCTGTAGCTATTATTACTACTGCTGCGTGTGGAAGGTGAAAGGAGAAGCTAAAAATGGCAATTTAGGCAGTTTAGGTACGATGGTCGCTGCTCAGACAGCAAAAGGGTTGACTTCTGAGGGCAACGGATAAGCTACCGAGGGAGCAGCCGTGGTAACACCACATATCGTCGTCACACGCTGCCGGCAAGTCGGTTTAATCATGCGTCGTAGAACCGCCATCCCCGAATCCTGCAAAGTACAGACGTATTTCCTCTGGTTCTACGGGTTGGATCAAGTGGACTCGGTTTGAGGTCAATAATATTCATACTCCCGCTGAAGATCACCGAGTCTCGCCCGTTCATGCGGAATGACAAGCACCTGCAGCATGCCATCTTGCTGGTCCGCTCGCCTCAGGTCCCTTACACAGGCATGATAAGACAGTCAGTGCTGAGCTAAAATCACACAGCACTCAGTAAGTTGGCCTCACGACGCATTTTTCTTGCAAGTTATGAAAAGCGCTTCGTCGAGTTCTGTGTTGAAGGGGCCTGAGTGTGACAAGAACAGAGCTGTGCGATTGACATTATTATTAGACGTCTGCTAGCGAGAAAACTGGAGAGATGAAAATACCACCAAAGAAAACAGACCTGCAACGGTCCTCCTGGGCCGTCAGCTTCTGGTGTTTCGAGGATACTCCCATTGTATATCATGGAAGGCTTTCCAGCTGCACATTCCTGGTAGGGAGAGGCGTTTGATGGAGGGTATCAGCATCCCTCTTCCAGTCTGCAAGACATCGAGTTGTCTATAGCCTGGCGAGAATAATAGATGATATACTACGGACGCACAAAGAAAAGCAGTGGGACGCTGGCCCGTGCGCCCATGCGCAGTGGCATCTGCGCTATCCCCAGACCGGGCTGGCTCGCCGCTGCCGGGTTCCCGATCAGCGAGACCCGAGCAGGGCCCAGCGAGCCTTTCCGTACAGTGACCTCCAGCTACCTGCAGCGCGCAGGGCCGCCTGCGGCCGTTTGGGTATCTTCCTGTATCGATACGCTTGGCGGCGCCGGGCGGCTACGGGGACCACCAGCCTCCTGCAGCCGCGCCTTCGTCGCTGTTCTAGCTCGGCGCTCCCCGTGGAACCCCTTCTCAAACTTCTCTGCCCCCGTCCGCTCCACCGTCTGCCAATTCTGCCACCGCCAACCACCTCTTTCCTCCCTCCTCACCTCTCGTGCTGTCTCTCTCCAGCACTCCCCCCGTTCCATCTCGATCCTCCTCCTCCTCCCACTCCTTTCGTCTGTCTTTCCCCCCTGCTGACGGCCCCGTCGACGTGGCCCCTCCCCCGTGCACCCCTCTTCAACCTGGACGGGTGTCTTGCGCTTGAACGGTCGCCTACCGCCTCGCTTCTCGCGCCAAAACACCAGCTGCTTCCTCTGCGCGGGCTCCCGTAAGTGCTGGTCCCCAACCTGCTCTACCTCCAGCCCTGTCCCGTCCTTGCCGACCTTGTCTGATCTTGCCGCTTTACCCTGCGCGTTGGTCTGCGATGGTACTGACGTCCTTTGAAGTCGCTTTTTTTTCACCACCCGGTCTGCCTGTCGCGAGCAGACGGGGATCTTAACCAGCCCGCCGTCCCCAAATTCTCCGGAACCTGTCTTACGCGACGAGAACAGCGACACTCACAATGTACAACGCGCATCGTGGGATGGTTCCTGCTGCTCCTGGTTCCCGTCTGAACGAGTTGCTGGACCAGGTGCGGCAGGAGTTCGAAAACCAATCCAGAAGTAATGGCGAGTTCGAGCACCAATGTACGCCTTCCAATCTCTGTCCCCCCTTTCCACCGATGGCGGACTCTTGAGTGCATCACGCGCGACGCTCCTCACTTTGCCTCAATTGAATCCCCTGAGACTTCGATCTGCAATTCCGTGACGGACTTGTTTTCGAATCCGCGGACAGCGTGACTGACGAATGCCGCAGTGACTGGGCAGCTTCAGGAGATGGAGATGATTAGACAGAAAGTCTATCAGCTTGAACAGACTCAGCTCAAGATGAAGCAAGAGTACGTACCAACCCCAAAGAACGAGAAAGAATGCCCAGCTCCTAACCCCGCTCTTTACTAGCTACGAGGCTGAGATCCGGCTCTTGCGGCACGAGCTTGAATCCCGCGGCGTTCAGACTGTCCCATCTCACGTTAGCGGCCCTCCGCCGCACGCTGGCCCTTCTCAGGCACCCCCGCCTGCACTTGGCCACGGCCCAAGCAACCTATTTGGTGGGATCATGGCCAACCAAGGAGGTAGTGGTCCCGGTCTTGCCCCTCCCCCTCTCCAGGATCAGCAGCCTCCCCAGCATACCCTTCAGCAGCCTGCTCCCGGGGCGCAACAAGGACCGCCCCAGCCACCGCAGAGCTCCTTTGGGGGATACCAGCCTGGTGCTGCTGTGAACGGTATGTGTAACTGGATGTTGTGCTGATTCTCTTGTCTAACACGTGCTTCGTCGTCCATACAGGTTATGGAGCTCCACCACCCACCGCCTCTCCTGGCCCAGGAAAGGGTAGAGCCCGGGCTCCTCCGGGCCCTGCAACTCCTCAACAGACCCATCAACTTACCTATCCGGATCCCAGGGCGTCTCCTCAGATTGCTCGCCCAACGCCTCCTAGCCAGGCACTCGTCCGTGAGCGCCCTGGTAACATGCTAGCAAACTGGAACCCCGAAGACTTGCCGGCGTCGCACAAGCGAGAGGGTCAAGATTGGTATGCTGTATTCAACCCAGATGTGCAAAGGGTGCTAGACGTGGAGCTGGTGCACCATCTCGTCCACGACAGTGTCGTGTGCTGTGTCAGATTCAGCCGAGACGGAAAGTATGTCGCAACGGGTTGCAACCGTTCGGCTCAGATCTTCGATGTGGCCACGGGCCAGAATGTAGCCACTCTCCAGGATGAGAACGCGGACAAGGATGGAGATCTTTACATCCGTAGCGTTTGCTTCAGTCCCGACGGAAAATATCTCGCAACTGGTGCCGAAGACAAGCAGATTAGGGTGAGATAACACCCTGTTTTGAATATATTCAGCTCTGCATGCTAACTGTATCATGTATTACAGGTCTGGGATATCGCTACTCGGTCTATTAAGCATATCTTCACTGGACACGAGCAAGATATCTATTCGCTTGATTTTGCAGGAAATGGACGCTATATTGCATCCGGAAGTGGTGACAAGACTGTGCGCCTCTGGGACGTCCTGGATGGCAAGCTCGTGTATACGCTCAGCATTGAAGACGGAGTTACTACAGTGGCCATGTCTCCTGATGGTCACTATGTTGCCGCTGGCTCTCTTGACAAGAGCGTCCGTGTCTGGGATACCACAACTGGTTACCTAGTGGAGCGTCTGGAGAGCCCCGATGGTCACAAAGACAGCGTGTATTCAGTTGCCTTTGCGCCGAACGGTCGTGACCTTGTCAGCGGCAGTCTTGACAAGACTATCAAGCTATGGGAGCTCACGGCGCCTAGGGGCCTGCTGCCAGGAAGCGGCGTTAAGGGCGGCAAGTGTGTGCGGACCTTTGAAGGCCACAAGGTTAGTTCACATTCACCTTTTCGCCAACCGGATTTGTGGAGTTTTCTGTATGCTAACTATCTTAATCTAGGACTTCGTTCTCAGTGTCTGCTTGACTCCTGATGGACATTGGGTCATGAGTGGATCCAAGGACAGGGGCGTTCAGTTCTGGGATCCGACCACTGGAAACGCACAGATGATGCTTCAGGGTCACAAGAACTCAGGTGAGTGTTCCACACCGTCTGGATCAGTTGAAATTCCACCCTAACATTTCAATCAGTTATTTCCGTCGCACCCAGCCCCACAAACAATTTGTTCGCCACTGGAAGCGGCGATATGCGTGCGAGAATCTGGAGGTTTGTATTCCCCTGGATCTCCCATTCAGATAACCCTAGTTCGCAGTTTGAGTTTCGATGTTCAATGTTCAAGTACTAACTCACATTTTCAGATATTCCACATACACCGGACGGTGATGTATTCAATATTCAGAGGCTTTGGCGCAAATGTGGTTTCTCTGTTTTTTTACTGACCATGGCTCGCTTGTTTTTTTGGCTTGGGTTTATTCGTTCTCAATGTCGAGGGCCTGTTGTCCGGTCTCACAACCGTTCCAAGCAGTGAGATGTCTCCCGAGCAACTCTAAAAAAGAAGGGTTTGGACGAGTTATGCATTGAGTCTTGATCTCAAGTATCCATCTCGCCCTCCTTGGCTTTACTGTTTTCTGTATTGCTCTGCTTATTAGTTTCTCCGAAGTTGTATTCATTTATCAACGGCTTCTATCTTATCTGATGAAGGGAGAAGGGAATAAGATATGTTTCAACATGTGTTGAGAATTCCAACGGTTGCTACTAGGTACCTGCTCCCTTGAAACCTTTCAAAGCTTAGGGTTGCGCGTTAGCAAGACTGTCCATGTGAATGGTGACGTCACCATAGAGATGGGAAGAAAGAGAAAGATATCGTGTAGTGAAGTTCCTACTACTGGATATTGCCCATGCCATTATTATGATGTTCCGAATTTTCACTATCCATACGTTGAACTGGAGTAGTTAAGGCCACGTGTAGGAAGTAAAATCGGGCCTTCATTTTGCAAGGCACGGGTAATTAGCACTGGACTATGTCAGATGCTGGGTAGGTAGGTATCAGATTAAACCAGTTTGGCATCTGTTATCGACACGGTCCAAACTCGCCCTTTGGGTACTCTATACTCTATCAGTTCAGTTTTTAAGGATCCCACCGTAGAGAATACGACTACAGTTATGTACCTGAAGGTATGCTATGTTTCTTTTGGGTAGATGATTGCAAAATTTGATCAAGATTGTCTCACTCTTAGTAGTGCGCACGGTGTACTAAGCTAATGATATACGCAGGTCGCGATAGCTGCGTCCCAGGCCAGGGTTGCTTCTAGGATATGATATTGTAAAAGCAGAAAATGCCTTTTTTTGCAGTAGAAGTAGACATGGCGCCCAACATCATTGCCCAATATACGACCAAGAAAAAAAGCCCCCCTCTTCATGCTTGGGAAGTAAGTTTTCACTGTCTATTCTTGGAGCCACTTTGCTTGGTCAAGAAGTTGCTAGAACACGTCTGATGTCCCACTAGCCTATTGATAATGTGTATCTATTCAACGTTACAGTCGCGCAGTTTTAGCAAGACGATATCCGCTCCTTGAAAACAGCAACGCAGAAAGACAAAATTTTAGATCTTGGCCAATAAAATGAATGAGTTTGCAGCAGCTCCTACTGGTAACTACTACCAATTAGAATTAAGAGCTAACTAGTTGTAAGGCATCTGAGGGTGAGCCGCCCGGACACCAAACCCAAGTCGTTACTCCGATCACGTGAGTTAGACCGCTCATCCAAACGAGAAGGCAGTCGACAAGGTGACCGTACACTAGGTTTCCATATCTTTCGGCACCCCCTCCTCCCTTGTTCAAGCCACTTAGCTTGCCGCTTTTGCTATATTGCAATCTGGGCTGGCTTTGTCTAGGGTCTGTGGCCTATCATGATACCTGGGTACCCTCCAATAGCTTCAAAATCACATGAGTATAAAATAGCAATCCGCCAAGACAGTAGTAGGCAGCAGGGGAGGGGGTGACGAAAGACATGGCAACCTACTGTAGGTTATGTGATCGAGCTTAAGTTGATGCCAACGCTTTCCCGTCTCCGAGATTGTTGTCATGATCGTCGCTGTCAAATTAACCAGACGTTAACTACGGGAAGCGGCGTCGAATCTAGCTGTATACAGCACACGCTTCTTGAGGGCTGCTGGAGAGGTACCCTGGTCAAGACCGGGTCGGGTATGTCAGACAATGTCAGGGCGGCGTCCTAGGATGATGCTAGGAAGCGAGGTTTGATCGGTCACCACAGGTATGACTGCCATTATGGGACGTATGATGTGCCGCGGAGTACATACTGAGTACATTGAAACGACAAGGCTGCCAGTGACATGTGCTCTGAGAGATTGTTGTCTTCTAACAGGCTGTTCCGCAGGAGAAAACCCGGCCAGGCCCTGCACCTGACAGCAGCTCGTACTTCCCCGGTTTCCAGGGGAATGGGAAATCGGCACACGACGCATATGTCTTGCGGGGCCTTTGCATCGCGAATCGATCTTTTCTACTGAGTAGATCCTCTCGAATTTTCCTCAGGGAGCGGGGAGATCAGACCCAACGATCTCGCTGCATCAAGCTGTCAAGTCTCACCGACTTGCGCGACTGACAATTATTCACTTTATTTAGGCTGGCGGTGGTGGATATCGGCGGAGATCGCGGAGTCACACAGAATTTATTTGTTTATATTAATAGTAGTCCCGATTGGTCCTCCATCCAACCCTGAACCCGAACTGATCAAGGAGGTGTACTTGGGACGTGCCTACGACACGCTTGTCCTTTTCTGACCGTTCTTCTTCAGGCCTTTTCCACATACTGATTTTCCGTCATTGTGGCATCTCGACACAGCGATGCAGGTCAGGGAACCCATGTTCCAGCAGACTGACTGGATCTGTGGAGCTTCACCTGAAGCTGACGCGGGCATAGCACAATGACGTTACCGAGTACGGAGTACAACTGACAAGACATTTCAACTGGGACAGCACGCCTGGGATGGTCGCAGGAAGCGGGACGCAGCCGCTAGGGCGGGTAAGATATGAGAGATCTCCACGGCTGGGTATCATCATCTAGACTCGCCGACGCCTTGGGTCGTCTGGATCTCCTGGAGAGCAAAGACCTGCTGCCCTAATCAGAGGCAGAAAGACTGGTGGGAGCGCCGTGGGGTCGACGGCAGGGGCGTTGCTTTAGTTGCCGTAGCTTGTAAGCCGGTGCCTTTTTGTTGGACTGTTCAACTGCGACGAAGTACAGGGACTCGCGAGAATCGTTCTGCTGTGGCAAAGAGGGTCAGTCTCTCTCCTGAGCCCCGAAGATCACGAGGGGCACCGAGCAACGTGGCCGGCGCTGTCCTCCACTCGGTTGCTGCCATCCTTGCGTAGCTTGGATTTTTTGGTGCCACTGGCGGTTAACTGGTATTTTCTCATGGGCTGACGATTTAGCACGCCTGTTTCAGGCCTCACAGGCGTGGGTGAAAGCTCGAGTCGTGATGGGATTTCCTCAGGCTGCAGCCCGAACGGACGGTCCGGTCCTGATTATGACGATGATGTTCGTAAATTGTATCGCCAGCGCGGTTGCCGGTGATCGATCTGCAAGATCCAAGATTGCTTTTTCAGCCTCGGGGACGGTCTTGTGAGGCGTAGGGCACTCTGATGATAGGAAAAGAGAGAGACAAAACGAAAGCTCGACAGCGTTGGAGTCAATCAGGGAGGGTTTGCTTGTGGAGGTGAGCTTAGCCTGCGTGGGCTATCACCGTCATGGATCAGGATGGAGATGAGGCAGCCTTGAGCTTGCAAGCAATACGGGAAAGCCACAAAGCTGTCCGAGATGGAGACTGTCGCGAATGCCCTGGATCGCTGCAGGAACGTACTGCGTACGGAGGCTTGGCTAGAAGACTGTATTATCATCCAATACTGACTACAATAGTGCGCCGGTTCCTTTTCTTCTTTTCTTCTTCTCTTCTTATTGTTCGGGCCGTATCAGCCCCGTCCACCATTTGATATGGACATAGGGTAAAAATATCAGCTACAAATAAATGAAGAGCCGAGACCGTCCAGCTCTGCACGCTACTTCTTCTGGAGAACAACCATCACCGCACACCGCAGCGCAGGGCCAATGAAGCATGAGGATCGTCTTTCCGCCGTTGCCGGGCAGTTGAGTCAGGACAGCGGTGGACGCGGTAGTTAAGGAGCATCTCCAACACCCACACTTATTTGCCAAGACGCCCGTCGCTGGGGATCGATCATGGCCCCAAAGATCTGCCCTGCTCGCGTCAAGACGCGGCTGGTGTTTTATATCCGGTGCCTGTTCAGCGCCGGTCACACACAAGAGGACAGGCAGCATCGATGTTCGCAGCTAGCTGAGTGGCACAGCCCCCGGTCAGAAACCCCCACCGTCCTGGATCTCGAAATCGCATGGGATGATGCGTCTCACGGAACGTCGCTGGCCTTCCGCGATTGGTGCTGTTGCGATGCGGCGCTCGTCACGTCTTGGGCGGCCGATCAAGCACTTGGGCATCTCTCCATCTCGCAACTTATCCATCGTCCACAGAGACCTCCCTAGAGGCTGATCCTTGCCCTCGCCCGCCCTGTCCCCATCGACTCCAGTCCGGGGGGGCACGCGCCATGTATATCTAGTTCTAGATCCTCGTCCTCAATGCCATTATCATGACTGCTGCTAAAAGAATGCCCCGCATGTGACTTTATCTTCTGTTCTCTGTTTCCTTCTAGTTCAAAGTCCCTAAAAATATATACTTCCCTCTTGATCTTTCTTGCTGTCCCCTCAGACCAACCCGGTCTTTCCGCCGCATCGACCCGTTTAAGGTGTGCCTTGATCTCTGTTCAGTCCGTGAGAGCTATTTCCTCTGCACATCGAGATGGAAACAGCAGTGCCGGTTTCCTATGGTTTCCCTGGCCCTGAAATCGGTGCTGTTGCGCCCCGCCGTATGATCAATTCACAAGTCGAACACAACGTCCCTTTCTATCCCAATCCCTCCGTTGCATATGCCTCCCATTTGCAGTCTTCCTCCTACGGTTTCGGTCATATCCAGAGTAACCATACCGTTCCCTACCATCCATTTTTTGGAACCGCGCCACAGATCCAACCCCAGCCTCTGCGGCTTTCATCCGAACCGCCGCCCCTGCAACCACTGCCCAATATTCGGCATGCAAAGAATGCCCTCTCCAGAGTATTCAGAGATCCCCTGGTGAGAGTCGATGATCGTCCCGGGGTACAGTCGAACGCGACTCAGAGCTCCAGCGCCAATGCCAATGGCGGGAAAACAGGCGTGGAGATGGACTTTTCTACAGAGGTAGATATATTGATGAAGGCCATCCAGTCCAAGTCCGGCCCGCAGACGTATGAGTCGCTCCAACTGCCATCGCTGCAACAGTTTACTCATGGAAGTAACAATGGTTGTCTACCCACATACTCCAGCTCTTCATCGCGAAGGCTTCTAACGGTTAGAGACCGAATAGAAACGGCTGGCCAGAAGTCGAAACGGAAGTATGAGTGCAGCCTGCCCCATTGCAGAAAGAGCTTTTCCCAGAAAACCCACCTTGATATACACATGCGGGCTCATACCGGCGACAAGCCATTCGTGAGTGAGCACTTGGTTCTTTTTTTTCTTTTTTCTTTTCTTTCTTCTTTTTTTTAATACAATGCGAACTTGCACTTACCTGTCCTATATTGATTTGAACAGGTCTGTAGGGAACCTTCATGCGGTCAGCGCTTTTCACAATTAGGGAATCTGAAGGTAGGATTCCGGATTAGTGCCAGGGCTAGCTAATATGTACTTATCTAACATCATTGCCTTCTTCCCAGACCCACGAACGGCGTCACACCGGTGAAAAGCCTTATTCCTGCGATATCTGCCACAAGAGATTTGCCCAACGTGGTAATGTGCGGGCCCATAAAATCACCCACGAGCAGGCCAAACCTTTCACCTGTCGTTTGGACGACTGTGGGAAACAATTTACCCAACTTGGCAACCTCAAGGTCTGGCTTCGACTACCTCCGGTTGATATAAGAGAATTATCTTTTTTTCTGATCAATAACAACAGTCGCACCAGAATAAGTTTCATGCAATGACACTGCGGAGTCTGACCGTTAAATTCTCTGCCATGCGCGAAGGGGAGCCGATGACTCCGCAAGATCGAGATCTTTGGGAGTACTTTGCCACGCTCTACAAAAACAGTAACAAGGGCATCAAAGGAAGGGGAAAGGATCGCAGGATCTCTTCTACTACCGCAAGGTCGAACTCCCACCACCCCGATGGGGGAAACAGTGCCCAGGCATCTGGGAGCGGCGATGATCTCAAGAGGCGTTGTAGCAGTTTCGAAGAGTCTTCTTCCTACAATGATGGGTCTAGTAGTGATGAAGAAGCCCATGAACATTATTTCAGAAATAGACGAGACTAGGGGGGTACGTCTGGTTGCTTATATTATTTAAATACATCCAGCAGCAAGTGTTTATCTTCTGGAAATATTACACATATAGTCATTCACTGTGCTTTTCAGGTATTACTTTCGTCTCTCGATGCCGGATGTAGAGGTTTTGCTACCCTTTCCCCTCTCCCGCTTATTCTTCAGCGGTTGTCATTTTCTCCTGTTATATTACAGGTCGGTGTAGGAAATGGGCTGGTTCACACAAAAAGCATCAATTCACCCTCAATCTTATTGATTTGTGACCCTGAATTTCAATTAACACATGGCGTTTCAGCAGCATCCCATTCTGCTGCCAACATGGTGCGGATCTTGCCCTCTCAACAGGGCTTTTTGAGAACTTACTTACCGAGCTGTCTATTGATCATTTCTTATGACAGAGCCACGCATCAAGATAATGAGTTTTCATGACTGTCTGCCCACAATTACTTCTTGTCTTCCGGACAGACAGTTTTTCACAAGTAACATAAGGTATATCATTACTTTCCATTATAACTCCCCAAAACAATGAGGAATTTGCAAGTCGAGCAAACTTCATCATGTCTTTAGTGCTTAGAGATGCGATGAATGCTGAGAAAGATTACTGGTGCTCTCAAGATATAGGTGGCATTCATAGGAAGTCTGGAAATTATCATACAAGTCGACACTTCGGCAAAGTGCTCGAGTTCAAAGCACAGGTCAGTATAATTGAATGGAGGTTCTGCTCGGATATAGTAACAGGGAAGGAGCACGTTCTATGGCTGCTGTATCGAATTACAGTCACTGCTTTCCTCACTAGCGTTCTCCTGTGCATTCGTTGGCATGGTCAAAGAAAATCTCAGTTGAAACGCTCGGGAGGCAGATTTCATATAAGCCCAAGCTAGACAGGCACCGGTCTGTGGATTCTCTGATCCCTGATGGCTTCCAGGGATCCTTACAGCCTGGATTCTTTGTCAGACCGAGAAGTGCTTGACGCTATCGGTATCAGCTGCTTGAAGTGAGTTGCTCTTAACCAAGATTCGCGGCTAGCTTTGGCAGATAGATTTTTGTATTTTCATACACAAGGAACGTCACCCACGTGCTTGGAAGTACCCTGAGTAGATTTGGTCCGAGACCCTTGTAGAAGCCACTGAGACCTTCTTTGCGCCAGATCTGTCGAATAGCATCTGTGGCTCCTCGATAAAGAACGGCAGCATCGTAAGTCTGTAATCGAGCCCTTAGAAGTTGGTACGGGTAGGTGATACAACCGGCAAATATCTTCGACAGACTGGATATAACGAGGAAGTCGATATTGCTCAATGTTCTGCTCATCTTCTCTGCATCGGCAGCTGTCGAAGAGACGGTCGAGAAAGTCTTTTTGGAACGGTACAACTTTAATTGCTCATAAGCCATAAACTGGAGCGCTCCATGGCTGACCCCAAACAGCGCGGGCAAGAGGCCGCGGTAAAAGCCAGCGACGCCTTCAGACCGAAAGATCTGTAGAGCTCCAGACGTGAAAGAAGCGTATGCTCCGGGCGTCCGCGATCCGGTAGACAACATACGCGTCTTTATTACCCATATAGGGTTTGTGAAAACAGCCGTAAGCATACCTGTAGTTATGTAAATGAGAAATTGCTCCAAAACCCCTGAATCTGACACTCATCTGGCATACCAGCCGTTCCTGACGCAATGAAATAGTCTGAAGAAGTAAGATTATCTCTTCCGGGGTTGCCGAATTTATGCATTATATCCTTGATATTGCTGTAGCACAGAAAATACAGCCCCCAACTAGTCGAATTCCCCAGAATGTTGGGGGTCAATCCCCGGTAGAATGCAGTGATACCGCCTTCATTTTGGTATATCTCTCGGACCACTCGGACGGAACCGCCAATTCGTGAAGATAGTCGATCCACTGGAGCAAAAAAGAAATAAGGCACATTAACCGATTTGTTTCTGTGATAGGATTCCTCTGTAGAGAATGTATATCTATCTCCTACCTTGAAGTCGAGTCTTGATCAGGTCCAATGGATGGAGGCAAACAGTAGAGACAACCCCTGCCGTAAACCCCGCTATGCTCTCAACCCAGGATGACGCAAAAGCATTTTTGTCAGTCATGGACCTCGACACTCCCACAATGGCTGAGGACAAGGGTCGTGAAATTTCGAATTTGGTGAAATAAAAAGAAAAATTGAACGCTTGTAAAAAGTTAAGGCATGGGTCGTTGAGATTTTCAGCGGTTTGAGACGGAAAAACGTCCGAGGTCAACCGTTGGTTTAACCTTATTGGTAATTGGCTAAGCTAGGCGGGCATCCATACATCACGTCGTTGTTTTATAGTATTACTCTGTATTCCATTGGATCCCTCGCAGGTATCAAAGTCAGATGGTTATTTGTTTGTAATGGACTTCTAGAACCATATACAGCTTAACCATAACTAATCAGAAAAACTCCCTGCGCTCATTGCTGCCAGAGTGAATCGGACTCCTATGATCCCACTTGTGCTTGTGACCTAATATTGCATACATCTCGACGAATTGTCCTGGAAAGGATGATCAGACGTGAATTAAGGTCCTAAGTTAACTTGTAATTCATGTCATAGAGCTAGACTTAATGTACATGCATTCGTTATGCCTCCGAATACAAAAATACGTAAAACACATGCCAACATTTTCTGAATCCCTACGCCACCTGACATTGGGTCTTATGGATGGCTTATCATGTCCATACAGGGGATATCGATGCCTTCGTTCAGCCTCCATACAAATTCTTATGCAAGCGGCGAGAACAACCTAGTAACGGCATTAGCAGCTGTGATCTTCTGATGCGGGGGAGTCTAATGTACTTGAACAGCGTTGGTCGAGGTTCACTGTAAGTGTACCCTGTTGATATGTTAATAAAATCCAAGGAAAGGTGTAACTCCAAGGAACAGCATACCGAGATAGATGATCAAGGGCAGATATCCACTATTGATCG
This sequence comes from Thermoascus crustaceus, assembly GCF_041956765.1. Classification (NCBI taxonomy): domain Eukaryota; kingdom Fungi; phylum Ascomycota; class Eurotiomycetes; order Eurotiales; family Thermoascaceae; genus Thermoascus; species Thermoascus crustaceus. Next base: position 816,453 of record NW_027192532.1, on the reverse strand, counting down.
GAAACCGTCAGTCACACCCTCGACTCAGAGTCAAACTGAGAGAAAGCTCACTAGTGAATGGCGACTCTTGAGATGTCGATGATCTTTGAGATACGTTCCTAGAGAGCACGACCGGCGTCAGCAGTTTACGAGGAAAGACGTAAAGATCCAATTGCCAACCTTGGTTTCCTCCGAAAACTGGACCATCCTGAGTGCGATTTAACTGTAGTGGCGAGGAAATCCTAGAATTTATAATTGGATAGCGGATTGTAGAAATATCAGAGACAGTAATACCCCAAACACTGTGGACGGACAAGTGCTGTGTGAGCGTTGAAGGTTCGATGAGTGAGTTTGTAGAGTGGAGGGCGCTGGGATGGTGTTCCAAAGCTCAGAGCCGAAATCTTTTTTCGGAGCCGCAAGGGCCCTGGGGGCAAGCTCCAGGCGGGCGAACCAACGGCTTCCCGAGCTCCCAGGACATCACAACCTCAGTACCTTCGCACACGCCTATATCACCGCGGCTCTTGGTCCAACCCTATCGTTTATCATTCTTCTTGCTTTTGTGTGTGAGCTCCTGCTAAATCCTCCTAATACCATACACCTTTTCCATTTTTATTTCTCGGCGCCATGTCGGGCGCAAGACATTGGTACGTTCAGTCCTGCAGCGACACAACACGACAATGAAGCCAAGACTGGTGCTGACTGCCTCCCTTTTTCTTAGGGAGCAAGATAAAGAGGCCACTGTTTACATTGGAAATCTCGATGAACGAGTTACAGATAGCCTGGTATGGGAGCTGATGTTGCAGGCCGGGCGCATCGTTAACGTTCATCTGCCCAAAGATCGGGTCACCCAGACACATCAGGGCTATGGGTTTGTGGAGTTTATCAGCGAGGAAGACGCTGAATATGCTGCGCGGATAATGAACCAAGTTCGCTTGTATGGCAAGCCGATACGCGTAAATAAGGCCTCTGCGGACAAACAAAAGACAGTCGAGGTCGGTGCGGAGCTCTTTGTCGGAAACCTCGACCCTATGGTTACAGAACAGGTGCTTTATGACACCTTTAGCCGTTTTGGAACTCTGATCTCCGTTCCCAAGGTGCGTCCAATCAAAGTTGCTACGGATCTACGTGTGTCACTAACTGAAGCGCAGATTGCACGGGATGAAGCGAACCTATCAAAAGGCTATGGGTTTGTGTCATTTGCCGACTTCGAGTCTTCAGATGCTGCGATAGCCAATATGAACGGACAATATCTCATGAACAAGGAAGTCTCAGTGCAATACGCGTACAAGAAAGATGGTAAGGGTGAAAGGCATGGAGATCAGGCGGAGCGGATGCTGGCTGCGCAGGCTCGTAAACACAATGTACATCCACAGACGCAGCCACTCCCCCCGCAACTTGTGGGTGGAGGAACGCCCATGATGCCATCAGGGGTCGTGAACGGTGACGGCTCTCGTCCTTTTAGCGGCGGACCGCCAGATTTCGGTGCCGGAAGGGCTGCTGTCCCCAGTAGCGGTTACCAAAATGTGCCACCTGCGCAGCAACACCGACCGGTTCCTCCGCAATCCCTCGCTGCCCCTCCTCCTGGTCTGCCTGCACGACCACCTCCTTCTCAGGCTGGCTATGGAGGTCCGCAAGGCTTCATGCCTCCGGGTTTTAACAATGCCGGCCAGCAACCCGCCTACCCACCTCAAGGGGCTCCGCCGCCGAGGTTTGGTCCTCCTAACTTCGGGCCTCCTGGAGGGGCATCAGGTCCCCCTCCACCACTGCCACCAGGCTTCCAACAGACAGGTTATGGCAGGGGTCGCTGAAGATGTTAATTTCCCGGTGAAGAATGTATACTTGGATTTCTCTTATGCGCACTCGTTGCCTATGTCCAACAATGACCCTTCGCGACAACGGTCTTCAAGGTATGTGAAAATCACGTCAAGCACATGAAGACTTCGAGAGGCAAGACAAAATAGTCAGTTTGTCCAAGAAAGAGTGCGACAACAAGCACGAAAGGCAAGGATTGCAAAAGAAGGGGCGTGTACGACTAAGAAAAGAGGCGTATGCGTGAAGATAAAGCGAATGGCGTTCCATGGATGTATAGTAGATTAATCGGAAAACGCGAAAATGCTCAGGTATGACAAGCCCATTGCCAAAGGACCAAACGTGATAATCAGAAAAAGGCAAAAAAAAAGCGTCCTGCAGTAATTAGTTGTTGCTCACGTAATTCCATAAAAGGTCAATAGCTTCGAGCATTGTGCGCATAGACCTTGACACTAGCCATGTCATCCTGTCCAAGCCCAGATGGGCGCTGAAGACCGTGCCGTCGAAGATTGGTTGCCCACTTCGAATCGATACTCGCGCCATATAGCAAGCAACAGCGAAAGAAGCAGATCACTGGAACAAGCTACCTAGCTAAATCATGAAAACGAGACGAACTTAGGATCTCTGGGTCGACCATCTGGACCGATATTGTTCTTGGCGAACCGCTGCTCTGTATACAACCGGCGGGCTTCGTCGAAACCTACGCCCCGGCTCTTCATGATCTTCTGGATCTCACTCTTTCCTCTCTGATCCAAACCCGCCCTCGAGTCGCCTTCTGCGACGTTAGCGGAGAGGTCAAAATCCGAAGACGTGAATCCAGCTTCGATGTCGCCCGTGAAGCTTGACGGAAGACGCTGATAGAGATAATCAGGGACTGGGATGAGCGGGATCCATCGGGACCGAGTGAAGTAGAGTGCTTCAAGCTGTCAGCGCAGGCCAGACTCGACCTCCCAAACGAAAGAAGGACTTACCGGTACCGCAGACCAGGACGAAGAGGGTAAGAGAATAGAGGAGGTAGTAGCTCATGGTGGGTGGCTGGACGTAGTCTGGTAGCGGACAAAAAAGGTGTACTCATAAGTCCACGGCAAGGGTGACTTGAGATAATATCAGATAGTATGGGGATGTATGCACGGGCAGTGGGGGGATGCAATGGACGCTCTACCCATCTAGGGTAGAAGAGGAATGCTGGTCGGGCAGAGGACTGCCACGACGCGGCACCAAAAGCATGAGAGGTGGAGGCAGCGGGGGAGGCACGTAGGTGACTGCTAGGTAGGCACCTAGGCGAGTATCTGGATGTCGCAGTTCATACAGCGTCGGGAGGCTAAGAGGGACAGTGATGGCTGGGTGCAGAAGCGGAAGTCCGGGGAAGACCTTGTGGCAGCCTAGAAAACAAGGCACCAGCGAGCTGGAGACTGGCCTAGTCTCGAAGCAGTCCGCTTAGCGAGCCAGGGCAGGGCTCGCAGAGGCCCCGGCTGCCGTTCTTGGCGCTGGCACACACAATTACTATCCAGTTCACCACCAGACACGACTCTGCTGCGCTCATCATCCTTCCCTCGTGACAAGAACCTTCTCACCATGGCTGCCGAAAGACCCAACGTCTCCAGCGACCTTATCTGGGAGATCACCCGTACGTCTACTCTATAAGGACTCTAATGACCCACGCGCACAGCTATCCATCTGCCGACCTGATTCACCTCTTACCACTCTGTCGAACTTTTACAGACAAGCTAATAATTCGGGTTTTCATGCTCAGGCCCACAGAATGCCTTCTTGGTGAAGCGCAAGACTGCTGGCGGTGTTCAGTTCTCCCGTGATCCGCTCAACCTGGTCAACAAGCACTCGCGCAAGGTACGGGGAGATTTGCCCATAGTTCTGAGCTCAGCCTGGATGTTAACAGCGGATTCCTTGTGCTCGCTTTAGTACGAAGGCTTTGTCAACAACAAGGTATCTTCTTGAGTCTCTGCAAGGACTGGAAAATCTCGGACCAATTCTCACCGTGCTTCAGGCCATCGGGGTGCAGCCCACTGAGAATGGCGGTGTCGTCCTGATCTCCAAGAAGACCGGCAACCCCCAGCACCCTGCCCAGAACACGAACACCGTCACCTGGAGCCCCAAGACCTCCAACCGCAAGTGAGTATCGAAATACTCCGGTAAAAATGGGAGAATGCAGTTTTCAAGGGGACGTGATCGCAGCGGAGCATGCTGACTGTAGGAAAACTGCGCAGGATCTACAAGGGTGTCGCCAGCCTCGCCGCCAAGAACGGATACCGTGCTGACCTTCGCGCGGAGGCTGTCGCTCGTGTCAGTGCCATCCGTCAGTCGCAGCGGCCAAAGAAGGACGCTCCCCCGGCGAAGCTTAGGGGAGCGAAGGCAAAGAAGGCTGCTGAGAAGGCGTCTGCGTAGAGGTACCTGGGAGATTGTTGAAAAGGGGATACAATGAAAAGAGCGCCATGTTGGCAAGGTTCTGTGTATTAAAAAAAACCGCAGGAGAAAGACAGCCGTCTTTCTATTGCCGCAGCGTTCTATCGGGCACTATTTTGCCCAAGCGCCATAGTTGTCCGTAGGAGAAACTTCTGAATTCCTTCGACGGCAAAAAAAGAATACCATTTGAGATGAGCAGCTTCCCCCGTTTCCTGTGCGACATGTTTCGGAGCCGTGGAAAGGCCCCGTCAGCCGGGCCGAACCAGGCCAGACAGGCTTCCGTATATTTGCCGTAGAACAGCACCGCACCCGCCTTTTCCCGACGACGTGACGGGTCAAAGGGTAGAGTCGGCATGGCGAGTGGGAATGATATCGGATGGCCTGTGAAGAGACGAGAATTGCCAGGGTTGATGACGCAAAGGAGACCCATGGCGAAGGATTGAGATGCCAGAGTAGGAGGCGCATTCGCCCGCCGTTCCGCGGCCGTCGACGCTCGACCCCTCGTACCCCTCAACCCCACAGTCCGGCTGCTCTTCCCTTTGCCCCGTCTCATAGCAGCTTCACCTTCCCTTCTCTCCCGCCGTCTTTTGTCCACTGACACGAGCGCTTGCTATCCTTGTCCTACCTCTTGTCGAAACGTGCGTCCAAGGTCCCCTCTCCCCCCTTCCCTTCCTCCCTCTCTCCCTCTCCTGAGAGCTTCCCGTCCTGCTCCCCTCTTCATCGTCGAGCCCAACCTATCCAATAGCTTCAGGTGGACAAACTGAAAACTAACCCGGAGACAACAGTCACATCCTCCATCATGGTGAAAGCAGGTATGTTGATCCAACTCGAGCGTTCCGTATGGTTCTCGCTGATCTTGTGATAGCTGTCCTCGGAGCTTCTGGCGGCATTGGCCAGGTATATCTTCTGTTCCCTTTCCTTTCCCTAGTGATATCTAACCATGTTCTCCCATCTAGCCCCTTTCGCTTCTCTTCAAAGCCAGCCCCCTGGTTGATGAGCTCGCTCTCTACGATGTCGTCAATACCCCTGGCGTGGCTGCCGATCTTTCTCACATCTCCTCGATTGCTGTATGTCTCGTACTTGTACCTTTCCGTCGAAACATTCGTTCTTACACCTAGACAGAAAGTTTCGGGCTACTTGCCAAAGGATGACGGGCTGAAGCACGCTCTGACTGGCGCTGACCTTGTCATCATTCCTGCGGGAATCCCTCGTCAGTAGCCCCCCTCCTGTTACTTACGAGTCTGCCCATCGATTCTGACAACTCTGTTGAATAGGCAAGCCGGGAATGACTCGTGACGACCTTTTCAAGGTCAATGCCGGAATTGTGCAGACCCTGGTCAAGGGCATTGCAGACTACTGCCCCAAGGCGTTCACATTGATTATCTCAAACCCGGTCAACTCTACGGTCCCGATTGCTGCAGAGGTCCTCAAAGCCGCTGGCGTGTTCGATCCTAAGCGTCTTTTCGGTGTCACTACACTGGATGTCGTCCGCGCCGAGACCTTTGTTCAGGAGTTCAGCGGCCAGAAAGACCCATCCCAGGCTACTATTCCAGTTGTTGGCGGTCACTCTGGAGAGACGATTGTGCCTCTCTTTAGCCAAGCCAAGCCAGCACTTCAAATCCCCGCAGACAAATACGATGCCCTCGTGAACCGTAAGTTGGTCTGCAGAAAGGACAAGAGACAGGCCTCTCGCTGATAATCAACAGGCGTTCAGTTCGGCGGTGACGAGGTTGTCAAAGCTAAGGACGGCGCTGGTTCCGCAACCCTGTCTATGGCGTTCGCTGGCTTCAGGTCTGCATATCTCTTTATATCAAAAAAGAAGTCATGGAGAGCTGACTGTAAGTAGATTCGCGGAAAGCGTTCTCAAGGCCGTGAAAGGCGAAAAGGGCATCGTTGAGCCTACCTTCGTCTATTTGCCCGGCATTGAAGGCGGCGATGCCATCGCCAAGGAAACTGGTGTTGACTTCTTCTCCGTTCCGGTAGAGCTCGGTGTAAGTAGAAATATTTTAGGAACTTTTTCGTCTTTGATATGGAAAAGCTAACGTTATGTACAGCCCGCTGGCGCGGAGAAAGCTATCAACGTCCTTGGAGAAGTCACTGAGCAGGAAAAGAAACTGCTTGAAGTGTGCACCAAGGGCCTGAAGACCAACATTGACAAGGGCATTGACTTTGTCAAGAACCCCCCACCAAAGTAAAGACCATTCCCACTTGCTATCATCTCCAGGGTCTTTCACGTTTTCGGTAACTTTTTTATTTTTTCTTTGCACCATGACCTGCTTTTGTCGGACAACATCTGGAGTGAAGCTTGATCCACAGATCTGGAAGACCCCTGCTGATTATTGGTACCCTGGGAAGATAGGCTTTGATGTGTGAGAACACTTAGACGATGAGCAAACATGGCGGTGAGTTTGGTCGGTCGACCTTCTGAATGCAACGTAGAGATACACGCACCCAGAAAGGAAAACAAAGATTGTCTCTTCATACCTGCTTCTTCGGATGTCTGAACAGTGCCTAAACTGTAGCCGCCCTCGCCAGTTTGTAAAACATCACCATAGACACGGAACAAACTGAAGGCATCAGCTTCGTACTGTGGTCATCCATACGTCCGAGATATCTTCGTAGGGTTCGAGAGCTGCATCATGTGCAGAGGAAGTAGAGCTTTTAAAAGCCCTCTTCTCCTTCATCCGCTCAAGGCTTCGGCTGTATTGTTTTTATCTGGAACGTGGCCCCGGGGAGGTCAGACGTCTCAGCTTGTACTGTAGCATTGATACCCATCCTTGCCAGTCCTCCACGTATCACGCCACATGGGAACCACAGATACTACTCTTTGTCAGATCGATCAACAAGCCAAGTGTAGATGCATTGTCTTACAGCTTGTGCCTTTGCTATAGCGTCGCTGCGCACCGACATACTCATCCTCGCGAACGGTCGAAAGGAATTATCGGTCAAGACATAGACGCCCTATGAATTCAATAGATATTAGCTCTCAATCCATGCAAGCTGCATATCTATTGCATTGTTCCAGTGCTTGTCCTCACCCTGTGGTTCGTTTTTAGGTTGTCAACTTGCTTTCTGAAGAGAATCGTCCATAGGTCTTTGCAAAGAAATTTGATCACATCGAGATTATCCGTGAACCGAGGACGATCTCGAGAGAATCTGTTGTATCTCAAGTCAGCGGCTATACCCATAACCGAGCAATTGCGCGGTCGGTCGGCTCGGGGCCTGCACTCCAGGTCCACTCTCACTTGGGAAAAGAGAACCCCCCAAATACGTGAAAAGTTCCCGGATCCTGTACGCGCTCACCTCTCTGCAAGCCCCTGCCCTACTCTATAACCTAGCGACTCCAGGCGGTAGAAGGTCGCCTCCCTTTGCTCCTCCTCATCCAGCCTTTCGTCGGGGGCCGAGAGTTCCTGTGCCATCCGCTCGGCCATAGGCACAAGCTCTATAAGAAGGAAATCTAGGCATGATGCACTGAGAAATCGAGCATGAGGATCTGAGGCGCTGTACGGTGGCACGGGCGTGTCGAAGGACATGAGGAAGAGAGATGCCGCAAGAAGGACGCAACTCAGAGAGGTATAACAGAACTGCCACGGTGCTGCGCTGTAATTTGAAGTGCGGAAATTTAACCCCCTTTTGATTATTATTCTTGGGATATGTGGTAAGGTATCACAATTAAAAAGCTGCTTTGTTGGCCCATCGATGCGCGCCAACTAGTTGAGTTCCGTTCGTTGTCCAAAGGGTCAGGAGCCTTACCTCCCGGCACGGAGAATATTCCGCCCAGCCTGTGGCAGTACACTACTATATCATATCGTTCGGCACTTTCTCCCCGTCAAAGTAACCCGCCTTGTCGCCTTTTCTTTTTTTTTTTACCTAGGGTCTATGACCTATCTTAGTACCTGGGTACCCTCCAATGGCTTCTAAATCACATGGGTATAAAATCGCAACCCGCAAAGTCACTAGGCAGCAGGGGAGGGGTGACGAAAGATATGATAGTAGTATACAGGGTGCTGGATAGACAAAAGCATCTAGTTATTCTTCACCTAGAGACTAGAGCCAAAGCAGGCACAACGGCATACAGTTATACTGTAAATTATGAAATCTATACGTGTACAGCTACCTAATTATTATGAATGTGCACTGATAGTCACTTGCTCATGGCCTCATGGCTTAGGTGTATCTGTAAGACCACGCTAATAACATGGCTTCGCCTTCACTAATGACATGCAGGCAGGACAATAATTACAATTCATGTCGACACCGTAGCGAGGTAAATTGAGCTCCATTTGTCCCGTCGTTTTCCACCGTCCATACGCAACGAAATTAAGAATTTGCAGACCGTTTTCTCCAGTACGATCCCATATAACGCCACAGCCCAAGTACACCAGACTCCATTCAAACTTTCACAAGATTAGATCATGTATCATAATAAAAAGTAGCTTGGCTGGGGGATTCAGAACTATTCTGACTGGACGGATTTAAACCGGTGCAATTTAGAGAGTTGACATTAAACGAGTTCGAAAGCCCCTGTTCAGAACAAGGCTGAGCTGGGGGATTAAAAGCAGGTCGTTTCGCCGGCCTAGATGGGGTATCTTCATCATCACTGCCGGTCAGATCAATAACCTGAGCTGCAGGACGTTTGTTGGTCGACTGACGTCCAGTAGAGGATGTTGTCGAAGGCTCGCATGACTGAACGGGTGTCCGTTGCAGGGCGATATGTGCAGGAAGAGGCTCTTGCTTCAGAGATGGTATACCGGGCTCTTTGATCTCTATCAGGTCGTCATCTTCATCTGGACTTGTAGGGGCGCCGCCCATCCTTGCTGATTCTTCGTCCTTGGGGCTGGACCATTTGCCATTAGGCTCTATAATAACCTGTTCCACCTCCGAAGGCGTGGACCGAAGTATATCATCCACATATCTAGCTAGTCAGATAAGAATGCATTGCCACGAAAGGAGAGGACTCACTGATCAATCTGCAAGGATTCAAAGCTTGTGGCCTTGCTACACACAGGACACGTCCAAGTCGGCAACTGCTCTTGCAGCTGAAGAAAGGATGACGCATCAAAGCATTGGTTATGTGAGCATACGACGGATCGGCATGGTACCTCAATCCGCATTGTGGATAAAGGGCACTTCAATGACATGACACTCGAAGTGGCGATAATGTCCGCGTCTTCAGCCCTACTTCTCACTAGTAAAGTCAGAAACTGCATCATAAAACGAGCCTAACTTTGAGCGTACTTTCTCGCAACACCTGCTCCTTAGATATTGTTTTTCTCGCTTTCAATTCGGCCACAAGCTCCTCGACTGGATGTCGCTGAACAAGGTTGACGAGGACAAAAAATTTCTGCGACAACATTAGTAACGCCGGAAATACTTCAACACATATTTACTTGGGTGCCCATCTAAGCTATTAGTTCATGCTTGCCTTCTGCGTAAGAGCATATGTCATAACGATATGGTTTGGATACCCTGGTTTCTTACGAATATAATTAGTCACGTCTGCTGGCCTGGTTGAACCTGGCTTGTTCTTCAGGCCCCTCAGATTCGCCTTAACTTCATCAAGATTCGCTTTGATTTCGACCTGATGAGGGAAGGCAATATCCGACTTGGTATATTGGTTGAGGCCAGTGTCGGCGGCGCAGTAAACCATTACCCGGATATTCGGGTCACTTTGAAGCCTTGCCGCAACAGTTGGCGTAAGAACAACTTTGAGCTCCACACTATCTCTTGTGTGTTCGCGTACTTTTCACGTCTTAGCATTCTCCTAAGCGCAACATACCCTCGAGGAAATAGATCACACCTTTACATTCCACCGTCGGCGTAAGCGGCTCAAGAATCGTGTAAAACGGACTGTCTTTGAAAGTGAGACGACCTGGAGTATACTGAGCCATTCCATCCGATGCGAAGGATTGACAGGGCTGGCCCGGATGCATACCAGTCGAAAATGGCTGGGACGGCATTGTGGCATCCAGAGAGGACGGTTTACTTTGGGTCGAGATAGGCTGCGGAGCAGATTGAGGATGATACTGGTGCCCAGAAGGTGATTGTGTTGGTGTTGTAGGTATCGACCGCTGAGCTGTGGCATAGATGAACTTCTTAAGCCGATTGTAGCGCTCGATATGTCCGCCTTTAATAAGTCTTTCAATATCTGTTCCGCATGGCGAAAAGTCAGCAAACCTCTGCTATCTCTGCAAAAGCTAGCAAGGTAGAAGAAGGAACGCCAGTATATCAAATATAAGGCAAGGACGAGGGGAAGCTAGGTTGATATGACGAACAGTCAATAATGCGGAGCTGCAACGAAACCTTGACTCCAGAGACGGCAAGGCTTTCGCTTCTCAGGATATCTTTTAGCTGGGCATTTGTAAGCGTCTTTACCAGGGCAATCACGCTATGGGAATCGGAAGCCTGTCCCGCAGATGCCATTTTCAAAATGTCGGGAGAGAACAGGTAGAAGAGATCTTGAGAACCGCCGACTCTTGTCAAGATAGATAGCTTGAGATAGCAGCTTCGCGTGAAATAAGCCTGTTCAGAAACATCTCAGACCTCTTCCCCGGGAAACGGTACTGGAGCCGACAGTGAAGAGCGAGTTAGACCGCTGCGTTGTGCTTCTTCTGATGAGAGTTGTGATGGGTTGGTTAGGCTGTCGCCGATATGATGACATAAGACAATTCGCCCAGGCCAGGATCTAACAGGCGCACTCCATGTATTGCCACAGCTCACTCTAAACGGACAAAAAAAAGTATCAATTGCTGGATCGCATCGCATCCCATCCAATTAGCAGCCTTGTCTCTATCTCTTCACAGCTGCAGCACTTATAAGCCTCTTCTTTTCAAATACACACAATGGCTAAAGGCCTTCGTTCGAGCGTGCGAAAACGCAACAAGGCCAAGCTTCGCGCAACCGTCTTTGGGCCTGCTGTGGATGCGCGGACCGAAAGGCTCTCTGTAAAGCTACAGGAGCTGGCTTCTCAGCCACGGCCCAAAAATTCAGAGACAGCCAATATGGAGTCAAATGGCGCTGGTACGTTGTAACATAAGTCTCTACGCTGCTTAAATTGCTGAGCAAGTATCTCACTTTTGCTCAGGTGACCAAGGTGAGATCAGAATGCAGACTGAAGCTGCACGGCAGGACGGAGGTAAGGCTTCACCTTTCTCACCATGAGGAAGTATCTGTATTTGCTGATTTGGTCATCTCTTTTTCTTAAGAAATTCGCTTCTAAAACAGCATTGCTAACTTTTTAACAGATATGGACATCGATGAAGGAGCCACCAAAGTGACTGCCGGAGGTAGTTCTAGCCAACGGAACCGGATTCGAAAGCGGAGCACAAAGAAGAGCCGCTCCTCTATAGTTTTTGCACAGCACCCACAGAAACTGAGAAGGATGTCAAAGAAGAGATAGAGCAGACCGCAGTATCACTATATCTCTACCTATCATAGTATCATAGATACATAAAAAGGAGGGGTGTTGATACCGTATCGGGACCAATTGGTGCCCTCTCTGTTCTCAATAGCTCGTGCGCTTGGATATATTCAAGAAGGCCTGTGGTTTCCTCTGGTTCACTAATTGCTGAAATTAGTGCAGTGCAATGTCAAAACTAGTCGATCTCTGGATTATTGAGGCACAGTAATGAGAGAAGACTCCTCAGCATTCTCGTAGCAACGGTGTGCTCGAATACAGGCCAAGGTAAAGAAGGATTCCGTCTTGGATCAAGCTTAATTAAGTGACAGCTGTAATATTTCCGCGCAGTAGGTGGAGTGGGACCTCGACACATTCAGGATATCACCTGCATGTTACTTAATTTCCTCTACACCTAAGAGAGGTTCATATACGGTTACTTTAAGTAGAAGGCGGTGTGTCGATCTGTACCAGGCCTTCTGCCCGGTCTGCCGAGTCGTTGAGTGCTGGCGGCAAAGTGCAGGATGTGGAGCTCATCCTATCGTCGTTACTTGCTGTTGACAGATAGTCCATCTCTAGTAGTAATGTACTCATCCGCGACATGGCCGGTCACCATAGGCTAATTTATCATTATTCCTCTTCAGGTGCTGCAGATCCATTATACCCTCTGCTGATGTCATTGAACAGAACTGTCTCGACAGATCAATCAAGGACACAATGGCCGCCTCACCAAAGCTCGCGATTTTGATCGCCAATCTCCTGATACCGGTCGCCCTAGTCATATTCTCTTCTGGATTTTTCCCTTACAAACCCTTTCTTCCTGGGCTGGCAACTTTCAATGAGTCCAACGACAGCGCTAGACCACCAGCAGTCTTTGACAAGATTATATTCATGGTGGTCGATGCATTACGAAGGTGCTGAGCTCTCACTACCATCAGTTGCTGGAATTGTTCTCATATTAACTATAGACTCTTCAGTGATTTCGTCTATTCAAATACGTCAGGCTTCTTATTCACCCAAAGGTCAGTTACAAGTCCACGATATGATCAGATACCTCATGATCCCAAGCGTGAGCTAACTGCAACAGGCTGATTCGATCAGGCGCCGCGCTGCCTTTTACCGCTCATGCTAGTTCTCCAACAGTCACTATGCCTCGTGTAAAAGCGATAACCACGGGTTCAGTCCCATCCTTCTTAGATGCAATTCTGAATATCGCCGAGTCGGATACCACCTCGACCCTTGCCCACCAAGATACGTGGTTGGCCCAGCTCAAGGCTAAAGAAGCAGGACGACTTATCATGTATGGGGATGACACTTGGCTAAAGCTGTTTCCTGGGATGTTTGACAGAGCGGATGGAACTACGAGCTTCTTCGTGTCGGTTAGTGTATTTAAGCCCAATAGCAAGCCTGTAGTTATCATGCTAAGTCTTATTATTCCAGGATTTTGTGGAAGTAGACAATAATGTGACACGCCATATTCCCGAAGAACTCTTAAAGGACGATTGGACAGCTATGATCATGCATTATCTCGGTCTTGACCATATTGGCCATAAAGCTGGCCCCACGAGGTATGACGCGAACTAGTCCAAATAGGCCTTTTGCATTTAACCTCGGCTGAACTGTATTGAAGCCCGCATATGATGCCAAAGCAACGCGAAATGGATACCATTGTGGAACATATATACACAGCCATGGAAAGCCAAGAGCATCTTCAATCGACGCTTTTTGTCCTATGCGGTGATCACGGTATGAATGACGCTGGAAATCATGGCGGTTCTTCAGCGGGAGAGACTTCACCTGCCCTTTTATTTATATCACCAAAGTTCCAGGGAAAGCATGTTCACTACGATTGTCCCACGGAACCCTCAGATGAATTCAAATACTATCGAACGGTTGAACAATCAGATATCACACCGACCGTGGCGGGACTTCTGGGAGTACCGATTCCTCTAAATAATTTGGGTGTATTCATTCCGGAATTTCTCACGATGTGGGGCCATGGTAAGGGATCTCAGCTCTAAATGGGAACAAATGACAAGGAACTCTTAAGCTGAATATGATCGTTTCAGGCTCCGAGAGGGCACATATTCTCTTGGAGAACTGTATGCAGATACTTAAACTTGTCAAGGCGACATTCCCAGGGCGTACATTTGACACCAGACCACCACCTCATCGATGCGACTCTCCAATGTCCCATATTGAGGATCTCGAGTGTGCTTGGTACGGTGTCTCGACTCTCCTCCAGGGGTCTAACAATGCCAATAACACCCAACCGGAGATCGAGCCCGCTCTCCTGCGATTCTCGCAATCAGCGCAGAAAGTTATGAGCAACACTGCTAGCAATTACGACATTACTAGGCTTTACTTGGGTTCGTTTATTGCTAGCATCGCTGTTTTGCTCTCCCTTTCAGCGGTTTATCGCCCAATTTTGAAATCAGGATATCCTGGTGTTTTCCTAGTCATCAGTGTGATGAGCTATAGTGGCATGATGTTTGCAAGTAGCTATGTTGAGGAGGAGCAGCAATTCTGGTACTGGATTCTGACTGGGTGGACATTTTATCTCCATGTGAAATTGTAAGCGAAGCAGCCTTGACTTCTACTGCAGCTCTAACCATTTGAATACAGGGCAAATTACAAGTCAGCCAGAGTTCCATATGCCAAGATGAGCGCAGCTATGCTTGCAATACTTCATCGAATCATGAGACGCTGGAACCAGACCGGTCAGAAATTTGCAGCTGAACCTGATATTGCACGGGGCTTTCTGCTTCATCATCAAGACCTGCTGTGGGTCTTAGTTTTCCTGGCATATTTCGATACATGTCGACGAATTATCAGCTGCTTTTCTACCTCTGGACGGGTAATAATTTGGAGCTGTATATCTGTCATTGTTACAGGTGTGGCATTCACCTTCAAGCTGGCCTTTACAGCAACAGACTCCCCTGAACTTCTTGGTCAATCTTTAATGCCTATTAAAAATATCCTTTACAATTTTTCATTACTCACACAAGCAAGACTCGTTTTCGTTGGAATTGCTTTCATTATTTTATCTTCAGCCTATATCAACTTCACAAGGAGAGGAAACCTTAGCCAGAAAGGTAATGAAAAAACCAGTCTAACCAACAAGACACTGACATTTGCACCACCAGGATCACAAAGTGTTTTTCATGAAGCATTGACCTTGTTTCTTATGACTCAGTCAAGATCAACGAATGTCCCGCTTTTTTTGATTTTCAGAGTGCAGGAATTCATTTTTGCTTCAATGAGTCTCACTGGCATTGAAGTCACTGTTACATCCTTACTCTCTCAGTACATGGCATTTTTTGCTTTTGGTGGATCAAACGCCATTTCCTCGATTGACCTCTCCAGTGCTTACAACGGTGTCGGCAGTTATAATGTTATTTTTGTTGGGATTCTAACATTTGTGAGCAACTGGGCCGGTCCAATATGGTGGGTCTCCATGACATATCCTCTTCGTTCAAGGTCGAACCGGACGGACAAGCAGAACCACCTGGCCCTGCTGACGTTCTATGTCACAATGGCTTTGTTGTCTGTGATGGTGGCGTGCACAGCCTTAAGAACACATCTCTTCATCTGGACTGTCTTTTCACCCAAATTTCTTTATAGTATGGCGTGGGCTGCAGCACATCACATGATAATAAATGTTCTGGGAGAGGTTCTTTTGTGGTCGTCTTAGAACTCTGCACTCAGAATAGAAGCAAGCTTATTGTATTCATGTCCATTTTCAATAATTGTTAGACAAGCTTGCAGCATTTCGACAGGTATATCTGGTGAGGAACATCGATGCCCATGATTTCAAAGTACGGTATTAAAGAGATCATCGATTGCATTAGCTTTCCGTCTCTTCTTTGAGCGTTTCGTGTCTTTGTTGTCTTCGGGCAGTGCGGTTACACCTGGGACCGGGCCTTCGAACTGGTGTTTCGTCCTTTTCGAAATCTTCTCAATTCTGATGCCTGGATTAGGGGGTTCTTGTGGATTAGGTTCGGCCACAGATGCCAGGGGATCACTTTTTCGACGAACAACCTCCCCTAGATCCTCGCTGTTTGCAGTGGCGATGTCAGGCAATGTCACAACATCACCCTTGAACGAATACTGTGAATCCTTCGTTCGAACACCAATTAACTTTGCAAGGCGAGATAGGACAGCCAGAAGTACGATACCGAGAGTAGAGAATTGGCCGTCTGCCACAACGGTCGAGAACGCTCTAGGGGAAAATAATAGGTCAGCCTGCGTAAAGAAACACGAACCCAGTATCGAATTCATATGGGCAAGATGGTCGAAAGAAACGGTTTATGATTGAACATACAAATAACACCTCGGAATAAGGTGCCTCTCTAGGTATCTCTCGTAGTTTTCGATGAAGTTTTCATTTCTACCATTCCCTTGTTGATGCTCCAGTGCCACCAAAATATTCAAAGCTGAGCGTTTCAGCATAGTAAGCCATCTCCACCATCTTGATTTCCCATGTTGATTCTTGTTGCGATGAACAATTAGATGGAGCATGTCATGTACTGTGCGAATCTCATGGGCGTCCATCCGTGCAGAATCAGGTGACGCCATGCTCTCCTTTCTCGAAACGTGTAACTTCCTTTTTCTTTGCTGTATCCAGAATTTGGAATATGACTGAATAAAAGAGGATAACGGAAATATGTATTCAAGCAAGAAGGTTTGGAAATTCCGGCGAGGTTACGTAGACAAGGTGTCCGGTGCTCTCTTTGCTATCTCTATAACCCGATCTCTTCTATGACCTAGTCGGCGTAGAAGATCCATTTCACACTATTTTGGCCATTCAGAGCGTGCGAAGCTGTAGGCGGTGACCAATTAGCCAATCCACATGTGACTTACATGGGCGGTGGACATTCTGCCACCATAACATCAAATTCTGGATCCACTCAATACATTTTTATTGTACACTATTTTGACCATTCAGCGTGCACAGAGACCTAGGCGGTCTGCCTTCTGCCAGGACGGCGCCCAGCCACCTAAAACTGGCTTCCTAGGCCTAAGCAGCCTTGTAAGCTACCTAGGTACTAGGTAGGTACATACGTGGAGTACCTACAGTGGAGTACAGTTCGGCACCCCCTCCCCCTGTCCAAGCCAACTCACCTTGCCACTTTTATATTTTGATCTGGGCTGGCTTTGTCTAGGTCGACCTATCATAGTGTCTGGGTACCGTCCAATAGCTTCAAAGTCATGCGGTTATAGAATAGCAATCTGCCAGGACAGTAGGTAGCAGGGGAGGGGGTGCCGAAAAGATATGGCAGGCTACTGTACGGCGTAGACACTATTCTCCCAGGGGCAGGGTACGGAGTAGGTGACAACCCCATGTAGTAGTAAAGGCTTTATTGAATTAGTTACGCCAAATCTCTACTTTCTAAGCTTTTGCCGGGAGAATGGTGTGAACCCCGCTCTTGCTATGACTACTCAGTACACAGTATTACTCTACATGCTGCAAAACAACCAGTATATGTACTGTAACAAAAGAATGATAGCGAGTCGAAGTATTAAGAGAATTTTGTGATCTATTTTTTTATCCTGCTGCCTAGGCGGATTTCAGAAGCTGATTCTCATTACTACCTATCTATGTTCCGCCCGTCACCAAAGGCATAGCCGGTCGCTTAGGAGTAAAATCAAACGTACAGTACAAGACTCGGTCGTAGCTGAACAGGACACTAGGTTACAACTGTTGTCTCTGCATGAGACAATAACCATCGCCGGAAAAAAAGGATGCTCAAGACAGCACTGCTGGAGAGAAGACGCCTGAATCCTTCGGAATAGCGCTTCCAAGCCGAGTTGAACCCAACTATTAGACTCAATCCGACACCATAGCCAAGCCGACCAGGGCATAGAATAGCTTCCTAACATGGCTCAAACCGTCGGCTGCCTCCCAACGTACTGATTGCGATATAAAACAGAGCACGAAGACACATCACACCGTCAAACAGGGACAAACAGAGAATCGGCTGTTCGAGAAATTGTTCAGCTAGGCGGCTAGGTTTCATCGAATATACGAGGTTTGCAAGTTTGTTGGTTCCCGTCATACATGGATTTGGGCTTCGAGGTTTAGGAAGATCTGGGACCGCATGGAGAGACCTGCGGATCATACCATGACTTCATGGAGGGAAGCGTGCATGGAGCGCTTCTAAAGCCGTTCATTGCAGCTGAACGTCTCGGAGTGCAGGTCCGAACATAGACAATTTCGCGCTCAGCAGCGGTTGTTCCACGGTCATACTGAGAACGGCGACGACGTTGCTCGTCACGGTACTGCTGACCAACCCGTGGTGCAAATAGACCTAGCCAAAAAAGCCCATTAGTAAATAGAGTCACTAATATTTGTATTAGATTGACCACGTACCGACGTGCTCGGCGTTCTCAACACTGCGACGCATCTTCGATGGATTATCTGGTCCGGGGAACCGATCCTCAGTACCGGCGAGCGGACCGGTACCAGTATGAAAGATCTATAGAGTGTTAGAAATCCGTGCTCATCTAACTAAAATAAGACAAGAATTACCTTTGGACGGAAAGAAGGGTGTTCTAACATCACGGAGCTGTTGCGGAATTTCTGTACCAGGCAATCCTTCCCTTGGATAGCTACGCGCAACGTTTAGAAAACAGCGTAAGTAGTGCGCAATGTAGTACTCACTGGCATACGACACCTCCGCTACTTTGTCGCTGTTGAAGCAGTTCCTTTACAAGGTTGTCAGTTGTAAGCAGAAACATGAATTCCAGGAATCCCTCGTACCAAGTACGACCAGCTCGCGCGTTGACAAACTAGACGTCGGTTAGTTTATCAGATCGGAAAAATACAGCATTGTAGCTTACATCGATTATGTCAATCGGCTTGCGGGAGAGATCAGCATAAGACTTTAAGCACTAATGGGTTATGAGACTCACGTCTTCAAAATTGATGAAAGCATAACCCACGCTAGTTTGACAGTACTTATTAGCATTAAGGGATGCAAACATGGTTAAGGCTACCAACTTGCAGTTATTCGCAAAGTCTGCATAGTATCAGGTCAGCCAAAAAAGTATATCCACCTAGGGTTATTATCTTCGACCATCGTACCAATGCGCAGATACATGAAATCATACTTTCCATGGCTTGTCTCGTCGACAATTTCTTTGAGCATAGCCTAACAAAATCAGGGATCTAGTCAGTTTCATTATGTGGTATAAATTGGGTTTACCTGATCGATCTTGTTTGGAATGTTACGAAGCATGATCTGCACGTGAATCATCAGTAGCTGGTATTTTCCGCAATCATAATGCAAATAATATACCGTCGTTCGGACGTCCAGACCACAGCGGATCCGTTCGGTATCAACGAAGTTTTGATTGCTCGAGCGTGGATCAGAGTAGCGATTGAACTCCCGCCGAGGTGGGAAAATGAGTCTCTCTTCAGACTTCGACATCCAATCCATGAGACCGACGCGTTCACCACGAGGAACAGTTGAGCGGCCAGTAGGGCTCAATTCAAGATAAGGGCTGTGAGGAATTCCAGCGAACGAAGCAGAGGCATGCAGACGACCATGTGGAGTTTTATGACGGGGAGAGGGCCCTTTCAGTGGAGAAGAGCCTGCGCAGCGGAAATGAGATTCGTTCTCCACGTCTGGTCTGTAGAGTTTGACCTCGAGGATACAATTCTTACGGCTTCAAATCAGCCACCAGACAGAGTGTGTCAGAAAAGATGTCTTCCAATAACTTACATCAACAGACGTTCCGTTGAGCGTGGTTACAGCGTTCTCTGCATCGCGCGTATCGAAAAACTCAATATGGAAATCACTGACGTTCTCCTGTCCTGTAGGTAAAGTGGTGAAAGTCTTCACATCGCCGAAAGTTTCTGCTAGATCCTTGAGCGAACGGGCAACTGCATACTCGTCAAGCCTTTGATTGCGGCTATCATAATAGACGGAAACAAATATTTGACCCTCGAAGTCCGAGGTCTGGCCAGGTATTGAGGTGTCTGAATGCTGTGCGTATTCCTTGGCCGTAAGGGGAAGGACACGCCACTCAGGACGAAGATGCTGGATCTTCTTCATCGCATTCTTTGCCTCACGGCTGTCAGTGAACGCGACATAGATTTTACCCTTAGAGCTAAGATCGGAAAGTATAGGTCCCTTGAGGGTTCCAAATTCGCGACGCTTTTGATATCAGCAGTGTGATATAGTAATTTATTCACCAAAAGACCACACGAGAAATACTTACGTTGAAAAACCCCGCCAACGTCAAATAGGACAAGCTGGTTGGGACATCTTCAATGACGAAGGAGCGGCTGCGTCTTTCATAGTCAAACTTGCTGGTAATGATTGGCGATGAAGACAAGTCTTCCTTGACGGATTTTGTTTTTCCAATCGGGCCAAAGTCCGACACATTTTGGTCTGGGAGCTTGACATACCCATTACCAAGTGTGTGAGTGTCCGGCTCAGAATTAGCAGCCAGATAGCCCATTCCAGAGACGGTGGAAACTGATGAGCAAGCAGCATCTCCACCAGTCACAGTCACGTTCAGGCCAACAGGCGTAAAGCTCGACGCTGTCGGTGAGAGCTGACCACGGCCAGAGGGGCCAGGCGGTGCGAGAAAAAGATCGGACCCAGTTCTGGATACAGTTAGCATGTTTAAAATGAACGGCCAGACTGGTATCTCTAATAATTACGCAGGATAGAATCCGCGAAGTTCATCGTCATTCACCGTGGTGCCAATAACGGACTCGGCGTGAACCTTGGATCGCACATCCTCAGGGGAGAATGCAGTAAGTTTGGTGTCTGGAGAACCATGGCGGGATGCAGCCCCGTTCGAAGAATGAGGACTGCTGGTAAGGCGGGAAGAATCGTTGGTCGTCATCCTGCAAGATATTCACTTGAGTTCTCTATTGAGATCGGAAGAATAGCACGGAAGACACCCAGACTAGGAGATTGAGGGCCAGCAGCCGCTATCCCACCACTAGAGCGGAGAGGAAAGTAAAACCTGGCTGAGGTATACTCAATGACGGGAGAGCGGTTATTGACAGAGACAAAAAAGAGAGTAATATTCTTGGAACAACTGAAGGAGTAGGTGAAATGAAAACAGTGTGAATGAGGGAAGAAGAGTGAGAGACTCCAGGAGAGTTGTTTGTGTCAAGGAACCTATGGAAACTAGGAAGAGAGGATAAGTGAGAAAAGGCATGAGAGCAGACACCGCCGTTACGTTGCGCCGTTACGTGAGAGCCAGGCAGCGGTCACATCCACTGTACCAACCTGTGAGAGCAGAGCGGGGTGAAAACGGCAGGCTGGTCGGAGATTGAGAATGAAGAGAGATAGGCAGTCTACATCTGCAATGCAGAATTGATAGTGCTCCTGGTCTTCGCTTCTGATGCAAGACGTCGGGAAAAAAAAAGAGGCTGCATCAATGCCACCATATGATATGTTCTGCGTAGAGCTTAAGCAACGCAGTGTTCTAGACATGCAAAGATATATGGGTAGGCATTTCTCGCAGCTTCGACAGTGTACCATATCTTGGGATGTGTCCTGGGAAGTACCTGGACATATCTAGAAATGCAACACCACGCTCCACAGGCCAGATTCCCAAATTCCAGCACTCGCTTTGCCAGTGAAGGTTTAACACACCCAAGCAGGCATCAAGGGCAGAACAACCGGACAGCAGCCATAGCAACTAGACAACACCCAGTACTGTAATGTATCATTACAATGACTGGGTATGATACATAGGACTTCGTTGAGCCGTGGTCATCTTTACTCTCTTTGAGATCTTTCCAGAGTGTAAAATGCCATGCCGGAAAGAATAACTATATCAATTGGTTCCATAAGAGCAGGAAACCAAGTCAAACAACATTTGTACGTAAAAGGGTATATCAGGTGGGGAAGAAAAGTCACACCAGAAACGATCAAGTTGTAGAGATGGGTATCGTCAAGAGAGTCATGGTGTAGAGATGAGAACCCCGGTTTTTTGGACAGATAACCTGCAGTAGGCCAGTGTAGAGCTAGAAGAGTAAAATGAGAGCTAAAGGCTGCTTTGGGGCTGTGATGGTTTTCAGAAACAAACCAGGATCACTGTGTTGGTTGTCAAGCCGTAAAGTTCCGTTTCTTCCAGGTCCAGTGCCTCATTGAGGAAGATAAAATAATGATATTCCCAGGTCCCCAAATTTGCATATATTATACAAATGGCCTCAGTGGCACCAAGCAAAACTGCGTGAATAGCAGTTATACTAGGTACGGAGTAGCCCCGCCATCCTCCGTACCTACCTAACCTAGGTAAGGTCGGAACGCTACCTAACTAACAGGTAACTAACTAATTAAGTTAGTCACCTGCTTGGTTACATAAGTTAGGTACCTTGCATAGAGCAACTAACTTGCAAACAATCTACTGTGTACAGGGCGATGGTCATTTGATTTAATGTTTTTTTTGTCAGGCCGTTAGACGTCCTACCTACCTGGGTGAGGTACCTAGTGGTTTTTTTTTTACGGATCTTGAATTTCAAACTTCGAAAGTTGACGTTCCGCTAGCTTGTCCTTTAGTCTGTTGCACCGCCAGGGCCACCGCCTCTGCCATTTCCAAGTAGCTGGTTCAAGCGACCTAGGCACAACGTCGTTACATCAGACCGGAAGCTGATGATCCGTTTCCTCTGTGATTGGACGATTATCGCAGTAGAAATCAAATCATCCGGTCTCATCGTCGTCCTATCAGCGCCGTTCTCTTTTTCTATATACAATAGATTCCAAAATGCCTTCGGCTGTCCCTGCTCGCAACGACCCTTCATATGTCCTAAACCAGGTCAGTGTCAAGAAATTTCCTCTGGGAGTTAAGGTGTCAGCAAGTTGACTGGTCACTTTGATGCAGATTATTATCTCGCCATCCGATACCGACTACCTCGACCAACTTATTCCTTCCATTCGAGATTACAGCTATGGAAATCGTACCTCTCAGCTGCTACAGTCGCTATCGAAGTTTGCGGAAGATAAGGAAGCTGAGATAGAGAGTATGTGCAGCACCAACCACCAGGAGTTCGTCACCTCAGTCAACCAGCTTCTCCGTATCCGAGAAGGGACCGTGAGTTTGACTTCGGAGATCTTGGACCTCAATCAGTCCATACAAGCAAGCACAGAACGACTGGCCGAGCAGAAGAAAGCTTTAGTGGAATCACGAAGTCACCGGCAAAACATTGATGAGACGTCCCGTGCTCTTCAGGACTGTCTCGAAGTTCTACGCCTGGCAAATCAGGTGCATGACCTTCTGGCCAAGAAGAATCATTATGCCGCATTGCGAGCTCTCGATGAGCTGCAGAATGTTCATCTGAAGGGTGTGACACAATACAAAATCGCCGAAATGATCCAGAGGTCAGTTCCTGCAACGCAGAGAGCTATCGCTGAGGCGGTCATGTCAGATTTGAATACATGGCTCTATCGTATTCGTGAGATGTCACAGTACCTTGGAGAGATAGCACTTTATCACACGGACCTCCGAAAGACGAGACAGAAGGAGAGAGCAGAAAAGGTTCCTTATCTTGGACAATTCAAGCTAAACTCCGCGATTGAGCTTGTTTCGGATGAGCACGAAGAATATGATTTGCTTCAGAATGACGACCTACAGGTTGACTTCACTCCGCTGTTCGAGTGTCTACATATCCATCAGTCGCTTGGTCAGATGGAGAAATTCAGGGTTGAATATGCAAACACAAGAAGGCGGCAGAAGGAACTCTTACTTCCTTCCTCTATAACCCTCGTCGACGAAGATGGTGCCAGCTTACATACCTTGTTGGAGGAGATGTCAGGTTTTGCTATTGTGGAGCGGTCAACAATGAAAAAAGTTCCAGACTTGAGGTCTCCTGTCGATGTATGTCCCAGCAGCCCCGGCTCTTTTTATCATACCCACCCTGAATGACCAAGCTCAAGCTCACACGTGAGGTGCGAAAAGGTTGACGAGCTCTGGGATTCGATGTGTCAAACCGCTGTCGGCTTGATCTCTAAAGCGCTGCACGAAGTGGATGACGCGGAAAGTCTTTTAAAAATAAAAAATCTCATTGCATTATTTATGCAAGCCATGGATGTGAGTGATACTGTCTTAGTTCTGTGTACAAGGCCCCAAACTCATAAATCATAACAGACCTGGAATTTTCCCGTTGGTGTTTTTGATAATTTCTTGTTAACCCTATTCGAGAAGTACGCTGAGCTGCTCAAGAAGCGATTCAGTGATGACTTCCAGGAAGTAAGTTTAGAGTCCTCCCTGGCAAGGGCTTTTGGTGCTTATTGATAATTCAGATTGTATCCACAGACGATTACATGCCAATGCCAATCCAGAACCTTGAGGAGTTTGACAAGGTTCTCAACGTGAGTTGGTATACACCCGAGAAGCCGCGAGAGGAGCAAGTGTTAGTGTACTCCTTTGTTACATACTGGTTCATCCTACGCTAAAATTCTCTTAGGTTCCCTTGCGTACTACCATTCTCGCAAATGTATCCATTGTGTTGCATCGATATCCGAAACTTCTTGAACCAGTTCTATTTCTTTTCGAATGACGATTTCCCGCATCCCGATGTCATCGATAAGACATTAAGAGATGTGAGTAGTCGATTAGGAGACACATTTTAAGTGTAAATATTGACAAATCCCAGGCCTTGGATGAACTTCTTTCAAACAAAGTCTGTGAAACTCTTGTTGAACGTCTCAGCTCTCAATATTTGGGCCAGATAGTCCAGATACTTATAAACCTGGAGCATTTTGAGTTAGCCTGCCAGGAACTTGAGATTCTTCTTGCGGCCGCACGATCCCAGAATTCGACAGCAGGGCCGATAGCTCTAAACGCAACAGAGAAGTTCAGAAGTAACAAGAAGGCCGCTGAAAAACGTATTTTTGAAGTGGTAAACTCCAAAATCGATGATCTCATCGAAACTGCAGAATACGACTGGATGGCGCCTACTCCACCGACAGAACCCAGCAACTATATGCAGACGCTCACTCGGTTCCTGTCCAATATAATGAACTCCACCCTACTTGGCCTACCAACAGAAATCAAGGAGCTCATTTATTTTGATGCGCTAAGCCATGCTGCAAACATGGTTCTTGTATGGGTGCCTCCATTAATTGCAATTGAGGTTACAATATGCTAACCCAGCATTGTAGGCACTGCCTCTTTCTCCAGAGGTTAAAAAGATTAACCCGAATGGGGTTGCAGCGCTAGCCAAGGATGTTGAATATCTTGCGAAGTTTGTCGACAGCCTTGGTGTGCCGATCCTGCGAGAAAACCTCGATGAGCTCCAGCAAACAGTGCATCTGATGCAGGCAGAGAATACGGACGAGTTCTACGACATCTCAACACGCAACAAGAAGTACGGCCGTGTAGATGCCATAAATGGTCCTGTTCTGCTGGAAAAGTATGTGTTGATCTCGGAAGCAGTTGCATGATCTTGCTAACAAACTATCTAGGTTAACACGCACTGTGCAAAGCCCTGCGAAGACGGATAAATTTGCAGCACTGTCTTCTAGGTTCGGGATGAAGTCTTAGAAGGGAAATCAACGGCATGCCTAAAGTTAACACTTGGAACGGCATATTACTGCCTTTTGAGGGTAAAGCAGCTCAAATCGGTGATAACAATTTTTGTTCATCTGACTTGCTAATCGCAGACTATTAAAACATCAAGCTCCAAATGTTGCTTCTCGTCAACCAATTTCATATTCCTTTTCGCCCACTAAATCAACGTCATTTTCACCACCATCATGCCTTCCGTAATGACCTGGGTGATGCGCTGTTGTTGAGTGCTGAGAGCGTTGACCAACCAAATACATCTGCGTCGCTCACTTTTAGCCGAATGAATCTGGTTAGTCATTGTGCAAGAGAGAATGTCCAGTGACAATCGAATTGCAGAGACACGGGCAAAGGAAATCTGCATGAGAACAGATGGAATCATACCTGTTGCGGCGGTATATGGGGGTATGCAGCATACATCCCTTCAAACATTTGTGGCTGAGGTTGCCCATATGCTGCAGCTGGGTCTGACTGCACCGCTCCAGGGTACATTGCTGGCTGGGGTCGATATTCCTGCTCCTGTGGCATAGCGTGTTGCCCCAATGACCCATAGTCTGGTGGAGCCATGTGGTGTTGCGTATGCTGAACGCCAGGCTGAGAAGGCGGGAGTTGTCCTGCTGCATTTGTGGAAGTAGCCGCAGTAGAAGCTGCAGTAGCCCCAGTAGTCTGGCTAGATCGTTTTGCGTGCGATGTGGCTTCCTCGCGTGGTACTATGTCGATCAAAAAATCGAACATATCAGACTTGGAGAGAGCAGCAGCAATATCTGAGCGCTGGAGAGTCCGCCGCTTATTATCCTCTGCATGGATCCACGCCCGCATAGTCAATTCCGTGATAAAGATATCACATCCTTTGGCGAACAGGATAGGTGCCTCTGCAGAAATCATTTTTACCTCCGGATCAGCCTTCATCACTTTCTTTATGCGCGCTAGGGGCAGCTGGTGGATTTTGTAGTCATGGTTATCCGATTCAAGGTGGTTAATAGTGTGTTGCCAATATGTAGTCAGGATATCGCGAGAATTGCCCTGTAGACCTTGGTTCACCTGGAATTAAGACTTTGTCAGACTCCTCGTTCTTTCTATAGCGTTCTCATTCTTGTTCCTAGAGAGAGATGGGTGTGCATAGCCAAGGAACAAGATGCTCACATTCGCCCAAGTCCCAGTATATAACTCCGCGACCGGCGCATACCCTTGCGCAGAAAGCTAAGATGACGTTGCCATCAGTATCGTGAGACTACCGTTGAATCAAGCAAGCAAATAGAAAGCCGTCTAAAGAGCGTTAGAAAGAAATATGACGTACCGCTGCGCTCGCGCCTGCAAGTGGAAAGAGTATCAGCATCGATTCATAGTCTTGGCCCTCATTCAAAGATACCAAAGCGATGAATTAGGGTAATCCATTAAGAAATGAAAGAAAAACAAACCGTAATGGCCGCCGTTTCTGATATCATAGACAGGCTGCTGCCGGTTCTGCTGTTGTCCGGCGCCTTGCTGAGCTTGTTCCATCGCTGACTTGCACCTTGTCGCACGTGGAGACGGTTAACGGACAAGAAATTGCCGCCCCTAAGTACCTAGGTAGTTAAGCCGAAAATGCAGATAGTTAGGTAGTCAAGGGGCGCAAGCGATTGAATCCGATGTGATCACCCGATAGTGTAGTGGTTGTGACTCGAGTGCTTCAGTACCCTGTTCGCGGGGAGGCTACGCGGTTTTCGCGGTGGGCGAGTACTAGGTAGCGCGACAGGAGAAACACGTAATAGAAGAAAGTCGAAATAGATGAAAAAAGGGCTTATCGACAAAAAAAGTGATAAGGTGAGGCCCCGCCGATGGTTGCACGATGGGAGTACGGGAAGCTAGCAAATAGTAGTAATAACGCGTTGCAGGTGCGAAAGTCACCAACGCAGCAAAGGCATGCCAAGTGTTGTTCTGACGTTACGGGAATCGGGAGAAGACGGCTCCCGACTGCATGTGAGTTCGGTGGCAAGGGGCAAGGAACGGCGGTCCCGTATTGTCTACTTTCTTTTCCGCACATGATTACATATGGTATATGGATAGATGATGATACTTTTGTTTATATTGAATCGGCGGGCGTGTCAGCCAATGAGGGTCTTTAACAGTGCTATGCTCTTGGTTGAGCACGAAAAAGCCGCTGTCGCATTCTGGTTGGAGCCTACGCTTGAACAGGTTGCCGCGGCCCGCCCGGAAGCGGAGAACAGTATGCGATAAGGAGGCTAGAATATTTTAGATCCAACTAAATAACTGCAGGGTGGCTCTGATTATGAAATATTTGAAGCGATAAAGGATGGTAGCTTTCAGGAAGATCAAGTGGCTATACAGTGCTTTGTATGAGTCGAGCTAGTCGAAGGTTACTGATCATGGGCACACAGATGACCGTGCAGCAGTGTAGATACGTGCTTGGATAACAAGCCCATGATACACCAGAATTAAACTCAAGTCTTATCATCTACCGAGATGAGCTTCTACACAGTAAGCAGTAAGCTCTCCATATTTTACAAAGATGCAGGAGCATCTTGCCAGCGTGACTACGCAGTGAGTCGAAAGGAGCTGTTACGGGATATTGAGATACGTTTTATAGCGAATCAGCCAAACTTTGGGACCTTTGTGCTTGAATCCCTGTTGATAACCGTTCTCTTAAAAAATGGATGGAGCTGACTTGATGCAATTAGTCCGTACAGATGTTAGGATTTGGGCACAGCGAAGAATCAAAAAGGAAGAGAAAAAAAGCAGAAAGGCAGGTATAAAAAAGAATTTGTGAGGACGGGTAACTACTCGGCAATATCTCACTGTAGAACTCAGGACCGTCTAAAGTACCGAATCCTGAGGTCATGGTGTAGGTAACCTTTTAAACTACCTATTCCATAGAGAAATCAAACACAGCTGGAGGTATGGAGGTACTAAACCCACCATAGGTACGCTCCCGGTGGGCACCGGGCCGATCGTGACCCGTCGGACCGCACTATGTTCCGAGGCAGCAGAGAAATTTTCACCAGAATTATTTATTATGACCCAAGATTTTCACGCTCTCCAAGTCTCTACCTTCTGCTCTTTCTATGAGACTGTGCTTCTCATATATGATATTTTCTTGATTACTTTCAAAAGTCTTAACATTGACTGGTTCCAGAGTGCATCAGCATATTTGGCACAACCAGGTCATGCCAATGTCAACTTGTGACACAGTCCACTCCCAAGAATACCAGGATGATGACAACCTCACAGATGATCAGATTCAGCAGCTCCTATTAGAAGCAGAAGGCAGGCTGCGGTCTCCGGAATCAAAAGATTCCGAGACATCAAATCGGCTAGAGGTGTCCAAAAATTTCCTCTCGGAGTCTGCATTGTCAGGGTAAGATAATGTATGTACCAATATCCTTGGGGGATCTCGGCTCACTTGTCTTTAAAATCCAGAATTCCAAAGCTCTCGTCTGCTACTTCCTTGCAACCTTACGTTCGCCAGCAAGATGATATTGTTGCCGTCGATTCGTCGCGTATCATCCCACCGCAGAAAGAGCTGTTAAACGTGCCTCGCCCTGTAGAGGGTATTGCGTCTGGCTCGAAACGTAAAGTCAGTTTCCTAATTTCCCTTTTTTATTTCCCAGACTGTTATGAGGAAAATCATACGAACGCCTAAGCGCTCGACGCAGTTATAACGACCCGTCTTGGGTTGCCCTGCTATCATGAGAGTTTTATTATATTCATAGTTACTCTGAACATCTTCGTCAATACTTATTTCTTGAAATGAATTGAGTCTTGTTAGGACCCTTGCTGACGATGAACACCATCCAGGATAAACAAACTGCAGGTAGCGATTGGTTTGATCTTCCCAAGACACAGTTGACGCCAGAACTGAAGAGGGATCTACAATTACTCCGAATGCGTTCGGTCCTGGATCCCAAGAGACACTACAAGAAAGAGAGCGGCAAAGCAAAACCTCCAGAATTTTCTCAAGTTGGGACGGTGGTTCAAGGCCCTACTGAATTCTTCAGCGCTCGCATTGCCAAGAAGGATCGCAAAAGCACGTTTGTTGAAGAGACGTTGGCCCTGGAGCAAGATTCTGGACGCTTTAGAGCCAAGTATATGGATATCCAGGCCTCCAAAACGAGCGGCAAGAAGGCTTATTACAAGAACTTGCGAGCAAAGAGGAGTCGGAGACGCCAAGCCAGTTGAAGACATTCGAAGGCTGCGAGTTCTAATCTAGATACATTGGATTGGGGACCAGTCGACTGTTTCAGAAGAGCAGGAAGGTCATTCTTGTGTGGGTCGGATCACTCACACTGCTGTCTCAGTGCATGATATCGGAATAGTGGTCTCATCACCTATGCTCGAAGATATCGGCAATGGCCTGTTCAACTAGTCTCTGTTGAAGTTGGCCATCATATCCTCGATGCAGAAGCTGTTGTCAATGTCGTGGACTTACCTGCATGTCAACAGCCGCAAGACGTCCTGCCTCCAGCACCTCTTCATGATCAGCCTTCCCTTCCTCCAGAATGACACCGAGCTCACTGGCAGTTGAATTTTGAAGAAGGTGATCATCTCCGCGCGGGACTGGAGCAAGAACGGCCTTGTTTGTCACAAGGCTGAGTGCTAACACCCGAATTCCACAATGCCTGGCGACGACTATTTCTGGCACAGTGGACATGCCAACCAAGTCTGCACCCAGTTGCCGTAACATACGGCATTCGGCCCTAGTCTCATAGCTTGGAATTCATTAACTAATCATGACAGGTGCGGTGGAGGTCTAGCAACCAACCTTGGCCCTCCGACAAAGGCATATACCCCTTCGTGCAATCTCCGCTTACTATCGGAAGGAATCACCTTCTTCCACGCCTTGTGGACAAAGCGACGCAGGTCCAAGTCATAGGCATCAGAGAGTGGTGGGAAGCGGACTCCGAATTCGTCAGCATTAGGTCCCCGCAACGGGTGTATCCCTGCCAACCCGGCAAAAAATATGTGCTATATATAAACATGTCAGATAGAGTTTCCTCAATAGGTGACCATGAAGCAGAAATACATCATTCAGAAGCACGATATCGCCAACAGCATATTCCGAGTTCAAACCTCCAGATGCATTTGTCACTGTTATAGCTAGTTAGTAATGATGACTAGCTCATATGAAAAATGTAACCCACACACTACGATGTCGACTCCCAGTAGCTTGAAGACTCGAATTGGAAATGTTACACTGTCAATTGAATGACCCTCGTAGTAACTATGGCAGGCCTTGTCTTAGTTACTAGAAGCAGTGGTGAGATCGGAGAGAGCTCACTGTGTGCGGCCAACCATCAACACGGCTGGAACGTTCTGTCCAAGAAATCCAAAAACCAACTTCCCGACATGTCCAGATACTAAAGAGGTAAGAATACGTCCGTCAAAATGTATCTGTAATCTTTGATGCATATCTTACCGGTAGGACAAGGAAAATGAGGTATTGCCGAATACTCGTATTCGGCTCTCAATGTTCCGTGTACAGTATCTGCAAGGCCCCCTAGCCCGGAGCCGCAGACAATGGCAACTCTTGGACTCTGCAGACTTTCTGGCAAGTCTTTCCTCAAAAACCTAACCGCCTCCTTAGCTTTTTCGAAGGGAGAAGGGTGATGCGGTGGCTCGGCCATGGTACACTCAGATACGGGCAGCAGCCGGTTGTCCACCTGGTAGATGAAGGAATGGTCAATCGAAGTCAATATTTTGCACGCAAATGAATGAAGAGCTTTTAAGTATCTCCACCTCCAAGAGTCTGGATAAGGTCGTAGATTCTCCTGGGAGAGGGTCTGATATTCCTTCTCAGTAACTCCAAGAAAAAGATCAGCCGATGCAAAACTGAGTGTAATGGGATGACGATTTCAATGCCATAAGTAGTGCTGAACCATCGCGGAAAGCGGTTATTCGAACAACTTACCTATCGTTCTCTTCTAATCTGGTGAGTCATGTAGCAGAACCTTGCACAGAAGACCAGTTCCTGTGATGACTCAGAGCCCCAGACGCTGCTCAGCGTTTGTATGGAGACAATGAGGTGTCCAGTTCTAGCCCTAGCTCCTCCCACTTTAGCAGCAACAAATAGGTATCTACCCTAAATCTCCAGGCCAGTACCAACAACGCGTACCACTAAGATTTGACTTATACAGCTTTCAGATGGTCTAGAGCAGCTTGCCTTCTAATTTTTCTCGGTCCTCACTGCTACCAGGGGCAAGCTCTGAACATGCTGTTTGTGTCTATGAATAAAAGAGCAAGGCGCATGTATCAGGAAATTCTTTGGAGGGCCTAGGTAGACCACATTCAATCGGTGTCGATTTATTCCCTGCTTGTTCACACTTGAGAATTCTGCCGGTTGGCGGAGGTCATCGCTGTCGTCCTATTGGACGTTAGAGTGTCGAGTGTCCAGGCGGTCAGTTAATAATAATCCACGCAGTGCAACCTTTTTAGCCTTAACGAGAGTAAAGCCGAAAGCAGAGCAAATGGGGATATACTATTAGATCAGCGAAGAGGTGCGCAGACGGTCTTTACGCGCATTCATACATTATATATCTGTCCTTTCAATCAGACCATGCTCTCCTCGTATTCGCGCTCTGTCGGGGGGCTAGGGAAGCGGTTCAAGGTACGTAGGCTCACTATTCCTGGTCGTTATTGTTCAAAGACTGACAGCTTCCAAAGGTCTCTGTGCCATCTCGAGTGCTTTCGACCCAGAACAAAAGAGACTCGTTAGCTGATACCGCACCGCAATCTCCCAGCAGCGTCGAGTCAGCAGCCTCCGCACCATCGTTAGCACTTCTTCCTTGATATTGCAACCGTTGATCTCTCGCGTACTGACTGGTACATACGCAGTTTAACAAAGACTGAGCAGTCATCAGAGACACGTGTAAAGGAATGGTGAGTTGTCTAATCATTTTCTTGTGTCTCTTAAATTTGTTTCAGTCTGACGTTCCTCTGTAGGGCCGAGCGCTTGAATGACATTGGTGAAAAGTTTCGATTGCCTAGGAGTGTGCAGGCCATCTATCTGCGGCCGCTCCGAAGAAAAGCTGAGTACGGCTTACCTGTCTGTGACCTTCAGCTTCGGTCCTACAGCGTGCGCAATGTTGAGTTCTTTGCCGACTTCGCCGTGCGAGCCGCCTACTATCTTAAACTTCCCGTCTCCGGCCCTGTACCTCTACCCCGCATTGTTGAACGATGGACGGTGCCCCGAAGCAACTTTGTCCATAAAAAGAGTCAGGAGAATTTTGAACGGGTAACGCTCCGTCGACTGATACAGATCAAAGATGGCCATCCTGATGCCGTGCAGGCATGGCTCGCTTTCTTGCGAAAGCACGCATTCTACGGGGTTGGCATGAAAGCCAATGTCTGGGAATATGAGACCCTCGGTATGAGTAAACCCACTGCCCTTGCATATTCAGTACATGCTGATCGGTCGCGTTCGATAGATGTCGGCAAGTCAATGGATGAAGCCGTTGGAAAGGTGGAGGAATCGCTCGAGCCACACCTTTCACAGTTCGGTCAACGGAAAGGTGCAACGATGGAGAACTCAGTTTTCGATCTTTTGAATAGTGAGCGGTTCGCTCACAATAAAAGCCCCTTGACTGAAGTCCGCAAGGGTTAGATGACCACGAGGTTTCCCCTCCCTCCTTGTTATATTAGCGCACTGTATCATTTCCATTTCTCCTTGCATATGTAGACAGAACGTACGGTCATTCGGATATGTGGAAATTGGATTTGTAGCCCTCATCTCATAGAATTCAGACTTTACAAACTCATTTTACGCCTCGGTGTCTTCTCTTCCAATATAATGCGAGTAGTGGCCTTCAGCGGCATGTGTATTTCAACGATTATACCTCGGAAAAGGACGTATATACCCAATACGACATAAGAACCTTACGTAGGCAGTTAACCATTCTAGTTGTCAATTTCAGTCGAAGGGCAATAAATGTATCTAAGGTACAAAGCTCACCCACGTGACCTATAGATATCAGATCTTATCGTGGTCCTCTCACAAAGATTCCACCTGCCCGTGCTTCTATATAGCGACTAGTCAGAAATGTCCACATCAATACCTCGCCATATGCAATGCTTTCTGAACTCCCACAGAAGAGCTGGTCTTTTTGTCAGACCTAATGTGATAGGCAAACTGCCTAACCGTCGCCTCCAGAGTTCGAGCTCTCACACGACTCAACAGTCTCCTACGCCAGAACGAATAGTTTTCTCCGGTATCCAACCCACCGGTATCCCACATCTTGGGAACTACCTAGGGGCATTGCGTGAATGGGTGCGGTTGCAGGATAGTGCAACTGACGGGACCAAATTGATATTTTCCATTGTTGACCTGCATGCATTGACGGTTCCTCAAGAGCCTTCTCACTTGCGCCAACGGAGGAGACAGACATTCGCCATGCTGCTCGCAGTCGGGCTTGACCCTGCCCGCTCTACAATTTTCTACCAGTCCGATGTATGTGCACGCTTCCATTTCCCTGGACGCCATCAATTCCTTTAAAACTGTGAATTGACTGTGTAGGTTCCTGCGCACACTGAACTGATGTGGATTCTAAGTACGGTGGCTTCTATGGGCTATCTTTCCCGCATGACCCAGTGGAAGGTGAGTTGCTTTTACAACAATCATTGTTGAGAACTCTGACGGAGTACATTAGAAGACCGGTCCTGAAATTAACTTCACCTAGAGCAAGCTTCAATTGCCTGAAGAGACAGGCCTAGAGCATTCGACAGCAAAATCAAAACTGAGACTCGGTCTCTTTTCATATCCAGTTCTTCAGGCAGCAGATATCTTAGTGCACAGGTATGCAGCCGGAAGCTGCTAGTCAAATTAGGATTCCGTACTGATCTCATGTAGAGCTACGCACGTCCCAGTTGGCGATGATCAAAAACAACATATCGAACTGACCCGCTATACGGCGAACAGCTTTAATCATATCTACGGCCCCATCTTTCCTGCTCCGGAGGCACTGATCTGTAAGTGATTAGCTTTTATATAACATAGAAATTTGGAGGATGCTAATTATTTTGTGTCTGGCGACCAGCTCCTGCGAAGCGAGTGATGTCCCTCAAGGAGCCGAATTTGAAGATGTCCAAATCTCATTCCGATGAACGCTCGAGAATCCTACTTACCGACTCGTCTGAAGAAATCCACAAAAAGATCAAACTCGCTCTAACAGACTCGGAACCAAGGATCAGCTATGATCCAATCCGCCGACCAGGGGTGTCCAATTTAATCGAGATATTGAGGCACTTTGATGAAACTGACGGGAAGACATGTGAGGAACTTGCATTGCAATATGAGTCAACTAGCATGCGGTCTTTTAAAGAGCATGTTGCTAGCAAAGTCGCTCATCATCTTAAGGAGATAAGGGAGAAATACTTCACATTGGTCCAGGGAAATGCAGGCTACCTCGACGCCGTGGCAGATCTTGGAGCTCGGACTGCCCGGGCCAATGCTGATTTGACTATGAAATCAGTCAAGGCTGCCGTGGGTTTATGAAAGCTCTTCCTCTCTTAGAATAAGAGTGTGCGAATTCACGACGGGAAATAATCTAGATTCTAGCCTCGGTTTGTTCTGATAATACTCTCCAAGTGTACATTATCTGAAACATTTGCCTGCATATAAGCAATGGCATTGACATTGAAAGCTTTCCACAGTAAAATTTCCAAGGTTGTTGGTAAAATCCAACTAAGGAATCCCGAAATCCAAGCTAGGCTCGGTTCAACATCCTAGAGTACAGAAAACTACCGGATGTACTGAAGGAAAGAGAGGAGGGGGGGAAGAGAAGTAGTAAGACCACCATAAGCCACTGTTGCGATGAGTAGATAAAGGCTGTCCATTCTGAACAATGAATACTAGGTCGCACATATAGGTTGTTGGCCAGGAGTTTCTGAAGTGTGAGTTAGGCAATCAAGCGGAAACTGAACCACATAATCATCAATAATTCATTTTTTTCCTGGCCTGTTGAAACGAGAAGACGAGGTTTGCGGTCACCTCGCTGCTTTCGCTTCGTCAAACTTTGTTTAGAGCTGTAAGTACTCCATACGCGGTAGGCAGTATTAGCAAATACGGAGAAACGAGTACCCACCCTGGGGTTGTTGGTGCGACCTAATGCTGCCCTACCAGTACTCCGTACTCCGTGCGCCGTAAGTGTCAATACCTGAGAACGGCCGGGTCCGGTTGTCACCCAGCAAGATCGGATATTGGTCAGCACTCTAAGAGCTAACGTAGTGCCAGGCTTTACTTCCGTGCGGCAAAAAAGGCCTCGTCAACCATCCACGTCATCGCGACTCTGACGGAGCGTAGTGTGCGCGTCGCAGAAAGTCTTGAGCATAGGTGTAGGACATTATTATTATTATTATTATTAACGTCGTCCTTAGGTACGGACTATACTTGACGGAGATGCGGAACCTAACACGGAAGTTTACAGAGGTGGTCAAAATTAAACTATACCGTATCCCTCCCAGATTTAGGACAACACCATGGAGGTGCAGGTGTCGTTTCTACCCTGTATATTATTGTGTGGTTTGCCTCGTATTCGCATTAGGACAAAAGCCATACCCTGCCTACGGAGTAGAGCAGTGTTTGAAGGGGCGGTATGCCTGCTAGTTGAAGGGTAGAACTTTGCTAGACTAGGCCTTACACACACTAGTGAGTGCTGCATACGCGTCGGCTCAAGGCTATGTATGCACTTGCTGCGTAGATCAATCCTATCGCAGTAGGTATTTATTATTCATTGTAAGGTCTCTGCATAGCCTTGTGCAACCTTTCAGACTTCGAATAATCACTACACAGTAGGATTTTCCGTACTATGTGCTTCAATATCAGGCCGGCGAGAGCACCATGGGGTAGTATTCTCTGCTCTAGCAACTTTTCCAATTGTTCTTTGGTGCCTTCTTTCGAGAATCCGGCTCTCCGGTTTGCCTACCTAACTGCAGCGACAGTGCAGCCGTTTGCAGCAGTTCCCGTGTCGGCGTCTCGACCACGCATTGCCTGTGATTTTGTAAGCGGGTCGGGACCGGAGCCCACGGACGACGATGACGATGACGATGTATCTTGACCAAGCCTCAAAGCTAAGTGGGGATCAAAAGCTTGACGTCGACTGGGCTGACAATTTCTTTTATCCACTAACTACATTGCACCGGCGAGAGCCATACGACAATCAACCCTGGTGATAAAAGGACGATGGTGCCCGGAAGACCTATATCCTACATAATCTCGTTCTCGCTGGAAACCATTGACCCTTTACCCCCCCCCCCCCCCCTTCGAAGTGGGTTTCTTTCACCTACCCCTTAATCCAGGACCTGTAGCTATGTACTTCTTATCGCTGTGAATACTCACGTTGCTTACGTGCCGACTCAACTGACCAATCCGTGGCCCCCTCCTCCTCCCCCCTTCAACTAGGCGATAACCGCTCTGGTATAAGTTGATTGAAAAGAGCCACATCATGCGGGGTGTTTCGCTTCTGTCGCTAACTCTATTTCTTGCCCTACCTGCTGTGGACGCTCTATTGCTCCGCAAGAGAGATGAGCCAGCGGTGGTGGGATTGGATATCCAACGCAAACATGTATCTAATCCAGTGAGCAGAGATCATCAGCGAAGAAAACGAGTCAAAACAGTTGATCAGGTGCTGGACAATGAGGTATGCCCCAATCTTTAATTGTCTAATTGAGCCTCCTCTATATTTCGAGTCATGGATCTTATTGACGCAACCAGCAAACCCTATACTTCTGCAATATTACTCTTGGCACGCCTGAGCAGCATCTGCGTCTGTCCATTGACACTGGAAGCAGCGATCTATGGTGTAACTCCGCAAGCTCCCATCTCTGTTCTTCCCGAGGCGTTACTTGTGATGCATCAGGAACTTACGATGCCAATTCTTCGTCAACATACAAATATATCTCTTCCGACTTTAATATCTCATATGTGGATGGTTCAGCAGCTATAGGTGATTACGTCACCGATTCCCTCCGCATTGGTGGGGTGATACTAAAGGATTTCCAATTTGGAATCGGTTATTCATCAAGCTCCCTTGGTGAGTTCAGTCCTTTTACAATACATTCTCATATCCGTAATGCCACTTAAAACCTGACTGCTTGTGTTTCCTTTTTATCGCAGAGGGCGTGTTAGGTATTGGGTATACCCGGAACGAGGTGCAAGTCAACCGCAATGGGAAAGCTCCGTACCCCAACCTCCCTCAGGCGATGGTCAAAGACGGCTTCATCAATTCAAACGCCTACAGCTTGTGGTTGAATGACCTGGACGCAAGCACAGGTTCAATTCTTTTCGGTGGCGTAAACACTGAGAAGTATCATGGCCAGCTGGAAACGCTGCCCATTCAACGCGTGAATGGAGGATATGCGGAGTTTATCATCGCCCTCACCGGCCTTGCGCTAAATACAAGCTCCAGCAGTCATGCGTATATGTCTGAGGCTCTTCCCGCAGCTGTATTGCTTGACTCTGGGAGCAGTTTGTCTTATCTTCCAGACTTACTCGTTGCGAATATCTACGATGACCTCGATGTCACATACGACACTTCCAGTCAGACAGGTTATGTGGCCTGTGACCTGATAAACAAAGAAATCAGCTTTACCTTCACTTTCTCGTCACCGTCGATTTCCGTCGGCATCGATGAACTTGTCATTGATCCAGGCACAAACCCGGACGGGTCGAGACCCACTTTTCTGGACGGTACACCGGCATGTGTTTTTGGCATTGCACCTGCAGGAGATAGCACTGCAGTGCTGGGTGACACATTCTTACGTAGCGCATATGTTGTCTACGACCTTGAAAACAATGAAATCTCCCTGGCCAATACGAATTTTAACTCAACTCGCGACAACATCATGGAAATTGTAACTGGCGGGGATGCCGTTCCTGATGCCACTCGTGTAGCAGACCCGGTCACAACTGTTGCTGTTGGTGTTGGCGGTGCGCGGATTGGAGGACCATCGGGGACAGGTGTCGTTTTGTCTGGATCGCTTCCAACTGCCACCAGCACCGGGGCAGCTTTCATGCCGACAAACATCCCAAAGCGCCTGGCTGCTGGCATTGCGGGGGCTGGACTTCTGTTTGTACTTTAGAGTTGTCGATAGTATTGCTTGTGATCCGTATCCGCTAACTTTATTAGTGGGGGCTTTGAAATGCATGAGCTAATTGTGGCCTTCTCTTGCGTTGATGCCTGATTTTCCTTCATTATTTTGGCTAGTAGCCGGTTGGTAGTCTGTTGTTGTGAGGAATAAGCATAATCAGCTCATAAAGATGGCTTTATGAATGTGTGCCCTTTTATGCACAGTGCTAGCAGTAGTAGTCTCCATTCTTTACACTGCCTGTAAAAGACTATTGTTACAACGCTTGCAGAAGTGAGGCTACAAGGAGGGGAAGCCTTCGGAGAAACTACAGACCGACAAACCAATCAGGATACAATCAGACCTCCCCTTTGGATTCAGGCTATGCGAATCGACAAGAGGTCTTTGATTTGGTCTCCTAATCAGAAAGGCTATTTCGATTAACAATGTATATAGAAACGCTCCTTGGCCATGGGGATTAGGACCCCGTGGTCAACTCAAATAGCAATTCCGATAGTAACATTGCTAGTAACGGCCTACTCATCTATTTCTTTCCCTTGCTTTCTGTCCTCAAGATAAACCCGACGAGCCTCCGCCTAAGAAGTCTTAGGCCCGCCGTTACAACTATATTTGTCAAGGTGCGGAAGCGGATGCAGGCAGATTCAGTATAATAAGGGATATGACAAGCAGACAGGCAGATCAGATAGGCAGGTAGGGGTCAGGTATGAGACTAGAATGTGGCTCAAGGAGCTTCATACAGGGTTGATAGGACAGGTAGTTATATACAGCAACAGGCAGGCAGTGACAGGTGGCAGATCAGGCAGTCATGCAGGCAGGCTGGCTGGCTGGCTGGCACTGTAACAGTGCCCCTTCCTCTAAGGCTGAGCTTTGACAGGGCTAGGTCCTGGCTTATAGAAGTAGTGGCAATAAGAATTCTATATTATTTAATAGATACATTCTAGATATTTAGCAGGCTTTTTAGTAGTAGACTTATTATAATCTATTTATTTAATAGTATATTTTAGATGAGAGCTATCTTTATCTTTCACGGAAGGCCCAAAACTCTAGGCCAAACTCGTGGGGTCTATCTTGAGAAACAGGAAACAAATGATCTAACTTGCCTTCGAAGTCTGATTTCAAATTGAGAGTTCAAAATGAGTGAATGTCTGCTAGATTCTTCAGACAACTGTATAGGCTGAATTGATAGACAAGTTGACCACAGGGTCCTGATCCCCATGATTAAGGAGCGTCTTATATACATGATGAGTTCTATTCAGAAATACCTATCCACCTGCCTGATCGAATGGTCATGTCCTTGGTGATCATTATGATCAGTATGATCAATATGATCAAGGTGATCAGGGTCGGTCGCGTGCATCCATGATCACACTCAGTGCGTCTATTCTTCCGAGGTTCCCCGCCATAGGCTGTAAGCCTAATGACTTTGTAACATTATCTCTTTTTTTTTAACAGAAGTTTAGAATATCTTTAGTTTACTATTCTTTTCATTTATTATTTTTAATAGAAAATAGAAATAGCTAAATCTAGTTAAATAAAGAACTTTTTGTTAGTAGAGCAGAGCAGACTAATATTAGAAATAAAGTATATTTTTATAAATATAAATAAATCTAGTTTATAAATATATAGGCTAATAATTCTAAATAATTTAAAATAGTTTTAAATTTTTAATCAAGTCTTTATATAAATAAAGAACTGATATTTTAAATATCCAGTTAGATTATTTAACTAATATAGAACTACTAGATAAAATAATATTTTTTATTAAACTATTTTTTATAGTAAAATTGAATAGCTTTAATTTTAGCTTAAATAAATCTTCTTACTTTTTTAATATTAATTTGCTGTATAAAACTGATTAATCTCTTATTATAATAGAATAGTATTCTGTATTATAACCTCTACACTTTTAATTATCTTATTTACTGTCTGTTCTACTGTAGAAGAAAATACTAATTAATAACTATAAAAATACTAATTTTACTTCTTTAACTGCTTTAATTAATAAATATTAACTAATATCTTGTCTAAGTTAAAAGATTAATTACTTTAAGCACTTAATAGTAGTATTAGTGTTTTTAACTATATATAAAGCTCTGAAAGCACTCTCTCAAGTAATAATAAAATTAAGCCAGTTGCTGCAAATCCACTGCATATATTAGCTGCAGATAAAGTATATTAATATATTTTAAAATAAAGATATAAGAAGTCTTCTTTATTAATTAAATAAATTTATTATATATTATTTTATTAGTTTTCTCTATACTTTAATAATAAAAAGTAGCTAATATTAAGTAATTAAAGTAGATATAATAAATATAGTAATATATATAAAGAAATAACTTTTTTCTATACAGAACTTGTTAAATTCTGCAGTATTATAACTGCTGTAGCTATTCAGAATTAATAGATAATATCTGTTAACAGTATAAAAAGCTATATACTTTTTAAATGTTTTTTAAAGCTATTTAAAGTCTAATTTATTATTTATTCAGCTATTGTTACTAACACTAATATAGTAATATAGTTAACTACTAAGCAGACTATATTACTAAATAAGCTATCTAACTACTACTAAATATTTTAAATTGTACAGTAAATATTGAAGCTATATATACTATAT
The DNA here is from genome assembly GCF_041956765.1 of Thermoascus crustaceus. NCBI lineage: Eukaryota > Fungi > Ascomycota > Eurotiomycetes > Eurotiales > Thermoascaceae > Thermoascus > Thermoascus crustaceus. The sequence goes on along the minus strand of NW_027192532.1, from coordinate 775,618 downwards.
ATTAATTGCTTAGCATTTAAAGTATTACACTTTAGTATAATCTACTATATATACTGTATGTTGATAGTGCCTACTTTTATAGCTGTAGATCTAGCTATAAAACTATCTCTTTCTGTCTTTAATCAGCTTTTTAAGCATATTGCAGTTTTTCTGTATCTGTTAGAATACCTCTAGTAGCTATATAGAATTTAGATATATTTCTCTTTTTTTAACACTAATTAGTAGTTTATAATTCTTTATTTTTCTATACTAGAAGAAGTATATTAATAATAGCTCTTAACTAGTTAATTAAGAGCTTAATTTACAGAACTTAATAGACTTTAAGAATAATACTAAAACTTTAATTTCTTAATATTATAAAATATTTTAGAGATTTAAAATGCTAATTAATTACTATAAAATATAGTGGATAGTATAAATATTTTTATCTAAATATAAAATTGTAAAAGCACTTAATTTAACTAATATAGAATTAAGCTAGTAGCTGCAAATTTACTGCAAATATTAAATATAGATAGAGCTTCTGTTTATATAAATTAATATATAATCAGAAAGTCTTATTTATTAATATAATTAATACTAAAATATATACTTTTTTAATTTTTTATTTATATACTTTTTTTAGAGGTGTAAAGCAGCTAATATTAAGTAGTTAAAAAGATATAAAAAATATAATAATATATATAATAGAATAATTATATTCTGAATACAGAACTAATTAAATTTAAATATAATATAGCTTTTATAGCTATTAAAATTAATAATTAATATTTTTAATTATATAAATATAAATATACTTATAAAATATTTTTTTAATTTAAAATAAGCTAAGTTAATTATTTATTTAGCTATTCTTACTAACTTTAATAATTTAATTAGATAGTTCTACTATACTAATCTATCTATATTTTAAAACTTCTACTATATCTATAATTTCTCTTTCTTTTCCTATACTTTAGATTTTATAAAACTAGCTATCATAGTTAATATATTAATTACTATATTTAAGTAATATTATATTATTTAAAGTATACTTTTTTTTACTCTAACTTTTTCTTTCTCTCTTATTATATTTTATAGTCTAGAGAATAGTCTAGAGAATATGCAGCCTGCTATTAATCTCTTTAGATAAATTTTTTAAGAAATATCTAACTAATTTAAAAAGTCTTTTTAAATTTCTAAATATAGAACTTCTATTAAAATAAAATAGAATATTAACTTAAACTTGCTTAATATTATAAAACTAATTTGTAATAATAACTTAAAGCCTATAACTAACAAATTAATAAATTAATTACTAAATAAAATTATTATAAAAAAAGTCCATATTAAATTATTTTTAGAATATTATAAAAACTATAAAACTTTAGTCACTAGTTAAATTATTAGATTTATCTATTTTAACTAATAGAAAAGATTTTAAATTTAATAACTATTTCAGATATAAAGCAAGCTAAATGCTAATACTAACTATTACTTAAATAAACTATTTCAGATTGTCTATTTAGAACTAAATTAGCAGTTATACTATTAAATATACTACTCTTTAATTTTATAAAGATTTACTAAATACTTATTAAAATATTAAAGAGATCTTTATATATCTGAAATTAATTTTTTTAATTTTAACTAATAAATAATAGCTCAATATTAGCTCTAAAACTGCAGATAAAGTTTTATTAGAAGTTTTATAACTTTCTTACAGAATTCTGCTAATTAGCAGATAAATTATATTTTTATTTAAAGAAGTATAAGAAAAAACTCTTTAATAAGTTTACTAATAAACTTTAGAACTTAACTACTTAAAATTATATATTTTTAAAACTAATTCTTTGCAGAATCTTTTCTTTAATATATTAAATATTTCTTATTATTTAGTACTTTATATAAAGTTTTACTTCTTTCTAGTAAGTTTTATTAAAGGTTTTACAATTTTTAAGCAGTTTTATATAAACTTTTTAATATAAATTAGCAAATTTAAAAAAGACTATATATTTTTAAATAAAATTAGTATAAACTATTCTTTAATAGCTTTTAACCTTCTCTTATTTTTATATATTTAGATATTGTAACAGTGCAGCAGGCATCTAGACAGTAAGGTAAGCAGTATTAAGTATTTTTTTATCTCTAAAATACTACTATTTCTACTTATTTATATATTTTATGTTGTACAAACCTCTGTAAATTCTTTTCTTTTTTCCTTTTATACTTTTAATTTTATATAACTAGCTACTAGTAATCTATCTTAATTTTCTATATATAAGTGCTATTATATAATTAAAAGTATTCTCTATTTCTTTTTATTTTAACCTCTTTAAAAATATTTTAAACCTACAGATCTAGATTAAAAATATCTAGAATCTATTCAGATTAAGAATCTCTAGAATTAAATATCTAGAATTAAGAATCTAGAACTCTTAATAAAGAATTTAGAATAACTTAATTAACTAACAACTTTTAAAAATTAAATCTTAGCAACACTAGAACTGACAAAGCTGAAGAACTATACTAATTTTTTTTTAGAGAAAAATAATACTTTTTAAACAATCTCTCTAGACAAGTTTCTTAAAAAATGCTAAACTGATTTAAAGAGCATCTTTAAAGAGCTTATCTAAATATAAAATCTTTATAAAAATAAAACAGAATATTAACTTAAACTTGCTTAGTATTATAAAACTAATCTATAATAGTAATTTAAAGCTTGTAGCTAACAGATTAATAAATTAGTTACTAAATAAAATTATTATAAGAAAGTCTATATTAAATTATCTTTAAAATATTATAAGAACTGTAGAACTTTAGCTTCTGAATAATCTTATAAATTAATAAAATTATCTAATTTATCTATTCTAACTGACAGAAAAGACTAAATTATAACTGACTATTTCAAATAACATAATCCACCACCAAGCTGTGTTCCCCACCAAGCTGTGCGCCCAATGCAACCACATTAAATATATAAAATTTGAACCTATTTTATTCAACCAAAACTGCTTTATATACAAAAGAAATTAGAAGAAATTGCAGCTAGGGCATTGATTTATCTTATGCCCTACAATATTGCACCCACTGCACCTTGGTAGTGCTCACATACATGGTAGAGAGGCTTAAGCAGCTATCTCCAGAGTAGGTGCAGTAGAAGCTTCAGAAGCCTGATTTCTAGCTTCTATAAGATCTCTTACTTTCTGGATTAAAAGGCTTTCTTCATAAGCTATCTGCTTATTAGATTGCTAGCATTTTTGCTTCTGTCTCTCATTTATAGCATATAGATCCTGGTTTTTCTTTGCAAGAATGACTGCACTATTTATAGCAATTTAACATCTCTTGATAAGCTGATTTAAAGCTGCACCTGTTAGGCTTAAAGGACTCTATATATGTTGCTTTAAAAAGGTCTTAATTGCAGTTGTCTAAAGCTTCAATTCAGCAAGATTATAAGATGTTTCTGGTACCCAGAGGGCCTGAGTATTGCTTAATTGGCTGCCAGATGGTGTAGAAGTCTTAAGCTGGATATAAAGCTTTGTAAGGATCTGATCAGAATTAAAAGAGACTAGTCTAGTTGCTGCAAAGCTATTAATAATATTCTCTGGCTTGTATGTCTCTGCATAAGCATGTAAATAGGCTGCAAGAAAATCAAGCTTGTCAATATAGTTGATACCAAGGCATATTTTATCCTTAACTATACAGCTATATGCTTACTTTAAAACAGCAAAACAGCTGATATCCAATAACTACAGAAGATGTAAAGAATATAGTAATATGCAGATTGAGATAATATTATTCTTTATACAGATTTAATTAAACTGTGAAGTCAGATAGCTTCTATAGCTATCTATAATTAATATCTGATATCTTCTTTTTATATATGCAGTTATAGATAGAATAAAGATTTTTAAAGCTATAAGATTCTAATTGCATTAGTGGTCCATTTATTAGAACTTTTCTTAATTATTTAATTAGATAGTAGGCTTAATTCCTAAAACTAAGCCTTTTGAAGATATGCTGCTTTAAAAACAATACAAGATGGTAAAGCCCATTCTGTAGTATTAATAGTTTCAATTATAGTTATCTATTCACAATTTCCAGGCTGTAAAAGAGATAGACAATTATATATCTCAGCTCTAGTTACTATCTTAGTAGTAGCTATTAGGCCTATTGCAAAGCCAGTCTTATTAAAGTTGTAGATATTTTTCTGCAGAATATTCTTCTCTATAATAGTATGCTGTACAAGATCAAACTATTTCTGAATAATCTTTAAATTCTTATATTTAGCTTGCTAATAGTTGTATCTTTATGCAAATTAGGCTTTAAGCTTATCCCAGCACTTAATAAACTTATAAACTCAATTCTTTTCAATCTGCTGCAGAGATGCTTTTAAATTATATTAAGTAATAAAAATATTAGCTATATCTTGTATAGCTACTGGCCAGAGAGATGCTTCATACTTATTTATAGATAATATTTATTATATAATTAAATCCTTCTCAGTAATTGAAAGGTTATATCTATTAGCATAACTTTTATATTGATTCTTGCTGCTGTTAATTCTGTTATATAGTTTAACTGTGAAACATTGAAAATGTATACTGCTTCAAGAGAATCACTAACTTGGTTCTTTTAAATAGCTGATATAGCCAATAAGATTCTCCCTTCTTGTTCAATCAAATTCTTTGACTTTTTATGCTGTTCTGGTGGCATAGTGGCAGTTTGAATGGCATTAAATAATAAATCTTGATGTGGTTGCATTGGGCGCACAGCTCAGTGGAGAACACAGCTTGGTAGTGGATTATGTTACAAAGCAAGTTAAATACTAATACTGACTATTACTTAAATAAACCACTTTAAATTATCTATATCTAGAACTGAATTAATAGTTACACTGCTGAATATACTGCTTTCTAATTTTATAAAGATTTATTAATTATCTACTAGAATACTGAAAAGATCTTTTAATATCTGAAATTAATCTTCTTTAATCTTAACTAATAAATAGTGGCTTAACACCAGCTCTAAAACCTGCAAATAAAGTCTTATTAGAAGTTTTATAACTTTCTTGCAGAATTCTGCTAATTAGTAAATAAGTCTTATCTTTATCTAAAGAAGTATAAGAAGAAACTCTTTAATAAGCTTACTAATAAGCTTTAAGGCTTAACTACTTAAAAATATTATTTAAGTAGAAGCTTTAAAAATTATACTACTAGCTGCTTCTATACTATCTATACAATTAAAATTAATAATAAAAAAATATATATAAGAAATAAAAAGGCTAAACTTTTCACACTAGTTTAAATAGATTTTAAAAATAAAATTATCTAAACTAATCTCTTATTAACTACTATAGGCAGAAGATTAGAGAATAAACAGTATCTAGAACTGCTAAAAGAAGAAAAGTGCTTCTACTATAAGAAGAGGCATCTTGCTATAGATTGTTTTAAGAGAAAGAAGACTACAAACTTAAAGATACTAGAAAAGTTAAATAATTAAGAAATCTAGTTATAAAAATAGAGAAAAGTCTAGCTTTAGAAGAAGTCTTTTCTCTAAAGTATATTTATAAAGTTAATCTCTTATTACTAAATCTAAGCAAGCTGCTTGATAGCAACAACTTTACTATATCTAGTCAAGTATTAAAGAATAGACTAAGTATAAAGTTAAAAGCACTAATTAACTTAGAAGCAAATAGATTAGTATTTATTAACACTCTCTATACTATTAATATAGCTAAATACTTTTAAATCTCTGTAATTCTTTTAAATTCTAATTACTGCATTTATAGATATAATAGCTAAACTAAAGAATAGATTATCTATATAATTATATTGTATTTAGTAGTAGACAGATATAAACAGATAAATATATCCTAAAACACTATAATATAATACTAGAATAGAAGTATTGTAAGAAGCACAATATATAGTTAGATATATATAATAGATATTTAGTTTAGTCTAACAAGCATTCAGAAATTAATAGAATTTATCTAGTCTGTAAGAAGGTTATACTCTAGGCAATTTTAAAATAATTAAAATCTGACTTTTAGCACTAGCAGAATGTAGACTGTCAGAATAGACTAATAGTAATAAAGAATAAGGCAACTCTCTAAAGAAAAACTCTGGCACTAGAATCTAAAAAGTATTAATTCTTATACAGTTTTAACACAGATAGGCATTTTAATTAAAATATAGTTTAAAAAATCTTTAAAAAGTGCTCTTTACAGTTAATATAGCTTTAATTAGAGCTGTAAGTTTCTATTAAAATGTTTAGCAGTATAAAAGTAAGATCTTTTTTACAAGCCTCTATAAGATTAAATTTATTATTAAAGAAAAAATAAACTTTATAAGCAGTAATAATAATAAAAAGAATTTAATTAATTTAAATCTACTAGCTTAATATTAACTATAAAGAGATATCTTTTTTAAAAAGACTTCTAATAAGCTGTTGCCTTACTAACTGTATAATTATAAAACTAAGCTGACTAGTAAAAATATCTTAAAATATAGTTCTCTATACAAGTAGTCTGCAGAAAAATTAAAAGCTATTAAAAAGTACTTAATAAAGAATCTAAATAAGAGCTTTATAGTTTTTAGTAGAGCACTATTTATACTATTTATATTATTTATTAGAAAGACTAATAGAAGTCTATATCTTTATATAGATTACTAAAAGCTAAACACTATTATAAAGAAGAATTAATACTCTCTGCTATTAATTAATAAAACCTTTAAAATACTTAAGTCAGATAAAAATCTTATTTTTTAAAGACTATAATATCTGCAGTGTAACTACTTTATTTATAATAAGAAGCTATTAATAATTATTTAAGCTCTAAAGAAATAGTGCTCAGAGCTAAAAAACTTGCAGATAGAAGACTTTTTTAATATTTTAACTAACTATTAAGCTTTTAAATACTTTATAATAACTAAGATTCTGATATCTTAATAAGCAAACTAAGCTAAATATCTAATCTAATTTCACTTTATACAGTAAGGGTCTAAAAGTTTTTAACACATAAAATTGCACTAATTTCACTGCTTATAATTCTGCCAGGCAAAATAATGCAGATATGCTTTTAGCTTTAATTCTTCTAATTCTCTATACTTTTTCTATGGCTAAATTAAAGGATTTGACCTCTACTCTGCAAGCTTGCATATGCAAGCTTTATTTGGTTGAATGGGGCTATTGTAAAATTTATCAGAAATATTCTCAAATTTCTATATCCATCATTCACTATACAATAATCAGTCAAAATAATTAAAAAGACTATGCTTTAAAGCCTTGCAGTAGAAGACCTAAAGTTCTGTCTTCAGAACAGCAGACAGCTCTTTATAAGCTTGCTATTCAGAATCTACATATAAAAATGTGTGAGCTACAGGCTATAATAGATAATTTACCTTCTAAATTTACTGTATACTGCCTTTTTTTTGCAATCTTTATATAAAAAAATAGAAGCAAAAGAAATAACCTAAAATCACTGAAGAAAATGCAGATAAATGTCTTGCCTGAGCTTGCTAGTATACTCATTTTACACCTGAGAATTGGAAGCATATTAAATAGACTGATAAATGTATAGTAGAGTGGTAAAGGTGCACATATCTTATACACATTTACCAGTCTATCTCAACAAACTATTAAGTATAATGTCCATGCTATACACTGTAGAAAAGGTGTAAAGCAGTTATTTTAGACTGGATTCAGATACAATAAACAGACTGGTCTTATTTCTTTAGAAGAAGACCCTGAATCTGCATATAGTGGTGTTACTGTATGGGTTATATCTTATATATATAAGGCATGGTTACCTGAATTGATTGGACTAGGTAATATTTTTATATATAATAGTACTTCTGTGCATACTGCATATATTATTAGATATTTACTTAATAATATAGGTATAGAGGTTATAATATAGCCTTTTTACTTATCTAATCTTAATTCTATTGAGAATCTTTAAGCACTTATAAAAGCAGTTATTTATAAGTGCTATTCTAAGCTTAAACAAGCTTCAGATATGCAGAAAACACTAGAGTGTTTAATTAAGGCTGCTAAGAGGGTCTGGCATACTATTAATAAGAGAGTTCTACAGAACCTTTTAAATACTATACCTTATTATGTTTAGACAGTTCTAAATGCAGATAGTTAGTATACTAAATATTAGGCAGTTAGAAGTTCTGAATAATATAAATAGAAAGGTAGTGAAATTAGCACAATTTTGCATGTTAAAAACTTTTAAACCTCTACTGTAATCTGCTATAGGTCTAGAAAACAGAATCTATTAGCAGATGCCTTATCAAGATAACTGACTACAGCTATTATATAGAATAACCTGAAGAAGCAGCACTAAACTTAGCAGCTTCTGAAAACTAACTAGCTTAACTCTTAAATTATATAAATACTAAATACTCTTCAGGCAGAGATAGCTCTAATTTATAGAAACTTGTATCTGGCAGACTATCTATTGTAGGCTAAGTAAACTTATAAGTCTCTGAAAAATTAGTATATAGTAGCTACAGAGAATTAGACTCTGTAGCTTCTAAAGAAAGATCTTTTACTGTATAGACTAAACTAATTAGTAGTTCTAGAGAATAAAGATCTATAAGTCTAATTATTAAATAAAGTGTACTGCCAGCTCTCCACTACCTACTTAGAGTAAAATAAAATGCAGAAGTTAGTGGCTGCAAAATACTACTAGCTAAATATAACTAGAGACATTAACTAATATATAGCTAATTGCCATACCTGCTTATTAAATATAGTTAGAACTTTTAGAACAAGATCTTTAAGCTACTACAGCTACTATCTATTTTAAGCAGCTCTAAAGATATATATTAGTAGACTTTTAAAGTTTCTCTAAGAATAAGTATAGCTATAATACTACTTTTATAGTAGTAGATTGCTTAAATAAAATATCTATATTTATATTCTGCTATAAAACTACTACAGCACAGAATACAGCAAGGCTCTTTATTCTATATATTTATTAGTGGATAGAACCTCTAGATACTATTATTTCAGACTATAGTCTTTAATTTATTTTAAACTTTTAGAATAAATTTTGTTAGATGCTAAATATTAAATTAAAACTGTTAACTATTGACTACACACAGACTAATAGGCAGACTAAAATTATTAATTAATATATTGCACAGTATCTCTATCTCTTTATTAATTACTATTAGAATAACTGGTTTAAATAGCTTCTAATTATAGATTTTGTAGCAGTAATTATACTTTATAAGTTAACAGAGGTTTCTCTCTTCTTATTAGATTATAGTGTTATTCTTTAAACCTTCTTTAACTAGCAGTATTTTTAGCTAGCAGATTAATCTGCTATGGAATAACTGAACTAAACAGATATATATAGATAAGAGGCTAAAGACTATTTAAAACTTTCTTAGAAAGATAATTAAAAAGTCTTAAAACACTTAATAGTGATAGATAAACTAATATAAAAAAATAGCAGACTTTAAAGTAGAAGATTCAGTATAGATATTAATAAAGAACTAAAGAATAGATTAACTAAGTTAAAAGCTTAACTTCTAAATAGCAGAGCTATACTGTATTATTAAGAAAGTTAATAATACTTATTAGCTTAATCTTCTTAATTCTATCTATATATATTTAATATTCTCTTTAAATAAGTTATAAAAGGCCACTACAAACTCTTTTTCAGGCCAGATTAAGAACCTCCCTCCCCTTATTAAGATTAATTAATAGAGAACAGAAGTGGAAAGTAAAGAAGATTCTAGCAGCATATCTTTACTAGAGAAAGCTTTAATACAAGATTAAATAAATAGGCTATAATAATAATTTAACTTAATATTTAGTAGAGAACTTTAAAAAATCTTTTTACTAGCTGTGCAGCTTCTATAATTAATATTCAGATCTGCTAGGCCTGCTGCAACATCTAAAGAAGTAGCTAAAATGCTGGAATAATAGAGAAGAATTAAATAATTATTCAGATAATAATAAGCCAGTATAATTGACTCTACATATCTGTAGACAGGTATTTTTCTGAAGAAGAAAAGTAATATAATAGTGCAGCAGGTATCTAGACAGTAAGATAAGCAGTGTTAAGCATTTCTTTATTTTTAAGATACTGCTGTTTCTACTTGTCTATATATCTTATATTGCACAAAGCTCTGCAAATTCTTTTCTTTCTTTTCTCTTATACTTTTAATTTTGTATAACTAGCTACTATAGTAATTTATCTCAATTTTCTATGCATAAGCACTGTTACAGATATAACTATAAATTTAAGAAATATAGTCTTCTAAATATACTATTTATATTTTTTAAATATAACTAAAAGCTTTCTTTTTTTAAAGCTTTTAAAACTTTTTATATATATTTTCTATATTCTTTTAAATTTTAGTAGATAAAAATATTATTATTATAGTGTAGTTTTTAGAGAGTATTCTAAGAGCTAAACTATATTAACTTAAAAAGTTTATTAATAATATTAGATATCTATAAATACAGCTTATTTTATACTATTCTAAAATAGTAACTACTACTTTTTATAATTTAAATTATCTTTTAAATATAGTATATAGATTTAATTAGATTTTAAAGTTTAAACTAATTTAAAGTAGCTTTAATAAAGCTAACTTAGATCTTATATTTTTAAGTATTCTAAAACTATTTAATTAGTTTAATTAAGCTAGTTAGATACTTTCTTAAACAGACTTATTACTTAAGTAAGTTTAATTTAAGATTATTTGTTTATATTAGCTATACTTTAATATATAGTTATATTACTTATTATAGTATAGATAAAAATTTTTATTTATAGAATTTAGAATTTAATATTTTATAGTATTTAGCTAGATTAATAAGTGCTTAAAAATATTTTATTATAGAAGAGAAGAAGCTTATCTTTTATAAAGGTAGTAAACTATAAATAGAATATTTTAATTTATATTATATAAAGTTTAAAGATTCTTAAATTGTGTAAATTAAATTATTTTCAGAGTTGTGCATTTCTATTAATTTATATCTGTAACTTATTCTGCAATTGAGTGATCTACCTTCTTAGAGTTGCATTCTTATCACGCTATTTCTGTAGCTTGTTCTGCAGCTGTTCTATTTGTCTCTGTAACTCTTTAAGGGACTAGATCACCTTCTGGGGCAAGATATTAGCCATCTTCTATACTGATTTAAGGCACTTGTTTCCTGCAAGAATGGGGGTCAATGTGTCACAGAAGGCTTAAAAATTCTAGGCTAAACTTATAAAGGTTTATCTTGACAAACAGAAAATAAGTGATATAACTTGCTTTCTAAATCTAATTCTGAACTGGAGGTTCAAAATAAGTGAATTAACTAGACTCTTTAGACAACTGTACAAGCTGAATTAATAGATATGTTGACCACAAGGTTCTAATCTCTATAATCAAGAAGTGTCTTATATACATAATAAGTTCTATTTAGAAATACCTGTCTGCCTGCCTGATTGAGTGGTCATGTTTCCAAATGACCATTATGATCAGTATGATCAATATAATCAAGGTGATCAGGGTCAGTTATGTGCATCTATAATCACCCTCAGTGCGCCTATTATTCTGAGGTTCCCCGCCATAGGCCGTAGGCCTAATGACTTTATAACATAGACCTAAGAGCAGTCTTAACTAAATCTTAGATAAGACTTAATTAAAGATTCTCTTAACTAGAATTTTAACTCACCTTTATAGCTAAGCTGTTACAATACGACAGTCACATGATTTAAGTGCCAAGGTGTTGTTACATTTTAAGCAGCAAGAGGATAGATAAGATACTGGAGGTTGCTAGCTTATTCCAGAGTTTATGCAATTCACAGGATTACAGCAAGCCAACCTTCCAAACAGGTTCAAATCCCAACAAAATTCTTTGTATACGTTGCAGAAGCCTATAATACTGAAACTAAAGTCTAGACATGATCATCTAGCATACCTGTCGCTGCAAGACAACAGCTCGTGCACCATCATCAAGATGCCTGCCAGTGTTATCCAAGCAGTATGTGTCACATTTCCAGATATCAACAGTAAAGTTGCCGCCACCCCATTGCTCTTTTGCAAATATATCAGCTAACATTGCCACGCGCTCAGCCTGGCGCGGATCACCGCATTCAAGAACAGTGAGCTTTGTTCGTAGTCTGGACGACAATGAAAGGAGATGAGGATAGAATATGTCTTCTTGCCTGCAATCCGCCGTTATTGGGCCAGGCACATCGATAGTACCAATTCGCGGAGGTACCAAAGCAAGTTTAGGTTCATAGATGCGGACGCTGCGCGCAGTAGTGCCATTCCTGAAAGCAATAGGAGAGATATATGGTGGATTAGAAACGAGGACATCCCAACCGAGATTTTCTCTCGAAAGCGAAGGATATACGCCGCCTTCTGTGCGAGCCGGTAGTAAGAATCCGCTAAGAATTTCCTCTACTCCAGGGGTATCGATGTCTCCTCGACTGAGTACATCTCCCCGCAGAAACTGGACTTCGGTAGAAGAACGTTCCGATAGCAACCCAAGACTCAAGTTGTGCTTGAGATTTCTGTTTGCCAGCTTTATAGCGGCAGCGCTGAGGTCAATGCCAAGGATCGTCAACTTCTCGACATGAGGGGCGAGGAGAGCGTGAAGAAGAAGAGATATGCAGCCAGTGCCAGTGCAGAGGTCTAATATGCGTAGTGACGTTATGCCGCGAGGAAAAGTATGCTGTGCATTATCCAATATCCAATTGGCAGTCTGAAAGGTGTACGTCTCTGTTTCAGGCCTGTGTAAGAAAAAGAAGGTTAGGTGCAATCTGCCACACAACGGGCAGATATTTTAAGATACAGCACAGAATACACGACGAACCGTGGGATTAATACGCCTCTCCTACATAGGATTTCTAGGTCTCCAAAGGGCTGATCACCAAGAATATACTGTAATGGCTTCCCTTTCGCTCGTTCGTGGCACATCGATCTCAGCCGGCTTCTCCATCCCGGAACTTTGCGCATTGAAGTCACTCGTTGCCCACTGGATCCCTGTCCAGCATTATACAACGCCCGCTCACGTAGCCAGCGGAGTTCATTCTGTGCACAATGAAGCGAGCGACACTCTTGGAGAAGTATCGGTAGAAGAGGATCCTGCCGATGCGCCTGAAGAATGATCGATGTGGGGATCCGAGGCATCTGCGGTACCTTGTCAAGCACCCTTTCTTCCCCCACGGAACGGAGTAGAATATACTAGTTCTGGCCGTTGAAAAGATGTGTGTAGAAAGCTGAAAACTGAATAAAGACCGGCACTTCAAAGAAAATTATTCCAAACCTTGAGAAGACTAGGTAGTGGAGGTGGGTAATTATAGTTGTGATGAAATATTTTGTTAGTACAGACCCACATTGCAGCAATTTAACAGCTTCCTGTTCTATCAATGTATAATTTTAGGTAAATTTGAAAAAAAAGCTTAGATACTATAATAAACTATATAGTCTAAAAAGATAATAAAAATAGTATAGTTAATAAAATTAATAAAAAGTTATACTAATAAAAATATTTTATTATAACTATTTAAACTATAGTTACTTCTAGAAAAATTGTTAGTGTAATTGTCACAGAGTAGCTTCTAGAGAGCATTCTAGAAGCTAAACTGCTGTGCTACTAGCAAAAGACTAGAATATGAAGCTAATAGCTTTGTATTGCTCTTACTTATATAGCTTCTTGCTATACTATTACAGTAATAAACTAGATTTTAACATTAATGTAATCAACTACTGAGCAATAAATACTACTAAGCAACAAATTTTTACTGCACCTACTATAATTTTAAAGCTTTTCAACTACTAATACAATTAAATTAGACTATCTAGTAGTTGAATATATAACTATTTATTAAAATAATTTTTTATAGTATATTTAATAGTTCTATAACTACTATAGTATTATAGAGTTTGCTATTAAAATATAGATATAAACTTATTAAGTTGCTTATTAAACTATATATTAAGCTGCTAAATATAATTTTAGCCTTTTTATATAGATAAAAAAGTATTATTATTTAAAATAGAATATTTTTTTATCTTCTTTCTAGTTTTTTTACTTAGTTTCAGCTTATAGAGTTTTAATTTTATTTTAAAAAAGAAGATTTATATTTATTAATATAAGATATTAAACTGCTAGAAAGCTTTTACTTTCTTATATTAAGACTTTTTTACAAACTGTAAATCTTATAATTTAACTAATAAGAATTCCGAGAAGTTTGAAAAGCAGAGAAGATTAAGCCTTTAACTAAAGCTGATAATATTAATATACAAAGCAGAAAGATAATCTTTACAAGAATCTATTTTTATTAAGTAGTTTAAGTTCAGCTTCTGCAAAGTCTTTATATATATTATCTGAAGTAAATATTTTTTTATAAGCAGATAAATATAAAGATAGAAAGTCTTTCTTATTAATATAGTTATTATTAGTAATTATTCTGTATTTAAGCAGTTTCTATATGCACACTTAAGTGGACTAAAAATACTAATATTAAGCAGTTATAAAAGATAAGAGATATATATAAATATATAAAAATAGATAATTATATTCTTCTTATAGAAAGTATTAAACTCTGCAGTTAAATAGCTACTATAGTTATTAAGAATAAGTAAAAATAAGCAACTGCTTTATGTTAGTTATATAGTATCTGGAATATAATTTAAATATCTTTTTAATTAGTAAAAACTAATTATATCTAATATTTAGTTATTCTTACTAGTTACAATTTACAGGTCTTTAGAAAGTACAGATTCTTAATATTAAGCAGTTTATTAAAATGCTGCTTTTAAAATAATTACTAGTATTATAAAGCTAGTTTTATTAAAATTCTAGATATTATCTTTATATATACTATATTTCTGAATAGCTGCATATATAGTTTAAAATTATAATATTATAATTTTTAAGTTTTTCTGCTTTATATACTAATATATAATTCTTTAATTATATCTTATATGCAGCTCAGAATGGTGCTTAATAAATTTATAAACTTAATTAATACTAATAACTATAGTAGAATTCTGTAAATACTTATAAAATAATATTTATACTATTATAGAAACTCTAAATTAGAAAAATTTATTTATCTATTTTTAATAATTACTAAATAAGTATTATTTCTTTAATGGTCTTTAATCTATAATTATTAGCATATATTTCTGTGTATAGTTATTTTTCTTTAAGATAAATATAAAGAATAATTTTAGATATTTTAAAATCTCTACAGCCTTTAGTATTAATTTAACTTTTTAATTTTTATAAGCTAATAGCTATTTGAATTTAGTTTTCTTAAAATAAAAACATTTTTAATAGTAATAATAATAAAATAATAAGTTAAAAAAAAGTAGTAGAGTAACAATTTATCACTTAGTAGTATTTGTTGCTTAGTAGTTAATTACATTATTTATAATATTATTTGCTAATAATTATAGTAGTGTAAGAGGTTAATAATAGTATAGTAACTTATAGCTGCAATATATATATATAATAGATATATAATACTAAATTATGTTTTTATATTGCTTTACACTGTGTTAAGGTAGTTTATCTTACTACTTAAATTTTATCTTGTAAAAAACAGAGATCTTTATTTAGCTTAACTATTAGTCTAAAGCAAGAAACTTTACATGCAGCTTGAGATTAATTATATTAACAAGTTAGACTTTCTTGTAACGTACCAAGCTCAGATAGAGACATTTAAATTAGATAATATTTATAATAAATTTGCAGTTACAGAATTAGTTTTATATAATTTTGATAAGATTCTTCTACAGCTTTATATTCAACTTAAAACTCTAATATTTTAAAGAGTAGTTACAGCAGTCTACAGTCTACTTAAATATTTAAAATCTTTTATAATATTGTAGAACTATACTGTCAATCTACTGCAATTAAGACTTTACTTAAATGCTGTATATACAGCTCTTTAAGCCTAATAAGTTTAACATATAATCAACTACTGAGTGGGCTACACTACTAAATAAGCTACCTAACCACTACTGAATATTTTTAAATTGCAATTAGACTATTAATATAGCAAGTATTAAAGCTATAGATCTAGCTGCTTAATTATCTCTTTCTGTCTTTAATTAGCTTTTTAAGTATATTGAAGTCTTTCTATATCTGTTAGAATACCTTTAATAGCTATATAGAATCAAGATATATTTCTTTTTCTTTTTTAGCACTAATTAGCAGTCTATAACTTTATTTTTCTGTGTTAGAAGAACTATATTATATATTGTAATCTGACAGTTCTTGACTAGTTGATTAAGAGCTTGATTTGCAGAACTTAGTAAGCTTTAAGAATAATATTTTAATAGATATTTAGGAGTCTGAATCTGAAGCTTTAATTTCTTAATATTATAGATATTTTAGAGATTTAGAATGCTAATTAATTATTATAAGATATAGTAGATAATGTTAATATCTTTATTTAAATATAAAGTTGTAAAAGCACTTAATTAGACTAATATAAAACTAAGTCAGTAGCTGCAAATTTACTGTAGATGTTAAATATAAATAGAGCTTCTATTTATATAGATTAATATATAATTAGAAAGTCTTATTTATTAATATAATTAATACTAAAATATATACTTTTTTAACTTTTTATCTATATATCTTTTTTAGAGATATAAAGCAGCCAATATCAAGTAGTTAAAAAGATATAAAAATAAAGTAGTATATATAATGGAATAATTATATTTTAAATAAAGAATTAATTAAATTTAGATATAATATAGCTTCTATAGCTATTAAAAATTAATAATTAATATTTTCTAATTATATAGATATAAATATGCTTATAAAATATTTTTTAATTTAAAATAAGTTAAATTAATTATTTATCTGGCTATTCTTACTAATTTTAATTATTTAGTCAGATAGTATATCTCTATATTATAAAGCTTAGTGCATTTTTCCCACAAATATAATTATAGAAGATAAGACTTGTCTAAATAAATTAATTAATTTAATAATAGTTATTTATTTACAGTTTTCAGACTGTATAGATCTAGCATAGCTAGATTAATCTAAGCTAGTAATAACTTTAGTAGTTAATATTATACTTATTTAAAAGCTAATCTTATTAAAGCTATAGATATTTTGTTAAATAATATCTTATATATATTAAAACTATTTATAGATAATTCTTAAACTTTTATATTAAGTGTATTAATAATTATATTTGTAGTTATATCTTAATTAAAGTTTCTTATAGCATTTAATAAATTATTATATTTAGTTTCTGTTAATAGTAATTAGTATAGATACTAATTTCAAATACTTAACTAGTAGTAGATTAGCTAGTTTCTGTATAGTAGCAGTATAAAATAGCATACTATATTTATTTATAGATAATATTTATTCTAGATTCTTTAATAAATATAAGTTTTCAGCAATTTAGTGCTAAATCTATATATAAAGTGCAGCCATAAAGACAGACAGTTAAGATAGATTTTAACAGATTATATGCTTTAGCAGCAGCTCTAATAAGAAAATTAACTATTTTAATAAGCTCTTCTTTAGAGCTATTTTAATCACTTTACAGTGCTAATATCTCGATTTGAATTCGTTAAGTATATTATATTGTGTCAGGTGGCCTGTTTAGTGGTGTGGCCTGCTCAGTAGTTGATTACATCAATTAAAAGCTGTTAGATGGCAATATATAATGCTGTTCTTTTGTAAAGAAGAACTAAGATCTACAGGCTAATAAAAAATAAAAGCAAAAATAAATAAAGTGTAATAGCAGACCTAAGACTTCTTAGATAGAGGCTTATTGGGTTTATGTTGAGAACAGAAAGCAAGAGAAAGAGATAGATAAATAGACTGTTACTAGCAATGTTACTATCAGAATTACTATTTAAGTTGACCACAGAGTTCTAATCTCTATAGTTAAGGAGCATCTTATATACATACTGAGTTCTGCCTGGAAATACCTATCTGGTGGATTATAACTATAGATGGATTAAAGGTCATATTAAATTAAGAGTCTAGATGGATTAAAGGTCAGGTTGAATCAAGAATTCAGATAGATTATTTTAATTTATTGTCACATAATAGAATTCCCCCTTGTCTGTTCTGCTTATAGTCTCTAAGCTGTGCTGTAACATAAAGTTATCTGCTCTAGTATCTCAGAAGAGCATTTTTACTATATAAGAGAGTTAATGCTGTGCAGAAGCTGTTAAGAAAGCTCTGAAGGTTAGCAAGATAATATTTTCTGTTAAAATTATACACTTCTGCATAATGCAGCATATATAAGGTGTATAAACATAATGCTTATTTATGCCTACAGTGCTATAATACTAGATAATTCTATTTATAAGGCATTTTATAAAGAATTGTCACTTGTATAAAGAATAAAAGATTGTATATAGGTAGAAAGTGAATAGCTTAAAAGAATATACTGCTTACAGATTAATTATATTATAGAAGCTGCTAAGTAAATAGTACTACTAGCTAGATATAATAAATAATATAATTTACTACTGAGCTGTTTTCTCCACTAAGCTGTGTGCTCAACACAACTGTGTTAAATATATAAAATTTAAATCTATTTTCTAGAACTGCTTTATATATAAAAGAAATTAGAAGAAATTGTAGCTAAAGTATCAATTTATTTTATACTATAATATTGTAATTACTGCATCTTAATAGTACTTATATATATAGTAAAAAGGCTTAACCAGCTATTTTTAGAATAGATACAGTAAAAGCCTTAAAAATCTAATTTCCAGCTTTTATAAGATCTCTTACTTTCTAAATTAAAGACTTTTTTATAAGCTATCTATTTATTAGATTACTAGTACTTTTGCTTCTATCTCTTATTTATAATATATAGATTCTAATTTTCTTTTTATAAGAATAATTACACTATTTATAGTAATTTAATATCTTTTAATAAGTTGCTTTAAAGCTATATTTATTAGACTTAAAGAACTCTACATATTATTTCAAAAAGATTTTAATTATGGTTATTTAAAGCTTTAATTTAGTAAGATATTTCTAGTATTTAAAGAGTTTAAGTATTGTTTAATTAGCTATTAAATAATATAGAAGTTTTAAGCTAAATATAGAATTTTATAAGAATTTAATTAAAATTAAAAGAGACTAATTTAGTTATAAAATTATTATTCTTTATATAGATTTAATTAAATTATAAAGTTAGATAGCTTCTATAGCTATTTATAATTAATATTTAATATCTTCTTTTTATATATATAGTTGCAGATAAAAAAAGATTTTTTAAAGCTATAAGATTTTAATTATATTAGTAATCTATTTATTAGAGCTTTTCTCAATTATTTAATTAAATAATAGACTTAATTTCTAAATTAAGTCTTTTAAAGATATACTGCTTTAAAAATAATATAGATAGTAAAGCTTATTCTATAGTATTAATAGTTTTAGACTGTAAAAAAGATAGATAACTGTATATCTCAGCTTCAGTTACTATCTTAATAGTGGCTATTAGACTTATTATAAAGCTAGTCTTATTAAAGTTATAGATATTATTCTGCAGAATACTCTTCTTTATAATAGTATGCTGTACAAGATTAAACTTTTTCTAAATAATTTTTGAATTCTATATATTTAGCTTATTAATAATTATGTCTTTATGTAAATTAGGTTTCAAGCTTATTTCAGTACTTAATAAACTTATAAATTTAATTCTTTTTAATCTGCTGTAGAGGTGTTTAGATTATATTAAGTAATAAGAGTATTAACTATATTTTATACAGCTGCTAGCCAGAGAGATGCTCTATACTTATTTATAGATAATATTTATTATATAATTAAATTGTTCTTAGTAATTAAAAGCTTATATCTATTAGCACAATTTTTATATTAATTCTTGCTGCCATTAATTCTATTATATAGTGTTAAATTAAAAATATATACTGCTTTAGCAGAACTACTAACTTAATTCTTTTAAATAGCTAATATAGCTAATAAGATTCTCCCTTCTTGTTTAATCAAATGCTTTGACTTTTTGTACTGTTCTGTGGTATAGTAGCAGTTTAAATAGCATTAAATAATAAATCTTAATGCAGTCACATTAGGTGCAAGTATATATAAAGATAGTATCTGAAAGTTTAATAAAATTAATTTTATAATAGAGCTCTGCTTAATTTTTAAAATTATTACTATAGTAGAATATAGTAAAAGATCTTATATAGTTATTTAGAGAAATTATAAATAAATTATAATAATTAAGATTGAGCTTAAAGAGAATTTATATACTATTAATAATTATTTTAAAAGTAGTATTTTAAAGATTGCTTAATATTAAGAATCTACATTTTTAAAGATTGATAGATTGTAACTAACAAGAATAACTAAATAATGGATAAAATAGGCCATTACTAATTAAAAAAAAGTATTTAAACTATATTTTAAATACTATATAATTAGTATAAAATAGTTGCTTATTTTTAATAACTATAGTAGTTATTTAACTACAGAGTTTAATATTTTTTAAGAAAAATATAATTATCTATTTTTATATATCTATATATGCCTCTTATCTTCTATAACTGTTTAATATTAATATTTTTAGCCTGCTTAAGTGTGTATACAGAAAACTGCTTAAAAATATAATAATTACTGGCAACAACTATATTAAAAAGAAAGACTCTATTTTTATATCTGCTTGTGCAAAAGTGTTTACTCCAGATAATATATATAAAGGCTTTGCAGAAGCTAGACTTAAACTACTTAATAAAGAGTAAGTTCTTGCAAAGATTATCTTTCAGCTTTGTATGCCAATATCTTATATTTATTATTTTGAAAAAACTGTATAGATAGTAATAAATATAAATCTTCTTTAAAACAAAATTAGAACTCTATAAGCTGTAACTAAGTAGAAAACTAAAAAAAGGCAAGAAGATATACTATTCTAGACAATAATCCTCTTTTATCTGTACAAGAAGGCTAAAATTATATTTAGCAGCTTAATAAGCAGCTTAATAAGTCTATATTAACAGTAAGCTCTATAATACTGCAGTAGCTGTAGAACTATTAAATATACTATAAAAAATTGTTCTAATAAATGGTTATATATTCAACTATTAGATAGTCTAAGTTAATTGTATTAGTAGTTGAAAAGCTTTAAAATTATAGTGAATGAAGCAAAAATTTATTACTTAGTAGTATTTGTTGCTTAGTAGTTGATTATATTATAAAACTTGTAAGAAAAATCTTATTTTTATAATGTAATCAGACACTAAGTAGTCTAAGACACTAAGCAGTCTAAACCTCTATTACACACCTTAACCACTCTCTCTATACCAGCTTATTTAGCCATAATAGTGTTAGATAAGAAAGAATGTATTCAATTAGCTTTTAATGCTTATAAAAAGGGCCTTTTTAAGTCAACTTCTAAAGCAGCTTCAGCATACAATATCTCTCCAACAACATTAAAGAAATATATTAAAGAAATCACTGCTTATAAAGACTTAATTACAAATTATTATAAATTAATAGATACTAAAGAATCTATACTGAAAGTATAGATTCTTAATCTAGACTAATATAGCTTATCTTCTCAAATATTAACAGTATATTATTTAGTGTAGTTATTATTTTCTGCACAGTTATCTTTATCTGAAGCAACTATCAGTAAGAAATAGATTAACTAATATATTAAATATTATATAGAACTGTGCTCTAAATATAGCTAAAAGTATAATTATTAATAAGCTAAATATGAAGATTTAGAGCTTATTAAGAGATAATTCAAGTAATTTTATAATACTATTTAAAAGTATAAAATTCTTAAACAAGATATCTATGATATAGATAAAACTAGCTTTTAAATAGATATAATTTTAACAGCTAAAGTTATCTATAGATTAAAAACATATAAAAGCTATATAAAACTATATAATCTGAAATTATAAATAGATAACTGCAATTATTACAGTAAATATAGCTAAATAGATTTTATCTCTGTAAATTGTTCTTACAGTAAAGAATTGCTAATCTTAGTAGTATAAAGCTGTTTTAAATAATTATTAAATTAGTGTTAGTAATAATAACTGAACAGATAATATATTAGGTCTTAAATAACTTTAAAAGGTATTTAAAAAGAATACAGCTTCTTATATTATTAATAGATATTATCTACTAATTCTGAATAGTTATAGTAGTTACACTACTGCAGAACTTAATAGATTCTATATAGAAAGAAGAATTATTCTTTTATATATATTATCTTATTTCTTATATCTGCTTTAATTATTAGATATAAGCTATTTTTTGCTATTAAAATATCTATATAGCTAGAAGACTATAAAGATAATATAGAATAGAGTTTATTTTATTAGCAAGAAAAATTTTCTATAACTATATCTATTCTACAGTCTATTAATAAGCTTTATTAGCAGTAAATATTTAAAGTGGATTTGCTGCAACTAGTCTAATTCTACTATTATTTAAGAGAGTGCTTTTAAAGCTTTATATCAAACTGAAAACATTAACACTATTATTAACAGTATATAGTAATTAGTCTTTTAATTTAGAAAAGATATTAATTAATATATATTAACTTAATTAGCAAAAGAAGCAAATTTAATATCTTTAAAATTATTAAAATTAAATATCTTCTTTAATAATAAGCAGATAGTAGATAAGATAATTAAAACTATAGAGATTACAATACAGAAATTATAATAAAAAGTTAATTAGCTTTATACTTTAAATTAATATTAAAAAAGAAAGTAAAAGATATTACAACACTTTATTTAAACTAATAGAAGCTTAACAGGTATAGAAGAATAGCAACTTAATAAAAAATAGAATTAACAGAAGCAGATATAGTTATCTAAACTATATAAGGCTTTAAAATATAGCAATTATAATAAAACTAGTTATAATTAGCTTAAATACTTTAGTAGATAGAGCTCTTTCTGTATATAGTTAAATAGATTTAATTTTATTACAATTAAAGCTTTAATATCTACTACATTAGTAGTTGCAATTTTTTAAGAAGCTGGACTACTTAGTGTTCTGAACTACTTAGTGTCTGATTATATTATTGCTAAATATTTTAATAAAAATCTATAACTTTAATTAATTATAGAGAGTACTTTTAAAGATTTTTTAAATTTTTAAAGTTTTAAACTTTTAATAATAAGTTCTCTTTCTTGTAATACTTAGTTTATCTTAGTTAAGTTAGAATGCCTATTTATATTGTAGATTCAGAGTAGCTTATAAAGAATTAATACTATAATTTTAGCTGTAGAGTAGAGATTTCTCTAGTTCTTTATCTTTATAAGCTAGTTTCTATAGTCTATATTTTTTTTAATAAGCTGAGTTAGAGTTAGACTGCTTTAATATTCTGTAAGAGATAATCTTTTTATATATAAAATATATCTAGTTCAGTTCTAACTGCTAATTAAGCTAGATTAAGTATTAGTTTTTAATATTCAGCTATATATTATACTTCTTACACTATTTCCAGTCTAGAATTATATTATAATACTCTAAATTAGTAATAAGTATAGAGATATCTATCTATTACTATCTATCTACTACTAAATAAAAAATAATAATATAGATAATTTGCTCTTTTAACTTATTATTATATTTATAAATTTAGTAAATAGTGTATAAAGATATTACTAGTCTAAAAGAGTTTAGCTACTTTTATAGCATAAAAAGTGTTAATAAATATAAAGCTATTTACTTTAAAGTTAATTAATACAGTTAATTTAATATTAAATCTGTTTTTATTATCATACTAGATATAGTAAAATATTTACTCTCTAGTAGTTAGCTTAGATTTATTATTAATAAATTAATTTTATATTCTTTTAGATAGAAAACGTCTTCTAGAGCTAGGCTTTTCTCTTACTCTATAACTAAGCTTTTTAGTTATTTAACCCTTTTAGTGTCTTTAAGTCTGTAATTTTCTTTCTCTTAAGATAATTCTTGATAAGATACTTTTTTTTATAGTAGAAGCACTTTTCTTAAGTAGTTTTAGGGTCTGTTATAGCCGGAAGGCTCGGTATGGACGTTAAACTTGATTATAATAATAATAATAAGTAGTTTTAAATATTGTTTAATCTCTAACTTTCTGCTAGTAGGCAGCTGAGAAGAGATTAGTTCAGATAGTTTTATTTTTAAAGTCTATTTAGACTAGAATAAAGAGTTTAGCTCTCTTATTTCTTATATATACTTTTTTATTATTATTTTTAATTATATAGATGGCATAGAGGCAGCTAGTAATATAGTTTTTAAAACTATTAAATAATATTTTTAAGTGCTTAAGTTCTAAAGTTTATTAAATAAGTAAGCTTATTAAAGAGTTCTTCCTTATACTTCTCTAGATAAAGATAAGATTTATCTACTAATTAGCATAATTCTGTAAGAAAGTTATAAAACTTCTAATAAGACTTTATTGAGAGCTAATATTAAGTTACTATTTATTAATTAAAACTAAAGAAGATTAATTTCAGATATATAAAATCTCTTCAGTATTTTAATAGATATTTAGTAATCTTTACAAAATTAGAAAGTACTATATTTAGTAGTGTAACTGCTAGTTCAGTTCTGAATATAGATAATCTGAAGTAGTTTGCTTAAGTAATAGTTAATAATGTAATCAGACAGCGAGCAGCTTACAACAGCAAGCAGCTTATCTAACTACCACACTCTAAAAATTACAACATTCCTATTCAACCTATAACAATCTAAAAGTGCTAAAAACACAATAGCAGATGCTACCTTTTATTTACAACAATATTAAGCTCTAGTATGGCTCTTTACACCACAATCACTATATATTAGTGGTGCTTGCTTTCTAGGCAGCTGCTCTTGCTGCTGAATTCTCTGTCTCTGTTTTTGCTGTCTCTTAAATTAGCTGTTAAGCTTATGTAAGAACACCTTCTTTAGCAATATAGAATTGCTTTTATTCTCACTTCTTAATCTGTTATTAATTAGCAATTTAAAGCTCTTCAATCTTATACTTTAAAATAATGGCATTCTGTATAGCAATCTTATAGCCTTTAATTACTTAATTAATAGCCTAATATATTGTTGATAATAAGGTCTCTATTAACTGCTTATGCAAACAGGAAATAAATCTTATTTAACACTGAAGTTTCTTAATATTATATAGTGTTTTACTAATCTATATTAATTTATTGCTGTGGAATGTTGATAGCGGTGTTAATATTTTAGCAGGCAAGTCTGAAAGTACTTACTCTGGATTGAATAGTACTAATTCTGTAGCAGCAAAGCCACTACAAATATTTGATTTTATCAGAGCTTGATATTATGCAGGCTTGTAATGCTCTAAGAATTCAATCTTATTAATATAATTGATGCCAAGCTGCATATATAATTGAATCTACTGTTTATAGAAGTATTTTAGTGGTTCAAAACAGCTAACATTAAGTGGTTGTAATTAATATAATAAATATAGTGGCATATATAGTGGAATAATATTATTTTGCATACAAAATTAATTAAATTCTGTAGTAGAATAACTTTTATAGCTATTAAGAATAAGCAATTAATATTTACTAATAGCATATGTCTTTGTATAGAGATTAAAGATCTTAGTTAGTTATTTAAGTGCTAAATTATTATTTATCTAGTTATTATCACTAATATCAATGGCCCAGTCCTTTGGTTGATCAGAATACCATTCTTTTTAATAATTTCTACCAGCAAGAATGATTATTGGTGGTAAAGCCTAGTCTGTTGCATTAATATATTCAATTGTTGTGATCTATTCTCAATTCTCTGGCTGTAGAGCTTATATATAATTATTAAAATAATCTTCTGTACAGTAATAATTTTAGCTATCAAGATAATATCTATTTAAAAGTCTATTTTATTAATATTGTAGATATTCTGATCTAGAATACTAACTTTTATATAGTATTCTAAACAACATTAAACTATTTCTCTACTCAGCTTTTGCATTAACATTATTGATAATTAAAATTTTAGTTATATTTTGATTAAATCTTACTATAGTGTTAAACAAATTAATTGACCTATCTTGTGCCAATTAATACAGATAGTAAACACTGTAACAGAAGAATATTGGCCATATAATGTGTTATGGTAATTCTTAAAGGCAGTCCATATAAATCTATTAAGAGAATCCATTTTATAAGAACTTCTTCTGTACTGAATAGTTTTCAGTTGCTTAGTATTGAATTGATATAAGCTGATCAGCCACATAGCTGATAGTAGAGAGTAGAAAAAGGGACATTATATATCTTTGCTGCACCTTAAATGCTTAATATTTGCTTATTTTTAATAGCTTGAATAGCAAGAATAATACAGCCCTCAATTTAAGCATTTAAAGCTGCATTTTTTGGTGGCATTTTGATAAAGAATTGCAATAAATATTGCTGCAAATGTTGAATGATTTTAGTGTGGTTAGATAAGCTGCTTGCTGTTGTGAGCCGCTTACTGTCTAATTATGTTATTAGCATTTAGCTTACTTTATATATAAAATAGCTAGTTATCAAATTTAGAGTTTTCTATTAGTTAGAATAGATAAATCTAGTAATTTAACTAATTTATAAAGTTATTCAGACTAAGATTTTATAATTCTTATAATATTCTAAAAAATAGTTTAATATAGACTTTCTTATAATAATCTTATTTAGTAATTAATTTATTAGTTTATTACCTATAAGCTTTAAATTACTATTATAGATTAGTTTTATAATACTAAGTAAGTTTAAGTTAATATTTTATTTAATTTTAATAAAAGTTTTATATTTTTAGAAGCCCTTTAAAAAGGCCCTTTAAGTTAGATATTCTTCAAGAAATTTGTCTAGAAGAATTATCTAAAAAGTATTATTTTCTTCTAAAAAAAGAAAATTTAGTATAATTTTCTAGCTTTATCGGTTTTAGTGCTACTAGAGTTTAGTTCTTAAAAATTATTAATTAGTTTATTTTAAATTCTTTATTAAAGTTTTAGATTCTCTATTGAAGTTCTAGGTTCTTAATCTGAATCTATAACTTTTAAATATTTTTAAAGAGATTATTTATTTTATAAATATATAGCAGGCTGCATATTCTTCAGACTATAAAATATAATAAGAGAGAAAGAAGTTAAAGTAAAAAGAAGTAGAAGATACTTTAAATAATATAATAGTACTTAAATATAGCAATTAATATATTAACTATAATAGCTAGTTCTACAAGATCTAAAGCATAAGAAAAGAAAGAAGAATTATATATAGAAGTTTTAAAATATAGATAGATTAGTGTAGCAGAACTATACTGTCTATCTGACTGCCTACCTACTTAGTTCTATCAGTCAGTCCACACTATGCTGTCATATAAGCAACTTAAACAAGAAGCTAAAACTAAACTTATTAAAAAGTAGATACTATTAATAAAATACTTAATATTAATGTAATCAGACACTGAGTGGTCTGAAACACTGAGCAGTTCAAACCTCTATCACACACCTTAACTATTCCCCCCCCCCCCCCCCCCCCACTACCAGCTTATTCGGCCACAATGGCAGCGGATAATGATATGTCAAAGAAAGAACATATTCAATTAGCTCTGGATGCTTATAAAAAGAGCCTTTTTAAGTTAATTTCTAAAGCAGCTTCAGCATATAATGTCCCTCCAACAACATTAAAGAGATACATTAAAGAAATCACTGCTTGTAAAGACTTGATTGCAAATTATCACAAATTAACAGATACTGAAGAACCTACACTTTCAGCATAGATCCTTGATCTAGACCAATATGGCTTACCTCCCTGAATATTAACAGTACACTATTTGGTGTAGTTGTTGCTTTCTGCACAGTTATCTTTATCTGAAGCAACTATTGGCAAGAAATGGATTAACTGCTACATTAAGCACCACACAGAACTATGCTCTAAATACAGCTGAAAGTACAATTATCAATAAGCTAAATATGAAGATTCAGAGCTTATTAAGAGGTGATTTAAGCAATTTTATAATACTATTTAAAAGCATAGAATTCTTAAGCAAGATATCTACAATATAGATAAAACTGGCTTCTAAATGGGCATAATTTCAACAGCTAAAGTTGTCTATAAATTAGAAACATATAAGAGCTATACAAAAGCTATATAATCTGAGAATTGTAAATAGGTGACTGCAATTATTGTAGTAAATATAGCTAGATAAGTTCTACCTCTGCAAATTGTTCTTGCAGCAAAGAATCACCAATCTCAGTGATATAAAGCTGTCTTAAACAGTTATCAAGTCAGTATTAGTGATAATGGCTGGACAAATAATATATTAGGCCTTAAATGGCTTCAAGAGATGTTTGAAAAGCATACAGCTTCTTATACTATTGGCAGATATTGTCTGCTAATTCTGGATGGTCACAGCAGTCACACCACTACAGAATTTGATAGATTCTGTACAGAAAGAAGGATTATTTCTTTATATATGCCATCTTATTCCTTACATCTGCTTCAACTATTGGATGTGAGCTACTTCTCACCATTAAAATGTCTGTATTGCCAGAAGACTACAGAGATAATACAGAATAGGGTTCATTCTATTAGCAAGGAAGATTTTCTATATATCTATTCTACAGTCCATCAACAAGCTTTATCAGCAGCAAATATTTAAAGTGGATTTGCTGCAACTGGCCTGATTCTACTATTGCCTGAGAGAGTGCTTTCAAAGCTTTATATCAAACTGAAAACACCAACACCACCATCAACAGCACATAGTAATCAGTCTTTTAATTCAGAGAAGATATCAGCTAATATATATCAACTTAATCAGCAAAAGAAGTGAATTCAACATCTCCAGAATTATCAAAATTAAATATCTCCTTCAATAGTGGAGCAGGCAGTGGACAAGATAATTAGAAGTGCAGAGATCACAATACAGAATATTATTTTATTACAATAAGAAGTTAATCAGCTTTGTGCTTCAAATCAACATTAAAAAAGAAAGTAAGAGATATCACAATGCTTTATTCAAACTAGTGGAAGCTTGACAGGTATAAAAGGACAGCAACTTAATAAGAAGCAGGATCAACAGAAGCAAGTGCAGTTATCTAGGCCACATAGAGTCTCAAAATATAGTAATTGTAATAAAACTGGTTATAATCAGCTTAAATGCTCTAATAGATAGGGCTCTTTCTGTATATAGTCAAATAGATCCAATTTCATTGCAATTAAAGCTTCAATATCTACTGCATTGGCAGTTGCAATTTTTCTTTGAGCAGCTGGACTGCTTGGTGTCCCGGACCACTTAGTGTCTGATTATGTTAGAAAAAGTCTTAGAATAATATAATTAACTACTAATGTATTCCACAAGTGAGCTGCCACTTCAGTGCGTTTTTGACTGTGTCAAAGGTCTCACTTATTTCAACCACCAACCATGCCTCCAAAAGCACATCAAAATTCAAAAAATTCAGCAGAACAGGAGGGAAGGATCCTATTAGTGATTTCTGCTATAAAAAATAAGCAAATTACCCAAATTGCTAAAGCTATGTATGTATATAATGTACCACACTTAACTTTATATAACTAATTTTATGGCAGCAATTACTGTAAAGATATATACATCAACAGCCATAAAATAATCCAAAATGAAGAAGAATTGCTTATACAATGGATTCTATCTTTAGATCAGTGTGGAGTACCTCCCTAACCATCCCATATATAAAAAATGGCCAATATTCTTCTTGCTGAGTGTGGTGCTACACCTATTCAATCAGTTGGAGAGAACTGGATCTCTAACTTTATTGAACAATATGATGAAGTAAAAACCCACTATTCTTGATAATATGATTATTAATGTGCTAAATATGAAGATCCTAAAGTTATTAGGGAGTGATTTGATTGCATACAAATCACTATAATGCAGCATGGAATTGTAATAGAGGATATCTACAATTTTGACAAAACTAGCTTCACTATAGGCCTAGTAGCTACTGCTCAAGTAGTTACTAGAGCTGATTACTATGGGAAAGGCTCTCTTATACAGCCAGGCAATTGAGAATGGATTACTTCTATTGAATGTATCAACTCTACTGGATGGGTGCTTCCTCCATGCATTATCTTCAAAGGAAAGGTCCATATAGAGGGTTGGTATCAAGATCAGAAGCTCCCACATGATTGGAGAATTGAAATTAGTCCTAATGGATGGACTACTGATGAGATAGGCCTTCACTGGCTTAAAAATCTCTTTATTCCCACTACTACTAGCTGTATAACTGGGAAATACTGTCTCCTAGTTCTTGATGGCCATGGCAGCCATCTCATGCCCCAATTTGATCAAATATGCAGTGAGAATCATATTATTCCTATCTGCATGCCAGTGCATTCTTCCCACAAGCTCCAGCCTTTAGATATAGGCTGTTTTATGTCTTTAAAAAAGGTGTATAGAAGCTTAGTGGAAAAGAAAATGCACTTAGGAATTAATCATATTAATAAGCTTAATTTCCTAGAGGCCTTTCCAAAAGCTCACAAGAGCACTTTTAAAGCAGAAACTATTCAGAATAGCTTCACAGGCACTGGCCTAGTTCCATTTGATCCAGATAGGGTGCTCAGTCAGTTGAATATTCAACTAAAGACCCCTACACCACCACCTAGTCACTCAACCAATTCAGTGCCTAAAACGCCCTATACTGCTAGGCAGCTAGAGAAGCAGGCATCTGCAGTAAAAAAGCTGCTTAGAGTGCATACACAGAGCCCTTCATCTTCACTAGAAACACAATTAGACAAGCTTATTAAGGGTCATGAATTGCATCTTAATGAGCTTATTCTTGCACACAAAGAAATATATGAATTACACACTTCCAATGAGAAGCAGCTTCAAAAACAAAAGTGCTTTACTAGGCAGCTAGCTACTGCAGAGGGCTTTACTATTCAGAAAGGCCTAGAGCAATTCCAGCATAAGAATAAGGTTCATAAAGCTCAGGATACTATTCCTATAGATCCAGCTCTTTCTGCAGTTAGATTATGTGTATGAGCGCCACCACACTGCAGTGACTGTCATAATCTAGGATATAGGCAATTGTAATATCCTAATCAAGTTTCTAATTAGTTTTTATATAGAAATGCAATTGTTTGGTTGATAAAGGCCCTAAAATCTTGCCTGGAGGTGGAATCGGGAGCGGAGGTGGCGGCTTGCTTGTGGAATACGTTAAGCAACAAATATTACTAAGCAACAAATTTTTACTGCACCCACTATAATTTTAAAGCTTTTCAACTACTAATACAATTAAATTAGACTATTTAGTAGTTGAATATATAGCTATTTATTAGAATAATTTCTTATAATATATCTAATAGTTCTATAACTACTATAGTATTATAGAGCTTGCTGTTAAAATATAAATATAGACTTATTAAACTATATATTAAGCTGCTGAATATAATTTTAGCCTTTCTATATAGATAAAAAAGTATTATTATCTAGAATAGTATGCCTTCTTATCTTCTAGCTTTTTATTTTGTCTTAGCTTGTAGTTCTAATTTTATCTTAAAAAAGAAGAGTTATATTTATTACTATCTATATAGCTCTTTTTAAAATAATAAATATAAGATATTGAACTGCTGGAAAGCTTTTACTTTCTTATATTAAGACTTTTTTATAAGCTGCAAACCTTATAATTAGCTAGTAAAAATTCTAAGAAGTTTAAAAAGTAGAGAAAACTAAGTCTTTAATTAAAGCTGATAGTGTTAATATATAAAGCTGAAAAATAATATTTGTAAGAATTTACTCTTTATTAAGTAGCTTAAGTTTAGCTTCTGTAGTCTTTATATATATTATCTGGAGTAAATACTTTTGCACAAGCAGATAGATATAAAAAAATAGAAAGTCTTATTAATATAGTTATTGCTTGTAATTATTCTCTTTTTAAGCAGTTTTCTGTACACACACTTAAGCAGACTAAAAATATTAATATTAAGTAGTTATAGAAGATAAGAGGCATATATAAGTATATAAAAATAGGTAATTATATTCTTCTTATAAAAAGTATTAAACTGTAGTTAAATAACTATTATAGCTATTAAAAATAAGTAACTACTTTAAAATATAGTTTAAATATCTCTTTTAATTAATAAAGATTAATTATATATAGTATTTAGTTATTGTTACTAGTTATAATTTATTAATCTTTAGAAAATGTAGATTCTTAATATTAAGTAGTTTATTAAAATACTGCTTTTAAAATAATTACTAATAAATTCTTTTAAACTTAGTCTTAATAATTATAATCTATTTATAGTTTCTCTAAATAATTATATAAAATCTTTTACTATATTTTACTACAGTAATAATCTTAAAAATTAAGTAGAGATCTATTGTAAAGTTAGTGTTATTAAAAATTCTAGATACTATTTTTATATATATTATATTTCTGAATAGCTATATATATAGTTTAAAACTATAATATTATAACTTAGATCTCTCTGCTTTGCATACTAATATATAATTCTTTAATTATATTTTATATACAGCTTAAAATAATATTTAATAAATTTATAAGCCTAGTTAATAATAATAACTACAGTAAAATTCTGTAGATACTTATAAAATAATATTTATATTATTATATATAGAAACTCTAGCTAAATTACCAAAATCTTATCTATTTTTAGTAATTACTAAATAAATATTATCTTTTTAATAGTCTTTAATCTATAATTATTAGCACATATTTCTATATATAGTTATCTTTCTTTAAGATAAGTATAAAGAATAGTTTTAGATATCTTAAAATCTCTAGAGCCTTCAGTATTAATTTAATATTTTAATTTTATAAGCTATAATAACTATTTAAATTTGGTTTTCTTAAGACAAAGACATATTTATAGTTATTAAAAAAAGGAAATAGTAGTAGAGGAAAAATTTATTGCTTAGTAGTATTTATCACTTAATGGTTGATTATATTAATTATATAAAATACCTAAATAGGTTAAAATTACTAAACTACTTATTAAGAGTGTTTAAAACACAGAAGATAATTAATCAGTATAAGAATAACTACTTATTTTTTTATAAGAAGCTAAGAGTACTTTAAAAGAACTAATATAAATAGAATTTAGTATATATACTAGCACTATAAAAAATATAGTCTATATTATTAGATTTCTTAAAACTATCTACTATAGCTAAACCTGCAAACTGTATTAACCAGAGAAGAAAAGAGCAGAAAGAATTCTAATAATATCTAGAATTATCTATTAGAATAAGAAGCAATGCCTATACAACAAAAAGCAATGTATATATATATTAGATATTAAATATATTCCAAGTATAACAGCACACACTGAAAAGTTTATTTTAATAATAACTGTATAATACATTACTAATTAAAAGAGTATAGTGGACATTTTCTAGAACTTAAAAACTTAAAAGAGAAGGCAGATTGTACTATTATCTTAAAAGAATTAGATTAAATATATTATATATATAAGAAAGGCTAATTAGAGTAATAATTAATTTAGAAGCTACAAGGTAAAACTAGTTACTAAAATAAATAGGAAAGGTCTAAAAAATTTAAAGAAACCTGCTATCTTCTAATAATTATAAAATAGTATAAAATAGCTAAATTTACTTATTATTATTAAACTTAGTAAATTAAGAACAATATAGCTTAAAAGATATAACTTAAAAATTAACTAGAAGAAATAATTAATGCAGTTCACACAATGCTAATATATAAATATACTGTATAATAGAAGAGAATAAGTTAGAAGAGACTAGCTATTATCACTAAAAAATATTACAACTGGCATTACTAATAAGAATAAATTTAAAGAATTAGAAAACACCAATTAAAGTCTGAAAAGTTAGAGTTCAGTACAGAAGAAGCTAAAAAGAGTAATAAATAAAAAATATTAAAGTATATCTTAACTCAACTAATAAAGTTAATATAATAAGAAATATAAATTCTTACTATTAATAGAGTAAGATTGCTAGAAGAGTATTAGAACTATATAAAAATCTTTAAAAAAGATAATAAACTAGAACTACTGGCATATATAAGCTATAACTATAAGATATCTTTTAAGAATAGAAAAAGACTAATATATAAATTAATCTATACACTATTATAAAAGAAGACTTAGATTCTAAAAGACTACATTAAGAAAAACTTAGAAAAAGAATATATATAACTATTAAATTTGCTAGCTGAATATTTAATTATATTTATTATAAAAAGAATAGAAGTCTAAAACTTTATATAGACTACTAATATTCAAATTTAATTATTATTAAAGACTAACACTTATTATTATTAATTAAAAAGATTTAAAAAGTAAAATAGTTTACAAAACTTAATATTACTAATATATATTATTATATCCAGATAAAGAAGAGTAAAGAATAGAAAATAATATTTTAATTTTTATTTCAATATTTTAAGTATTTAATTATACTATTTTAGACTTACTAATATATTAGTACTAACATAATCTACTACTAAGCTGTATTTCTCACTAAGCTATGTGCCCAACACAACTGCATCAAATAGATAAAATTTAAACTTATTTTATTCAGCTAAAACTGCTTTATATACAAATAAATTAGAAGAAATTGCAGCTAAAGCATTAATTTATACTATAATATTGCACCTACTGCATCTTAGTACTGCCTATATATATAGTAGAGAGGCTTAAGCAGCTATTTTCAGAGTAAGCAGTAGAAGCTTTAGAAGCCTGATTTCTAGCTTCTATAAGATCTTATACTTTCCAAATTAAAAGGCTTTCTTTATAAGCTATCTACTTATTTACTGGTGCTTTTACTTCTATCTCTTATTTATAGTATATAGATTCTGGTTTTTCTTTGCAAGAATGACTGCACTATTTATAGCAATTTAACATTTTTTAATAAGCTGATTTAAAGCTGCATCTATTAGGCTTAGAGAACTCTGTATATGTTACTTTAAAAAGATCTTAATTGCAGTTGCCTGAAGCTTTAATTTAGCAAGATTATAAGATATTTCTAATACTCAGATAGTTTAAGTATTGCCTAATTAGTTGCTAGATAATATAGAAGTCTTAAGCAGAATATAAAGCTTTATAAGAATCTGATCAGAATTAAAAGAGACTAATTCAGTTACTGTAAAGCTATTAATAAGATTCTCTGACTTATATATCTCTATACAGATATATAGATAGACTACAAGAAAATTAAGCTTATTAATATAGTTAATACTAAAATGTATTTTATTCTTAACTATACAGCTATATACTTACTTTAAAACAGCAAAATAGCTAATATTTAATAGCTGCAGAAGACATAAAGAATATAGTAATATATATATTAGAATAATATTATTCTCTATACAGATTTAATTAAACTGTAGAGTTAAATAGCTTTTATAGCTATCTCTAATTAATATTTAATATCTTCTCTTTGTATATATACATATATATATTGTACACTTCTTCAGTCTTAAGTTGTAACAGTAGCTTAGTCTAAGATAGAAAGGCTTAGACTGTAGATTAAACTTAATAAAGTGACTAACTAATAAACAATATAATTAAGGTGAAGTAGAGTGCCTATTAAGTATATATCTAATAATAGATTAGCCTGTTGACCTATTAGTATATAATTAAGTAATAATATATTATTAAGTATAAAGAACTA
Organism: Thermoascus crustaceus; assembly: GCF_041956765.1. Taxonomy (NCBI): domain Eukaryota; kingdom Fungi; phylum Ascomycota; class Eurotiomycetes; order Eurotiales; family Thermoascaceae; genus Thermoascus; species Thermoascus crustaceus. Next base: position 740,044 of record NW_027192532.1, on the reverse strand, counting down.
ACACTATCTATATAGTAATATAATTAATAGCTAAGCTATTTACACAGCTAAACTGTCCACTTTCTCTGCACTCTACCTGTTTTTAAAGCTTTTTAACCACCAATGCCATTAAAAATTAGACTATCTAGTAGTAGAATATATAGCTATTTATTAGAATAATTTTGCATTGTATATCTAATAGTTCTGCAACTACTGCAGTATTGTAGAGCTTGCTTGTAAGGTCTAGATATAGACTTTTTAATCTGCCTCTTAATCTATATATTAAGCTGCTGAATACAATCTTGACCTTTCTGTATAGATAAAAAGATATTATTTTCTAGAGTAACACACTGCCTTTCTTCTTATTTTCTGCTTATTTTCAGCCTGTAGAACCTTAATTTCTTATTAAAGAAGAAGATTTATATTTATTACTATCTATACAGTTTTTTTAAAATATTAAATATAAGACACTAAACTGCTAGAAAGCTTTCTTTTCTGCAGGCTTTTCTGCAAGCTGTAAATCTTATAATCAAGCTGATAAGAATTCTAAGATGTTTGAAAAGCAGATAAAATTGAATCTTTAATAAGAAGTAGTAGTATTAATATACAAAGTTAAAAAGTAATCTTTTTATGAATCTAATCTTTATTAAATAATTTAAGATCAGCTTCTGTAAAGCCACTGTATATATTTTTTTAATTAAAAATCTTATATATAAAAGAATATAAATACAGAAAATTCTCTTTATTAATATAATTGTTTCCAGCTGCTATTATTCTCTCAGTCAATTTTCTATATGCACATTTAAGCAGCTTAAAAACTTCAACATCTAGTAGTTGTAGAAGATAAAATATATATAAAGACATATAAAGATAGATAATTATACTCTTTTGCAGAAAATATTAAAATCTGCAGTTTAATAGCTAGAATGGCTCTTAAGAATAAGCAACCACTTTATATCAGTTAAATAATGTTTAAAATATAGGCTAAACACTTTCTTTAGCTAGTAAAGGCCTATTTTATCTGTTATCTAGCTATTCTCACTTATTGCAATTCACTAATTTGGAAGAAGAGCAGATTCTTAATATTAGATAGTTTGTTATTTTTTTACCTTTAAAATAACTACTAATAATATAGAAATCTCTTTAGAGCTTACACATTTAATAATAGTAATTTATAATTTTCTTAAATAACTCTAAGGTCTTCCACTGTACTCTACTAAAATAATAACTTTAAAAGTTGAGCAGTCTTATTACAAAGCCAGTTTTATTAAGTTTCAGTATTATCTTTATATATGCTATATTCTTAAATAACTATATATATAATTTTAAACCACTATTTTATAATAGTTAAATTCTTCTGCTTTGCACACTAATATTAAATTTTCCAATTATATCTTGTATATAGTTTAGAACAGTGCTTAACAAATAAAGAAGCTTCAATTAACACTAAGAACTATAGTAGAATTCTGTATACACTTATAAAGTAAAATCTATATTATTCTATACAGAAACTCAGACTGAATTAAAAAGCCTTATTTATCTGTATCTAGCAGCTTCTTAACAAGAACTTCTTTCTTAAAAACTTAATTTATAGCTATTGGCACATATTTCTATAAATTAATTCTCTTAAGCTAATTAAAAAAAGTAGATTTAGATATTTAAATATTACAGAAGCTCTTAATTTTAATTAAATTTTTTTGCTTTTATAAGCTTTAATAGTTATTTGAATTTAATTTTCTTGAGAAAGAGGCATTTTATATAGTAGATGTGAAAAAATAACATATTAAAGAATAATAGTTGGAAGTTAACACAAAAGTGGATAGTTTAGCTGTGTGAACAGCTCAGCTATTAATTATATTAGTAATAAGTCTTCTTATATAACTTTGTTCTTCTCTAGTAATTCTTATCTATTATTCTCTATATTAGCTACTATTTCTACTACTACTTAGTATAGTAGTTGTCTATTCTGTATAGTAGTCAATACTACTAATAGTAGTTACTATTATTCTGATTCTAGCATTACTACTATTTTAATTATATAATCTGTAATACTTCTATCTTCTATCTTTTAGTATTACTGCTATATAAGGCTGTACTAAATAGTGTCTAGCTTGTTAGTTTATAACATAATTTCTTTCTCTTAAGGCTTTTTATCTTAAAAAGTATTAGTCCTGCTATTCTTCTGTATTCTAGTGTTAAATTTTCTCTTCTGGTATCTTTCTTCTGTTATACCTAAATATAATTATTATTATAAACAATTTTGATAGGCTGGCAAGTTTAAAATATAGTAATTTTTCTATTATAGAAGTCTATTCTTTCTGTGAATATTATAATATTATTTGCATAATAGACTTTAAAAGTTGCAACTCTTTCATACATATATATATAAAAGCGAAATAAATTGAAGTAAGATTGTATTAATTTTAATGCTTAAATTAATGCTACTAAAAATTAAATTAAAGAGTTATTTGTAAAGTTGAAGAGTTTAAGAAATATTGTAAATTTTTGATAATGCAATGTCAGAATATTAAATTATAATATTTCTGTTTCAGATAGACTGAATAAGAATTCTCTTACTACTAAGAATCTTGCTAAGTTAGACCAGTTTACTAATAAATATAAAAAATATTACTCTAATTGCTCTATTATTATCTAGCAATTTACAACTTCTTATAGAGCTTTTCTCTAATTTTATTATATAATTTCTTGCTTCTAGTAAAACTAGTTAAAGTTTCTAATAATTTATTAAGAATTCTATATATTTTTAGAAATATTATATTCTTTCTACTTAATTAAATAGAGTATTCTTGTATTTAACTTCTTATTAGAGTTTGATATTGTCTAATACTTTTTCAAGAATATATAAAATAAGAGTTAATTAGCTAAAGCTTGTAAAATAACAATATAAATGCAGCTATCTTAGCAAGAAAAGTTAATAATCTGCAGACTGCAAATAAATGCTAAAAGAGAAAGTGAAATTAGCCTAGATTCTATATAGCTAGTAGAGATATTTTAACTGTTGCAGAGTTAGCAATGTGTTTAAGAAGCTTATTAAGCTGGTCAGCAGATAATTATATAGATCTGCAGCTAAAAAAAGGCACTACTGCAGTGCACTAACTGTAGAATTCTAGTTTATACTAGAGTGCAATGCTCTAAGCACTAAGCAATTAATATATATATATATATAGCTTTAACTTTGCTGTGTTAATAGTCTAATTGCAGTTTAAATATATTCAGCAGCAAGTAGGTGGCCAGCTCGCTTCTAGATCATATAATTTTTTTATGTTTATAAATAGTTTTTAAAACAGTAGAATAAATAAATTCAAATTAAATACTTTCTAATAGTTTATAGTTAGAAAATTAGACTTATTAATTTACTAGTCTTATAATAGCTTTAAATTTTTAGAGAATAAAGTATATATAACTTTAAATTAAATAGATTTAAAGTAGATTCAAATAAAATAAAGTTAGTTAAAGTAAAATTAAAATAAAACTAGCTTTTTATAATAGTAACTACTATTTAAATTATTTTAAAAAGAACTTTCTGGAAGTTATTTTTTATAGAGCTAATAGATTAAGATTTTTCCTTTTTTTAAAATAATCTAATACTATTATATTAAATTAAATACATATCCTTTTTAAAAAAGAATTTTAATGTTTTAATAGAAGTATTATTTTGAAATAATATATAAATTCTAGAATTAAAATAAAAACCTTATATTAATAGATTTAGTAATAATTTAAAAGTTTAATTAATATTAGATTTTAGTAGTAATAACTTTATATACTATCAGATTAACATAATCTTGTATACAAGCAAGACACTCAACTGAGCAAGACAGCTAAACATAATTTTAACTGAGGTTAAAAACTATAAGATCTTACTATCTGTGCTCCTGCTCTAACACCTACCTGTGTTAGTGTGTTGCACTACAACAGTTTTTCACTATAATGGAAGATTTTTACTATTTTGTCAAATTTCCTAACAAATAGATTAGTATTTAAATACATTAAATAGCACATTAATATTACCTGAATTCTAACTATCTCTCTGAGTATTTTTAATAGTATTCAATTTGTGTATAGTGGTTGAATTTGGCTTTAAAGATTAATGTTTTCAGATACAGAAAATAATCTTTTTTTATTCAGCCTTAGTGCATTCAGCAATCTAACAATTTGTATTCTTTACTGTTAATGGCTCTATAGTAGAGACTTATCTGTAAGATTTCTAAGAATTTAGAGTGTGTGCACACTAGATATTAAGATATATTACTTTAAAGTTAGGCTGTCAATTTAGCTGTTTGTATAGCTCTTTAAAAGATCTAGTTAAGATAGTGTGTAAAGCTCTGGTCCAGGCTAGAGTTTTTATTGACAAACTTGTCCAGCTTTGAATACTCTATTGCAGTGTACAAACTATCTAAAGAGGCAAATTAGTTAAAATAGATTAAATTAATGGTGTTTTGTCCTGTATATTTAGAACTGGAGATAGAGACCTTGTATTAGCTAGAATATTAAATACTTTTAAAGAATTCCAGAGATATATATCTTAATCAGTAAAGGCACTTCAGATTGTATATTGTTTGAATATATTATAATGAATTTCAGGAATATCACAAAGAAAATCAGCCTTATCTATTATAGATATCTCTCACTGTATATTCTTATTGTTTTTCTTGTGAAAATAGTGTTTATAGGCCTGAAAGAACTGACTATCAAGCAGCTAAGCAAGATAAGTTATATAAAACACAAAACAGAAGAGTATAATATTATATTTCTTATAATAATTCAGAAAATTATATGTGAGATAAAATCTGTAGCTATTTATAAGTAATAATCTTGCTTTATTCTTTAAATTTAAGACCCACCTTTCTGTATATATATAGTGCTTAATCTAATTTAGAGCAATTTTATCTGTTGTATATTCTTCAAAAGCTATAACAATTTGATATTTGTCTGTATCTGCAGAATTAGAAACTTATTAATTTAATATTTTAGTTAATATTCACTTTTAAAGATAAAGTATAGAGAAAGAATAGTACCATCAGCTGCAATATATTTAATAGCTATTAAGAATTTATTTGTCTTACTAGTTATAATGTCTTGGAAGGCTTATATAGAGTTAAAGATAACAACTTTTTAAGATTTTCTCTGTTCTAGTTGAAAGCTACTTTTATTAAAGTTATATATATTCTTTGGTGGAATCTGAGCTATATATAGCTCCAGCAGATTAAACTAATATATCAGAATACTAATATCTTCTGCTTCTAGTTAATCTTTCTCAATTAGCTTCTGTTTGACAAGATGTAGATTATCAGAAAAATGCTGAATAAATTAATATACTCAGGTCCCCTTAATATATGAAGCTGGCTTAGATACAGCATTTCTCTATAAAATCTGGTTTGCACAGCACTCAATTATCTTTAGTGTAGGTGGCAGATATAGAAAATCAAGCTGTTAAATTCAGTGAATAATTGCCTTCTCTTGCTGGTTGTCTAGTGCCTTATTGCATGCAATATAAGCTGTTTTTAGTGGCTAACTCTTGAAGTATTTGCAAAGCTGTCTAACAGGCACATTGAATTCTTACATTAATGTAGCAAAATTTAGTTTTTTTTTTGACATAAAGTCTTTGTAAGGCTTCCTTGATTTGAAATTCAATTTTATCTGGCAATTTTAGCATTATAGTATAAACTCAAGAAATAGTAGAAATCTTCTATTGTGGTGCAACACACCAACATAAATAGATATTAGTGGGAGCACAGCTACTATATAATTAAATTAATGTAAATGTTTTTAAATTATCTAGATCTACTAGAGCAGCTAGTTCTAATATAATTAATTTAATAGCAGTTACTGCATTGTGATAGTATATACTTTTCAGAAACTGATTTTATTAAGTTTATTGTCTGTATAGCTTTTCAAGCAAGTTACTAATCTTCAGACTTTGTCAGAACACCCTTAGTAATGTAATCAGACACTGAGCAGGCCAGAACACCAAGTGGGCCACCAACTAACATCTATTATATTAAATATCTAGTTATCTTATCACAACACCCTCTAAATTAAAGCTATATACACATAAAATAATTGCCTATCTGTTTGGGTAGTTAACTCTAGTATAATCTTGAATATTGTAGTTGCTGCACTGCAGTAATGCATGCCTTCTAGACTGTATATTAGCCTGGCTAGCCATCTCTGCTTGCAGCTCTGCAGCTTGCTGAGTGAGCTGCTGACCTTCTTCAGCAGTTAAAATACCTTCTATACCAATATAGAATCTAGTTATCTCTTACTTATGTTTTTAATATTGATTTGCTGTATATAGCTGCTTGATTTAATGCTTTAAAAGCACTGTATTATTTATTGTAATTTGGCAGCCCTTGACCACTTGATCAACTGCTTTACTGATTGGGCTAGAAGGACTGCATATACACTGTCACCAGAGGTGCTTAATAAGCTTTGCCTGCTTCTTCAGCTTCCTAGTATTCTTTAATGTCTCAGCAGTCATTAAAACAAGCAGATTCAACTGTCAAATTAGAAGATTATATATCTCTTGCAGTCAAAGCATATAAAAATAGTTATTTTAAAAGTATACAAGCAGCAGTAGCAGCATATATATACTCTTTCTTATCAAATTAACAGTTAAAAAGTATGAAGTAATATACCGGCAAACTGCCAGAAGCTTAGCAATCTTGAAGAGGCTTAATTAAAGTGGATTCTAGGTATAGATAATTATAGTCTATCTTTAAGATATTGTACACAAGATGGCAGATTTACTACTATCTTAGCAGAAATTAGGTCTATCTACTGGCATTAGAAAGAACTGGGTCAGCAACTTTATTGAATAGCATAATAATCTTATATTAAAATATATCTATAAATATAATTATCAGTGTGTAAAATATAAGAATTTAGAGATTATTAGTTAGTAATTTAATCTTGTTCAGAATACTATACTAAAATATAGTATTCTTAAATAGAATATTTATAACTTTAATAAAACTGGCTTTTAAATAAATATAGTCTATAAAGTAAAGATTATTACTATATTTTATTATTGAATAAGTTGTGTATAAGCTATATAGTCAGAATTATAAATAGATAATTATTATTAAATATATTAATATTTCTAGATAGGCTCTATTATCTATAATTATCTTTACTGGCAAGGTTTATTAAATTTAATAGTATTAAGATATACTTTATAATTAGCTAATTAGTCTAAGTGATAATAGATAAACTAATAATAAGCTTAAACTATTATAGCTAGAAAAGATCTTTTAAAAATATACTATAGCATATATACTAGAAAGATAATAGCTTCTAATTCTTAATAGCTATACTAGCTATAAATCTGCAGTTTAATCTTTTCTATAAGAATTATTAAATTATCTCTCTTTATATATCTTTTTATTTAATAAACTATAATCTTTTAATGTTAGCTGCTTTACACCTTTAAAGAAAGTATATAGTATAGAGATAATAAAAAGTATTTAAAATAGTATTTATTATATTAATAAAAATAACTTTCTTAATCTTTATAAAGAATTATAAAAGTTCTCATTATCTAAAAATATTTATAGTAAATTTAAAGCTTCTAATTTAGTTTTTTTAAATTGTTAAAAAGTGTTAAATAAGCTTACTATTAAGAATATAACTCTTCTAACCACCACTTATAGACCTGCAAATAGTGAATAGATTGTAAAAACCTTTTATACTACTGTTGAAATGCAAAAGCAGATAAAGCTTATTAAGCAGCTTGTTAATTGTAACTAAAGTTCTCTAACTGAGGCTATTTATTAGCTAGTAAAAGCAGCTAAATCTACTATACATGAAATCCTCCTAGATTAGAAGGTAAAGAAGCTTTATACAGCAAATAGAAAGTAAAAACAAAAGTATTCAGCCTCTAAATCTTATATTACTACTGAAGATGTTCTAACAGGCTCTAAAGATTAGTAACTTGCTTAAAAAGCTATATAGATAATGGACTTAGTGGAATCAGTTTTTAAAAAGTATATGCTATTACAATGCAGTAACTGCTATTGAATTGGTTATATTAAAATCAGCTGCTCTAGTAGATCTAGATAGTTTAAAAATTTTTATATTAATTTAATTATGTAGTAGTAAGATCTTATAGTTTTTAATCTTAGTTAAAATTATATTCAGCTGTCTTACTTAATTAGATGTCTTGCTTGTAGATTGTTATACTTTAAATAATTATATAAGATCTTTTACAGTATTCTACTATAGTAATAATCTTAAAAATTAAGTAGTCTTATTATAAAATTAGTTTTATTAAAATCTTAGATATTATCTTTATATATATTATATTTCTAAATAGCTATATATACAGTTTGAAACTAATATTATAACTTAAATTCTTCTACTTTATATACTAGTATATAATTCTTTAATTATATATCTTATATACAGCTTAAAATGTGCTTAATAAATTTATAAATCTAGTTAATACTAATAGCTGCAGTAGAATTCTGTAAACACTTACAGAGTAATATTTGTGCTATTATATACAGAAACTGACTAAATTAGAAAATCTTATGTCTGCCTCTAGTAATTGCTGAATAAGTATTGCCTCTTTAATAGCTTTTAATCTATAGTTATTAGCATATATTTCTATATATAGTTATTTTTCTTTAAGATAAATATAAAGAGTAGTTTCAGATACTTTAAAAAATCTCTGCAGCCTTCAGTATTAATTTAACTTTTTAATTTTTATAAGTTGTAATAGCTATTTGAATTTGATTTTCTTAAGACAAAAGCATTTTTGATAGTAATAGTGATAAAATAATATATTAAAAGAAACTAGTAGAGTGGAGAAAATTTTTATTACTTAGTAGTATTTATTACTTAGTAGTTAATTATATTATCTGCCTTGTAAGGTATTATTCTGTTATGCAAGTCTGCTGGTTAGTGCTCTAGTCAGTTAGTCTATAACACTATTAAAAAACAGTATAAGGCCTTATAAGAATATATTAAAAATTTTTAAAAGTATATCTGGCATTTTATATTGCCTGCAGAATACTTAATCTTGTTTATCTCTAAGAAGAATAGAAAACTACAGCTCTGTATAAATTATTATCAACTTAATAATATTACTATTAAGTACTGATATTCTTTAACATAATCTACAGTTGAGCAGTCTGTACAACTGAGTAGTTTATTTTTCATGCAACTATAAGAAATTTGAAGCTTTTCAACTACAGAAATAGAATTCAATCAGCCTAACTAATAGTAAAATATAAACCTATTTACTAGAGCAGTTTTATAATATATTCAACTATTCTACAGCTACTGCAGTGTTGTAGTGCATTATTAAAATATAGATATAGATTTATCAGACTGCTTATTAAACTATATATTAAGCTACTAGACACAATTTTAGCCTTTCTATATAGATAATAAAGTATTATTTTCTATAGCAGTTTGCCTTCTTACTTTTTTTATTTATTGCTTATTTTCTGCATATAGTCTTAATTTCATTCTAAAGAAGATTTATATTTATAGCTATTTAAGCAGTCTTCTCTAGATAATAAATATAAGATATTAGACTGCTGTAATAGCGGACCTAAGACATTCTTAGATGGAGGCTTGTTGGGTTTATCTTGAGAACAGAAAGCAAGAGAAAGAGATAGATAAATAGGCTGTTACTAGCAATGTTACTATCTAAATTGCTATTTGAGTTGACCACAGAGTTCTGATCCCCATGGTTAAGAAGTGTCTTTATATACATTATTAAAATAACTCTTCTGATTAGAAGACTGAATTGAAGACCTCTTATTAATTTGTATGGCCTGAATTGAAAGAGAAGGTCTGATTGTATTCTGATTGATTTGTCAGCCTGTAGTTTCTCTAAGAGCTTCCCCTCTTATAGCCTTACTTCTGCAAGTGTTGTAACAACTGCTAGATAGCTTTCTTATACTAAGACTTTTCTGCAAGCTGCAAACTTTGCAATCCAATTAATAAGTATTCTAAGATATTTAAAAAGCAGAAGATATTAAGTCTTCAGCTAGTAGTAGTGGTGTTAGTATCTAAAATATAATTTTTAAAAGAATTTATCAGATAGTCTGTTAATTTGTTATTTTAAGTATAATCACTAATAGTATATATACTTTTTTAAGCTTATAGTTTTAATAATAGTAATTTATTTACAGTCTCTAAATAACCCTTCTAGATTTTTTACTATATTCTACTGCAGTAATAATCTTAAAAGTAGAGACTTATTACAAAGCTAGTTTTATTAAAATTTCAGATACTATTCTTATATATATTATATTCCTGAATAGCTGTATATACAGCTTAAAACTATAATATTATAACTTGGATTCTTCTATCTAGCATATTAATATATAATTGTTAAATTATATTATATATATAGCTGAGAATAATATTTAAAAAAACTGTAGCAAATATTTAAAATCACTTATAAAATGATATCTATGCTATTCTATATAGAAACTCTAATCTAATTAGAAATTCTTATCTGCTTCTAGTAATTATTTTAGAACTTCTTCTTTAACAGCTTATAATTTATAGCTATTAATATATATTTCTGATTGTGGTCAGATTTCTTTTATCTAAGAGTTGTTTTAAGTATTCTAAATATCTCAGCAGCTCTTATTTTTAATTAAGCTTTTTTATCTTGAGATAGATATAACTATTTAAAGTTAATTCTTCTGAGAAAGAGGCATTTTGTATAATAGTGTTAAAAGAGATATATAGAAAGATAAATATATTAAATAAATGTAGTGTGTGGAGAAAATAAACCACTTAGTTGTACAGACTGCTTAACTGTAGATTACATTACTACTCTTTACTAAGTTACAGAACAGACTTTAGAAGACAAGTACTTTACTAGATTAGATTTTAGTAAAGAATATTATCTAGTTTGTATAAAAAAGAATGAAAAACTTTATTTAGAATCAAGTTATACTATTTAGTTTTACCAATATAGATTCTGTAATATTTCAGTCTAGTTAATAACACTATATAGATATTTAGATATCTATATAATATATCTGAATAATATATATTTTTTTTATAAAAGAATACTAGAATAAAGCAACTCAATAATAAATTAAGTTTAAAAAATTATTAAAAAAGTTAATTCCTGTCTTAAAGATTGCCAGACACTATACAGATATACCTAGTTTTTTATATTTTATTATTAGAACCTGCACTAATTAACACTAGACCTGGTATCAGAATTGAAAAAATTGCCTGAAAATTTAGCTAAATAAATAACAATAAAAACTATAAAGTGAAGCTTTATATTAGACAGTAAAATAATAAATAAATAATCTATATCTTTTAAAATAGAAAGAACTTCTAGCAGTCTATAAAGAATTATAATAACTATAAAGAGAATTATATCTCTAAAATCTAATGTTAACAAAGCTATGCAGTTGTGGATTAGCCAAAGATAATTGGTAAAAGAGAGACAGATTAGCAGATCTAGCTAGATACTTCAGAATGCAGTTTACTGTGATAAGATGCTGAGAACCAGAATTCAAGCAGTATCTTAATACACAGAGACAGTATAAGCAATATCAGCTCTAATACTGATAATAAGCCAGATTAATAAGCTGTCAATCTCTTAATAGTGTTTAATTTTGTCTGCAGTGCTGATGCTATTAAATAGTTTTAAAACTTGTTGTTAAAACAGAGTTGCTACTAGATAGTATAATTCTATACTAGTGTTTAAGAACCTAATAGATATACTATTACTGTGAGATATAAAGATCTTATTTCTGCAGAGAATAAATAATCTTGAAGTCTAGAAATAGTGTTATATTACTATTATTAGTGATAGCAAAATAATATTTAATTTCTTGTTTAACCTGGTTGATGCAGTTAATGTTGGATAAAATAACTAAAGTATTGTTAATGTATAGTAGGAGAATAACATTATTATAAATATAGAGTGATCTGCCTGCAGATATTTAAATTCTAAAGATATTAATAATAGACACAGTTTTATACTATTCTCTTAAAAACTATTTAAAACTATACAGTATTTATAAAAGCAAGCTATATTTGCCTGCAATACAAGCTGGCTCTAAAAGATAAATATAGATAATCTTCTTCAGCTAACTATTAAGAAAAGTAGTAATAAAATCTATATAATAAATATACTATTTAAAATGTGCTGCAAGAGCTAATAAAATCTTAATATTTATAGATTTAACTATATATATAGATTTTGTTAAAATTTACTCTTCTTTTATATAAATTCTTTTATAATAAGTTAGGCTTTATATATACTATCTGCTTTAATTTATTTTAGAGGAATAAGCTTAAACTATAGTTGTCTGTTAACAATTTTTCAGATATTATTATAGATATAAGCCTATATTTTCTTATTAATAGCTTTTTATTACTTGAAATTTTTATAACTTCTATATAGAATATAAGAATAGCAGAATCTTTAGTGTTTGCAAAAAATATCTTAAAAATAGCATCTAAAAGGTCTGAAATTAACTAAGCTATATTAATTAATTTAAGAAATTACTGTTTCTATTAACTTAAGAAGCTGTTGTGTAGGCCTTGTAATATAGCCAGAGTAATACAGAACTGGAATCTCAATATTAGAAGTAGACTTAGTGTGATAGTGCAGTGTGGCAGTGTAGTAGGCAGTAAGAGTTAGAAAGAATACTGCCAGTCTTACTTGTCTATATTAACTATCTTACAATATTTATAATTTCTTTCTTTTTTATGCTTTTAATTTTGTATAACTAGCTACTATAGTTAGTTTATCTTATTTTTCTATATATAAGTGCTGTTATAATTAAAAGCATTAATTATAACTTCTTATTTTATAAACTCTTATTTCCTCTTGCTATATATTATGTGCAATTCAGAGTGATAAGCAACTTTATATATATTTAAGATAAATAAACCTTTTAAAATCTGAGACTAAGAATCTTCAGAATCTAAAAGCCTAGATTAAGAACTTTAAAAATCTAGACTGAGAATCTTCAGAACTATCTGAATCTATCAAACCTCTTCAGAATCTGAGAGAAAAATGTGTGAACTATATATATATCTTAATCTCTAATTCAGAACCTTGCTTTGAGAAACAAGACCTCCAGAATCTAGAACTCAGAAAACTAATCAGATAGCTTAACCTGCTAACAAGTCTACAAGCTGCAACTCAGCTAATAAGGCTGAGGTTGAAGAATTCTCTAAGCTAGAAGAATCTTAATATGTTTTTTATCTCTTTTAAGAAATTGATAAGCCAGAGACAATTATCAAAACTGAATTTATTGTCAAATATTAAGACAATCTAGAAGACTCTTTAAAGGCCTTCTTTATATATAGAAGACTGATTAGAATAATAAAGTACACTAAATTAATCTTATAGAATAAACTTAACATTTAAGAAGTTTAAATTATTAAGCTTATTACTAAATAAAACAAGTACTAAGATACTGTTACTAAGATAGCTATAAGAACTTATAGAGAATATAGAACTATTTCTGTTTTTAATTAACTTTAGATCTATCTATTCTAACTGATAGAAAAGAATTCAAATTTAATAACTGAATGGCCCAGATAAAGAGCAAACTAAATACTAATACTAATTATTACTCTAGTAATCTGCTTTAAGTTATATATATGCAGAGTTATCTTAGTAAGTATACTACTAAATATGCAGCTCTCTAATTCTGCAAGAACTTAGTCAACCAGTACTAGACACTAATAAGGTCTTTAAGCATCTGAAATCAATATTCTTTAATCTAAACTACTATATAATAGCTTAACACTAACTGCACTATTTTCAGATAAAATTATACTAGAAATACTATAACTTTCTAGCAGAGTTTATGTATCTAGCAGATAAATTCTAGCTATATTTAGAAGACTATAAGAAGTATTTTAATAAGCTTACTAATAAATTTTAAATCTAACTATTTAAGACTACTATATTTCTAAGATCTTTTAATAAATTCTCTACTATCTGTCCTTAGACAGCTTATACTCTGCAGATTAATGCTAAGAAGTTTAAAGTTTAAAGCAAGTTCTACAAACCTGCTAAAACTGCTCTTGTCACTAAGTCTTATAATAAGTCTATTATCAGGACCACTGCACCAGCAGCTTTTAAAACTAGTAGACTAAATAATAAATAGAGAATAGAACTAATATAGAAAGAAAAGTGCTTTTATTATAAGAAGACTAGCTATATTATCTTATACTGCTCTTACAAGAAGGTCTTAAAGATTAAAATCTTTAAAAAAAAGAAAAAAGTAGATAAGAATTAGAATTTAAAAAAAGCTTAACTTTAGAGAAAGTCCTCTAAAGAAAAGCTATAAGATTAATCTGTACTAAATATAAGCAAGTTGCTTGGCAGCAATTACTTTATTATACTCAGTTATATATTAAGAAATAGACTAAGTATAAAGTTAAAGATATTAGTTAACTCTAAAGCAAATAGATCTATATTTATTAATACTTCTTGTGCAATTAATATAGCTAAATACTTCTGGATATTAGTAGTATCTCTAAACTTTAACTACTATATTTTATAGCTAGACTGAAGAACAAATTATCTATACAATTATATTATATCTAGCAGTTAATAGGCATTAGCAGGCTAATATGCCTATACTTATAGCTAATCTTAGACATTATAATATAATTCTAGACTGAAAGTAGTGTGAGAAGCAAGATATTTAGTTGAATATACAGAATAAGTGCTTAATATAGCTGGACCAGCACTTAAAGCTTAATAAAGTTTATCTAGCCTGTAAGAAGGTAGTTCTCTAAATAATTTTAAAGTGGCCAGACTCTAACTCTTAATACTAACTGAATACAGACTACTAGAACCAACTTATAGCTGCAGAAGATAAAGTAAATACTTAACAGCAAGCTTCAGATACTAAATCTGCTAGATATTAACTACTCTAAACTGCTACTATAGATAGGCATTTAGACCTAGCTAAGATAAACTAAGCTTTTTAAAAGATAGAATTTATTGTTAAGCAGCACTATCTACAGTTTTTAAAAACCTTTAAGAAACTTCTAAAGATTAATATTACTTTAATTAGAGTTGCAGATTTCTACTACTCTGCTTAGACTTAAAAAAGTAAAGCCTTTCTTACTAGTCTTTATAAGATTAATTATATTATTAAAAAAAAGACTTAATCTCTATTAATAGAAGAGAATAAAGAGATTTATTTAAATAAATATTTTCTAGTATACTATTATCTCTAGCAGAATATATATTTTTAAGAAAGTCTTTAACTAGTTATTACTACACTATTCTTATAATTACTATATTAAGTTTACTAAAAAGAACTCTCTAGTCTATAATCTCTTGTATAAGCAATTTACTGAGAAACTTAAAACTACTAAAAGATATTTAATAGAGAATCTAAGTAAAAGCTTTATAGTCTCTAGTAAAGCTCTTTTTACCTTTTTAATTCTCTTTATTTATAAGACTAATAGAGAGTTACACCTCTATATAGATTACTAGAAGCTGAATACTATTTTAAAAAAAGAACTACTACTCTCTACTACTAATTAATATGACTTTAGAATGCCTAAATTAAGCAAAATTTTTACTAAATTTAATATCTGGCAAGTATTCTATAAGATTCAGATAGATTTTAAGTTAAAAGATCTGACAATATTTTAAACTTACTATAAAGTCTATAAGTATTAGATAATACTTTTTAGGCTCACTAACAGATCAGCTACTTTCCAGAAATATATAAATAATCTCTTCTTAAATTATCTAGACTAGTTTATAACTATTTTTATCAATAATATATTAGTCTATTTTCAGAATAAATTAAAGTATTAAAAGTGTATTATTTAAGTACTAAATTAACTTTAAAAGATAAAGCTTTAAGCAGATATTAAAAAGTATAAATTTTATATTACTTAGACTAAGTATTTAGACTTTATTGTTAGCACTAATAGAATAGAGATTAACTTAGAAGATAGTAGTAATCTAAAACTAAGTCTTTAACTACAGTTAAGAAAGTATAATTCTTCTTAAATTTTTACAATTTCTACTAGTAGTTTATTAAAAACTATAGCTGTATTGTAAGACTATTATTTAATTTTATTAAAAAGAATATACTTTTTAATTTTAATATCTAATATCTTCAGACCTTTAAGTTACTTAAAAAATAGTTAATATCTGCTCCAGTACTAATCTATTATAATCTCCATTAACTAAGCTAAAGACTAATACTTTAAATAGAGTAGTTGCTAAAGTACTCTCTTAGATATAGATAGAGATATATAGTAATATCTAGTAGCTTATTTCTTAAAAACTATAATATTAGCAGTGTAATTATACAATTCACAATAAGAAGCTCTTAGCCATTATACAGGCTTTAAAGAAATAGTAATTAGAGTTAAAAGACTTGCAGCAGAAAAATCTTTTTAATATTCTAACTATTAGACTTTAGAATACTTTATAATAACTAAAATTCTAATTTTATAGTAGGCTAAGTAGGCTAAGTATTTTATCTAGTTCTGCTTTATAATTTAATACTATTTAGAGAAACAGAATCTATTAACAGATACTCTATTCTGGCAGTCAGCAATAATAGAGGCTTAGAATAGCCTGAAAAAGAAATACTAGATTCAGAAACTTTTAAAAACAGAATAGCTTAACTTCTATATTATACAAGAGATGGAAGCTCTATATAGAAATAATACTAATTTAAGAGAAGTAGTATCTAGCAAACTATTTACTATAGACTAACTAGATCTATAAATTTTTAATAAGCTTTTAAATAGCAGCTGCTAAAGAAGACTAATCTTTAAAAAAAAGATCTATTATTGTACAGCTAGAGCTGGCTAGTAGTGCTAGATAAGAGAGATCTTTAAACACAGCTTTTAAATAAGATACACTATTAGGCTTCTACTACCTACTCTGAAAGAAATAAGATAAGAAAACTGCTAGCAGAAAAATACTACTGGCCAGGCATAACCCAGAATATTAATTAGTATGTTGCCAACTGCTATATATGTTAGCAGACTCAGAACCTATATAATAAAGTTTTTGAACTGTTGCAGCTGCTGCCTATATCAGACTAGCTATAAAAATATATCTTAATAAACTTTCAAAGCTTTTTTAAAAACTAACATAGTTATAATGCTGTCTTTGCAGTAGTAAACTACTTAGAGAAAAAGTTAATCTCTATTCTATACTACAAGACTACCACTGCTCAAAATATAGCAAGACTTTTTATTATATATGTTTACTGGTGGACCAGACCTTCAGCCACTAATTCTATCAGACTGAAGACCTTAATTTATCTCAGACTTCTGGAATAAATTCTATCAGATTTTAAAGATTAAGCTGAAGCTCTTCACTGCAGACTATACTCAGACAGATAGCTAAACAGAGATAATAAACCAGCATATAGTACAGTGTCTTAGGCTCTTTATTAATTAGTATTAAAATAATTAGTTGTTACTAATAATAGACTTTACTGCAGCAGTTCTGCTTTATAAGTTAACTGAAATTTCACTATTCTTAATTAACTAAAATGTGATACTATGAACCTTCTTTAACTAATAACAGTCTTAACTTTCAGACTAATCTGCTATAAAAATGTTTGAACCAGAATAATGCCTGAAAATAAGTTCAGTATTTAGAAGCCACCTGAAACTATGCTCAGAAGCTTATTAAGAAAGCTTAGAACTTTTAGTAGTAACAGATAGACTGGCACTGAAGGTCTATTAACTTTAAGATAGAAGATATAATGTAGGTATCAGCCTGTATCTGAAAGACAGATTATTTTAGCTGCAAGCTGAACTATTAGATAGCAGGCCTCTACTATATTATTAAACAGATTAGTAATGCCTATAAGCTGGACTTACCAGTCTTAATTTATATATATTTAGTGTTCTCACCAGACAAGCTTTAGAAGGCAGCTACTAACCCCCTTCTAAACTAGATTAAGAACTCTCTTCTGGCTATAGAGGTTAATAGAGAATATAAATAAAAGATAGAGAAAATTTTAGCAGTCTATCTGTGTCAGAGAAAGCTGCAGTATAAGATTAAGTAGGTAGAATATAATAATAACTCAATATAGTACTCAGTGGCAAATTTTATAGACTTACTATATTATTTATAAAGCTTCTATAAATATTATCTAGACCTGCCTAAATCTTTAAAGAGGCTAAACAAGTGAATACAATACTAAAGAAATAATAAGAATCCAGAAAAGTATAGAGATAATAATAAGCCAGTTACTTAGACTAGAAACACCTGCAGGCAGGCATTTTTAAAGGGAGAGGTAATGTAACAGCAAGCATGGCAGTGTAGTAGGCAGTAACAGTTAGAGAGAATATACTGCTGGCCTTACTTGCCTATATCAACTACTTCACAATATCTATAATTCCTTTCTTTCTTCTTCATGTTTTTGATTTTATACGACTAGCTACCATAGTTAATCTATCTTATTTTTCTATGCATGAGCGCTGTCACACTTAGTATGTAAATATACAGCAGTAGCTGAAGAGACTGCTAGCACAGAAGCTGTGGTCTGAACAGCAGATTAAGATAAGAGATACTATATAGAAAGCTGCTTTATAGTCTGCAGATAAGGGAGTAGTTATAGTAGCTTTAATACTGTTAATAGTGCTGCTAGTGTGAGATAAGAAACTGTAGAAATAATATTTAAAGAATTATGGAGAATCTGCTAGCAGATAACTTATTATGCTTATTATTTATTTATTAGTAGAATAGAGCTTTTATTCAGACTATAAAAGAAAGTTTAGTAATATTAGCTTTTTTAAAAATAATATTTTTAAATACTATAATTTTACAGTTCTTAATATTATAAGTTTTATAATATCTATAAATATATATAATAAATTTATATTTAATTGTATATAAACTAAACTTACTATTATAAATTTTCTTAAAGACTAGTATCTAATATTAACAGCTAAGCATATAAAAATAATAAATAATTAGTTTTCTACTATAGAAGACTTTATATAGTGTAATACTAATTATATAATATAGTAAATAATTTTTAATATAATTAATTATAATTATAATATCTCTTTAAAAATAATAAGATAACTAATTCTTAGTAAGAACTGTAATTAGTAATTTAATAAAATTTTAATTTCAGATTTCTGTAATGCTATTAAGTTTCTTAATATATATAAAGACAGAATTTCAGATAATTTCTTCTTTATTAAAGTAAGGAATTATAGTTTTATTTTTATATAAATTATTACTGCTAATAATTTTAATCTTGTAGCTGAACTGATAATATAGTTATATTTTAAGAATTTTAAACTTAAATATTTTATTCTTATATTTAAAAGGAAATACTTAGTAGAAGCAGATAGCAGCATCTATAAGAGTATATTATTCACTATAAATAATTAGTATATTTAATAGGCTACAGATATCTAAGATAATATACTTATTAGATTTGTTATAAACTTTAATTATTTGTTAATTAAAAGTTAATATATCTTCTCTTAGATATATCTATTACAGAATAAGAGTCTGCTTTCTTAATTTTCAAACTGTTAATGAGAGAGAATAACTACTTAATAATATTCTTAAATATATATGCAGTTTGACAATAGGCAATTTTAACAGTAATTAGCTTTATCTTATAATAAGTTGTAGCTTTGCTGATAACACTAATACTTATATTTTTACTAATAAAGTTGGCATCTATATAGATAAAGAGAGATATTTTAGTAAAAAAGATCTGTAGTATAGATATTATAACTGTGTGCAGCATTTAATTATAGAGAAAGTAGTAATTATTAATAGCTTTTCTGTAAACTTTAACAAAACACTAGCTTTTAATAAAAACTCTATTATCTTCTTTAAGAAACTTAATACTGGCACCAAGATATTGCATCTGACAAATAGATAGAAGATTATAAGCAAGATTAGAAGCCAGCTAAGTCTGTATTTTTAGCTTGCTAAAGTACTGTTAGATTTAGTTAAGAGAATAATAATATTGCTATATTCTTCTGCGTAGAAGACAGCCCCAGTGGCTGTACACACAGGTTATATGCAGAGAAAGAAAGTTGCAAAGTTGTTGTAACTATTATATAAGATGCTCTACTATCTAGCATTCGGTTATTGAAATCTTTCTGTTAAAATTTGCTGTTACTATATTTAGTAGTCTTACAGAATAGATAAAAGTCTTAGATATTAGTTATACTATTATAGATGAGAGAAACTGCATTTACAGTACTATTAAGCTACTGTATATAGATAGTAGTAGTTGCAGTTAGTTGCAGCTAGAGCTTAAGCTGAAGTTGTAAGCTCTGCAGTATATGCTGACTAATTATTTAAATATAAAGTATTTTAATATTTATTATAAAAATTGTTTTCTTCACAGCCTCTACTGCTATAATATAAATTTAATTAATCTTAATCTTTATTTTTAGAGTTAAAAGAGCAGTCTTCTTCTATATAACTATCTGAGAACTGGTAATATTAATATTATAGTCTGCTATGCAGATTCTTATTATTAATATATTTTAGATATTTATTAGATTGCATACTGGCAGAGCTGCTATACTGTATATTTATATTATTGCTATTATAGTCTTTAACTACTGCAGGCTGAATTTGCAGAAAAGGGTTTGTTAATAGTGATCTAGCATTTATAGTATATAGTTTGCTTCTATATATATTTATTGTGTAAAAATTAAGTGTATATCTGCTTAAAAGTTTAAGTGAATTATAGACTATTTATCTAGATAATAAATAGCTCTATTTTTAGACTTCTAATAGCTTAAAGAAAGAGCTAATATTTAATATAGTCTGATAGAGAAAAGTTTATATATAATATCTTAATTATTATATCTTTTTATTTCTTTAGAAAATCATTTTAATTATCTTTAAATTAATATTTAATAGCTGATATCTTCTTCCACAAGATATTATAAGCTTAAGTAGTAGTATTAGTATACAGTAACTGTAAATACTTAATAAGTTTTTTAAAGTTAATAATAGTTTTAACTATAATAGTATAGTTTTAAGCAGTTCTGTAGACAGATAAGAACTATATAACTACACTGTTTATACTATATATAGATATTTATAGTTTATACAAAGATTATTATTTAAATTAATAATATTCTGATATACTGTTTTAAGCTAAGCTAAAAAGTAGTTATTATTATCTTCTAGTTGGAAGTGCTAAGCAGCATTAGCCAGAATTAATTAATTGTTAGTAGTAGTGTATATAGGCTCAGTAGAATAAGAATCTGTAAATAATATTTGCTAAAAAATAAGTTTCTAAGTCTTAAATATATTATAGACTACTATTAGCTATAAAGATTAGTTTAATTATTCTTTAAGTTTTTAGATATTTTTAAATAGTTTTAGAACTGCTGTAATTAAGGCAGTTAGATTCTTTATTATAGACAGAATTCTGACTAGAAGATAATAAAAGAAGCTTCTAATTTAATAAGAAAGTGGGAACAGAACCTCTCTTGTACTAGGCCAGCTAGATAGTGCTATAATATCTCAGATAGAGTTGCTAGATTTACTATTCTAACAAAGCCTATAAGAGGCCATATTAGATAGTAGATAGCAGAGAGATGTCTTACTTGCTTATATATTTTACTTGCTTATAGATTACATTACTTTACTATATTTTATAGATTGCAGTAAATATAATATTCTCTCTATTATTAGAAATATTAAATGAAATTATCTACTTCTATTTAGTAATATTTATAGATTTTAATTTAATAAAGTTAGATTAATATCTAATAGTATCTGAAGTAACTATACTTTTTAGATTAATATTTAATATTAAGATTTTATTCTCAAAACTTAGCCTTATCTTACTAATTATTTTAAATGTATTTTATAAACTATAAATACTATAAGATAAGCTTTTATAATTAGTAATAATTATAGTAGTTATTTTATTATAAATATAATATTTATAAATAGCTAATAACTTCTTTATATAAGAAATAGTTAAACTCTATTTATGTTTTTATCTGTTAAATACAATTAAACACAGTTTTCTATTAGAATTTAACTATATTAGAATGTATCTAATTATCTATTATTAGGATATTAAGCTTAGTATAATCTGTTTAGTACTATAATTATTATTATTATATATTTCAGCTATTAGAATATTAATTTATATATAATATTCTATATAATTAAATTGACAAGGTCTAACTCTTAATAGTGCTAAAACCTAGTATTATATAAATTAATGCTATAGCTAGGTCTATCTAAGCTATTATTTTAGAATAATGTAGTCAACCACTAAGCAGGCTACACCACTGAACAGGCCACTCAACCACTACCAAATATTTCAAATTGCAATTAGACTATACACAGCAAATATTGAAGCTATATACACTATATATTAATTGCTTAGTGTCTAGAGCGTTGCACTCTAGTATAACCTGCTATATTATATATGCTGTATGTTGGTGGTGCCTGCTTTTATGGCTGTAGATCTGGCTGCAAAACCACCCCTTCCTGCCTTTAATCAGCTTCTTGAGCATATTACTGTTCTTCTACACCTGTTAGAATACCTTCAGTAGCTATATAGAATCTAGAGATATTTCTCTTTCTTTTTTAGTGCTGATTGGCAGTCTGTAACTCTTTGTTTTTCTGTGTCAGAAGAACTGCATTATGCATTGCAATCTGACAGCCTTTAACTAGTTGATTAAGAGCTTGATTTGCAGAACTTAGTAGGCTTTAAGAATAGTAACTTAATAGATGCTTAAGAGATACTGCTTTAGCAGAATTACTAATACTAACTTAATAAGATTCTCTCCTGTTTAATTAAATTCTTTAACTTTTTATGCTGTTCTGGTGGTATAGTAGCAGTTTAAATGGCATTAAATAATAAATCTTGATACAGTTGCATTAGGCACACAGCTCAGTGGGAAACATAGCTTAGTAGTAGATTATATTATAAGAATAGCTGAATAAATAGTTAACTAAGCTTACTTTAAAGAGATATTTTATAAGCATCTTTATATTTGTGTAATTAGCAAATACTAGTTATTAATTTTAATAGCTAATATAATCAGACACTAAGTGGGCTATATAACTAACTAATATAATATATTTATTAACTTCAACTACAAATATGCCATCAAAATAAGCCAAATAAGTAGATTTAGCAGTTTAGTAAGAGAGCTGTATCTTGCTTGCTATTAAAGCAATTCAATCAGATTAAATAAAAAGCATTTAAGCAGCTGTAAAAGTATATAATATAAAGCAATCTATATTGACCTACTATATGTATAGATGTTCTGCATATATTAATGCAGAGCTAAATAGTTAAAAGCTTACTATAACTGAAAAATCTACACTTATAAAATGGATTTTATTTATAGACTAACAGAGTCTATTATTAAGAATTAGCACTATATAAGATATGGCCAGTTTTCTACTATTAAGTTAATTAAAATCTTTAAGCTCTTTTAGTAAGAAATAGATATAATAATTTATTAACTGCTATAATAAGCTTAAATCAAAATATAGCTGCAGATATAATTATTAATAGGCTCTATATAAGAATTTAAAGATTATTAAAGAGTAGTTTTAGTATATTCTTAAAATTATACAGCAATTTAATATTACTAAATAGAATATCTACAACTTTAATAAGACTGACTTTTTAATAAAAATAATAGTAACTATAAAAATTATTACTAACTCTAAAATAAAAGGCTGGCCTAGAGCAATTCAACCAGAGAATTAAGAATAGATAACTATAATTAGAAAAGTTAATTTAGCTAGCTAAGCTCTGCCTTTAATAATTATCTTTGCAGCCTAGAATTATTAATTTGATTAGTATTCAGAACTGCTAAAGAGCTAGATAATTAAAACTAGTAAAAATAGCTAGACTACTAATAAACTTAAAATATATTAGCTGAAGAATATTTTTAATAAATATATTAAAGCCTGTATAGCAGAAAGATATTATCTTAATTCTTAATAATTATAGCAGCTATATATTTACTGAATTTAATTAATTCTGCACTAAGAATATAATTATTCCTCTGTATCTTTTATTATATTTATTATATCTATTACAGCTGCTTGATATTGCCTGCTTTAAGCCATTAAAACATATATATAGGCAGAAAACACAGATCTATATACAGCATAGTATTAATTATATTAATAAAAAGGATTTTATTACAATCTACTAGCAAGTATATTTACATGCTCTGACAGCATCTAATATATATAGTGAATTTGCTGTAGAAGGCCTGGTTCTATATAAATTAGAGCAGATGCTTAACCAGCTTTATATACAGTTGAAAACACCTACTCTGTCAGGCATATCTTATAGCAATTAATTATCTAGCTAAACTGTTAAGACACTAAAGAATGCTAGAAAGCTGAAGAAGCAGATAAAGCTTATTAAGCATCTCTAATAATAGTGTATATACAGTTCTTCTAGCCTAATTAGTGAAGCAGTTAATTAAATAGTTAAAGGCTGCTAAATTATAATAATAAATAATATAGTTCTTTTAGAGTATAAAATTAAGCAGCTATATACAGTAAATTAATATTAAAAATATAAGTAAGAGATAACTAGATTCTATATTGTTATAGAGAGTCTTTACTACTAAAGAAGATTAGCAGCTTACTCAGCAAGCTGCTCAGATACAGTTAGAGAGAGTAGAGAAAGATAATAAGCAGCCTAGAAAATGTGCATTACTGCAGCGCAGCAACTACAATATTCAAAATTATACTAGTCAGCTGTCTAAACAGATAGGCAATTATTTTATGTGTATATAGCTTTAATTTAAAGGGTGTTATAGTGAGATAACTAGATATTTAATATAATAGATGTTAGTTAGTGGTGTACTTGGTGTTCTAGCCTGCTTGGTGTTCAATTATGTTATACCAGCTTATTCAGCTATAATAGTGCCAGATAATAATATATTAAAGAAAGAATATATTTAATTAGCTCTTAATATTTATAAAAAGAGCCTTTTAAGTTAATTTTTAAAGCAGTTTTAGTATATAATATCTCTTTAATAATATTAAAGAGATATATTAAAGAAATTACTACTTATAAAGATTTAATTATAAATTATTACAAATTAATAAATATTAAAAAATCTATACTTTTAGTATAAATTCTTAATCTAAATTAATATAATTTATCTCTTTAAATATTAATAGTATACTATTTAATGCAGTTATTATTTTCTATATAGTTATCTTTATCTAAAGTAACTATTAGTAAGAAATAGATTAACTACTATATTAAGTACTATATAAAACTATGCTTTAAATACAGCTAAAAGTATAATTATTAATAAGCTAAATATGAAGATTTAGAGCTTATTAAGAGATAATTTAAGCAGTTTTATAATAGTATTTAAAAGCAAAATTCTTAAACAAGATATCTATAATATAGATAAAACTAGCTTCTAAATAAATATAATTTTAATAGCTAAAATTATCTATAAACTAGAAATACATAAAAGCTATATAATCTGAAAATTGCAAATAAGTAACTGTAATTATTATAATAAATATAGCTAAATAGATTCTATCTTTATAAATTGTTCTTATAATAAAGAATTACTAATCTTAGTAATATAAAGCTATTTTAAATAATTACTAAATTAGTATTAGTCATAATAGCTGAATAAATAATATATTAGACTTTAAATAGCTTTAAAAGATATTTAAAAAATATATAGCTTCTTATACTATTAGTAGATATTATTTACTAATTCTGAATAGTTATAGCAGTTATGCTACTGTAGAATTTAATAAATTCTATATAGAAAGAAGAATTATTTCTTTATATATACTATCTTATTTCTTATATCTACTTTAATTATTAAATGTAAGCTGCTTCTTACTATTAAAATATCTGTATAGTCAGAAAACTGCAGAGATAATACAGAATAAAATCTATTCTATTAGTAAGAAAGATTTTCTATAATATAATCCACTACTAAACTGCAATTAGACTATCAACACAGTAAATATTAAAGCTATATATACTGTATATTAATTGCTTAGTGTCTAGAGTATTGCACTCTAGTATAATCTAGTATATTGCATATGCTGCATTACAGTAGTGCCTGCTTAGCTGGCTGTAGATCTGGCTGCTCAACTAATTCTTTCTGTCTTTTCTCAGCTTCTTAAGCACATTGTAGTTCTTCTGCACCTGTTAGAATATCTTTAGTAGCTATATAGAATTAAGGTGCATTTCTCTTTCTTTTTTAGCATTGTTTGGCAGCTTGTAGCTCTCTATTTTTCTGTGCAAAAAGAACTGCATTATGTATTGCAATCTAATGGCTCTTAACTAGTTGATTGTTACAATGCTTGCAGAAGTGAGGCTATAAAAGGGGGAAGCTCTTGGAGAAACTACAGGCTGATAAACTAATTAGAGTATAATTAGATCTTCTCTTTCAATTCAGACTATATAAATTGATAAGAGATCTTTAATTTAGTCTTCTAATTATAATATTTATTTTAATTAATAATGTATATAAAAATACTTCTTAACTATAGAGATTAGAACTCTATAGTTAACTTAAATAGCAATTTTAATAGTAACATTAAATCTAGCATTGGTGGAAAGACAAGTTAGTGCCTGACTAATACTCTGCTCTGTAACTTACTATGTCCACTCCACTCACCAGTTCCCCCTGTACTCTGCCTGACAGACTAGACCTATCTCAGGCATTTCAATATATGTGGTCTGTCACCCCTATTCAATCACCTCTATTGGTTATGCCTGATTTAATATTCCCCTCTGCACAACCACAGGCCACTCCAACTCTGTCTTTACTTATACTATCCACTATCTCCTCTTTATTGTTTGTGGACCAGGCAGCAACCTCACCAGAACCACTGAATATATTATCTCCAGACTTATCTCAAACACTTGACCCCCCTGAACCAGAGGATGATATTATTATCTCAAATATATACACCACAGCTACCAGATATGGTTTTTATCTCAATATAAAATCAGTTTCTTTGACCTACCTCAAGTGTTATCTTAATGCCAATTATTTCAATAACACAATCAAAGCCTTCAGTTTTGTAGATTATTATGCAGTCAAAGAACACTATTATAATAGCACATCCCATTACTATATATTTGATAAGTTCTCTAATAAAAAGAATATTTAAAACACCCAATATTTTAATATTGATAGTTACTATCTAAACATCTAAAGTACTCACAACAAATATACAGCCTTTAAATATCTTCACAAGGCCAATAAGTGATTAGAATATATTAGTGGTACAATAGCTATATCTAATACAGTATAATGTGAAATTAAAAATAAGTTCTAAGCCAATACTGTCAATATTAACAATAAGAATAAGTTTAGGGCAATGATTCAGAAACACCCAGGCAGATTCGGGAACACCCTCCTGGATTCGGACACACCCAAAATATGTCGCATAACTGCGCTAAGCCTAATACAGTTTAGCTCTGTAAGAATCCCAGGTCAACTTCAAATTCTTATTCTCATACTAATTATCGCTAATAATCTACATTAAAAAAGCCGCTTTTTAAGCGAATTCGCGTGCGAATTCTACATTAATGATACAGCCAATCATCATTGTCATTCCTCCTAACTTGCTTCCGAGCGCTGCGCCGAGTCGCCTGAGCCTGAGCCTGAGTAAGGGGATCGGGCGATAACCTGATGTTATTACCACCTCTGTGCTGAGATGCCTGAGCACCTCGGCCTGCGTGTTGGCCCCAAGAACGGCCAGAAGTGCCACTATTCCCACAATTTGAAGTGGAAGTTGTACTGGCACCGCCACTGCGACTGTGACTGCAACAGCCGCGACCTCGCCCTCCCTGCCCACTACCACACTGTTCCTGGGATAACACGCGTTTGAATGCCAATGGCTCATGTCAAGTGCTCGCGTCAGTGTGCTGACTTGCCGCTGGCGCAATAATCTGGCCTGTAGATGGTGTTGCAGATGGTGTCTGCATCAGATGATTACCTCTACCCTTTGGCCTACCGCGAACCTTTGTAATCACCGGCTCCATGGCAAGCATTCTGAGATCAATGGGTGGAATCTCCGCGGCGGCGTCAAGCCACCAATGTTGATGGAAGTGCACAATTGAGAGGGATCAACCAGCTTCAACATAACACTGAATCGTGTGGATACATGGGAGGCCAAGGGTTTTGGTGGTGATGCCCGTACAAGGCTTGATTTCCTTCTTTGGAGCACTCACAGGAAGGTATTCATCACAAATTTCTGCCACTATATTCAACGCCTTGCTGGAGATCTTTCGGATGGCATCACAGAACAGTGTACTTAGATGGTTAATGCTAGCATTCACCTTCTCTTGATTGATCTCGTCCCGGATTCGGGTGTGTTGCCTCTCAAACGTTCTACCAATGGCCCTCATCGTCATCAGGAGATTGTTCATGGAGACAATAAGATCTTGCTTGATCATCCAATGAGCTCCCTCGGCACGAGAAGTTGCAGATTCATCAAGGTGGAGATAGTTGTTGGTGTAGCAATGAAGGAAACATCATGCGGTGTCTGGCTCAAGCCATTCAGATTCAAGATAGTCAACAACAGGTTGGTAAAGCTCATCACTATACTCTTGTTTGAATTCGCGCCATATTTCATTCTTTTCTTGTATAGTAGCAGTATTGACCACCTTCATCCACAGGTGTTGCATCTGCTGCCACTTCTCATGGACTTGCTTATCGAAATTGGGGTCGTCAATACTGTGAATCTCAACTAACTCCTTACGGATCATTGGCCGGGCCTTGGCGAGGAAGTTATGATTGATATGCCATATGCATAACATGACATTCGTCTCGGGAAAGACCTGTTTGAGGGCATTAATGAGGGCTTTATCTTTGTCCACAAGGACAGTCCTGGGTGGCACAAGATTGAGCTTGTCGTACACGTCACGGAGGCAATTTAAAACAAATTTGTATGTGTTCTGCTTCTCATCTTGTATGAATGTGAAGCCAATATAGAATGTGCCACCTGTTGCGGTGTGGCCGACAATGTTCAGAAGGGGCATCTTAAAGCGATTCATTTTATATATACAATCCATAAACAGTACATATGGATTGGCGCAAAGGAGCTCCAGGCAATTCTGATGTGTACAGAATACAGCTGTGATCATTGCACTCTCTTCAAAATCGTCACCGGCTTCAGGAACAGGAACATGGTGGTCTGCTCGCCAGTTAAAGATCCACTTTCCTTCCTCAGGGAGTATGGTCAAAAGGGCCTGTATCAGAGTACAGCCATCAAGGAACTTGCGGTGCAATATCTGGCAGAGATTGTGGATATCTTGAGGCTTAATTGAGGTCTCTAGATCTTCCTTTTTCAACACCTCCAAGATCTTATGCGCAGGTGTACCAAGATACAGTTGGGCCTCAATTTGCTGTTGTTTTTTCACCAACTCGTCGTGTCTTAGGCTTGGGTGGGTGGTAATCAGGGAAGGATCATGATTATGAGAAAGTTCGCGGATTCGCAACCCCCAGCCACTGACAATATTGTAATCCAGTACTGCACTGAATGGGCATTCAACACATCTTGAGGTACGACTCTTGATACGAGCATCATCATTAACCTTTGGAATGAATTTCCCGCCACGATCACACCGGAGATAAACAGTCTTCTTCTCACCAGTCTCCTTATCTGCTTTCGACCGCTGCGAGATCAATGTGTAGCCATACGCTCTCGTGAAGTTGTTGATAGCCTTCATGGCTTCATTGAGGGAAGGGAATTGTTGGTCTGTAGGTGGAGGAGGCATCACAGGCGTCTTGACAGTCGTGGCAGGCGTCACAGTGAGAATTTCGCTAATATCGGGCATATTGAAGTTGGAAAGGTCTTTGAAATCATTATTGCTATCATACCAAGGCACAAGATTGTCCAAACCACTGGAATTCGCCATATTGGAAGCCATGACAGCAGTGTGGTGGTGGTTGATCTACAGTATGCTGATAAAGCAAGCTCAGTGAAGCTTAGAATTATGTGATGCCCTATCTGCATGCCCTAAACCTGTGCCCTAGAAGCTGTTTCAAAAAAGGAGGGCTACCTTTCTAATTAGGCTTAGCGCAGTTATGCGACATATTTTGGGTGTGTCCGAATCCAGGAGGGTGTTCCCGAATCTGCCTGGGTGTTTCTGAATCATCGCCCTAAGTTTATTACCCACTTTAAGAATAAAGCCCTGAAGGAATTTATTCTTAACTACAATAATATTTATTCTTATATAAGCAATATCTTCTAACCACTCAAGCCTAAGTATAAATCTCCAATCTTGAACAGAGAATGGGGTATACCAGCTAAAATATATTAATAGCTTACAGAAAATATATCAACATATATATACTTTTATATCTTAACTCTAATAATCTCTAATTTTTTTATTATTTTAAGAGAACTCTAATTATCTTTAAAAACTCTAATCACTCTAATTTCTAATCTTTAAACTTAATTCTCTGAACTAATCTGTATTATCTACTAGATCAATATTATCCAATATCTCTAGTTCTCTTCAGTCCCACTTATCTATATAAAATCATGTGGGCCTGCTTATATGGCCCCCACTTATATATTAGTAGGTACTGGAATACAACTCTTCTTAACCCTAAGAAGAAATATATAGTGATTGATAATATATCTCTTAACAGTTCTGATATGTTCAAACATTACAAACAAATACTTGGTTGTTAATGGGACTTTTTCATCACCAACAAGTATGTGAAAAAACTTTATATATAGAACTGGAGCAAATCTTATATTTATATCTTTAATCAAGATCTAAGATGGTATGCTAATATAGATATTAATTAATTGAATAGAAACTGCATTTTTGTTGAACTTAACAAACCTCTGTTTATCCCAAGAGAAATAGATAACAGATCAGAATTAGATAACTTGAATTTGATATTAAGTAGTATAGCTTCAGAAGAAGAATTTTAATTTATTTATTCTCTTCTTTTCTAACTTCACATTAATAAAAACAACAACAAATATTTTAAATCTTAATAGCAGGCAACTCCTTCTGCCAAGAAATATTAAAATAAATAGTTAATGTCTTTAAAACACTTATAACCCTACTATTCAAAGATAACTATTTTAAATTCTTCTTATTATCCTCCACAGACACTCAAGACTGATGTTTACTCTTTCTCTTTAAAACCTCTTCTTCCAAACCTTCTATCTGCTCTCCAGTACCAAAAGCTGGATTACTCAACAACAAATAACTAGCCTTTTTACTTGTAAAGAAAGGAACATAAATAATAACAGCAAAATAAAAATTATATTACTGACCATTTCTATCTGCATTTAACTGACTAAACTCAGATCTATGCTGAAAAGAAACACAACATTAAAACAGAATCCATAAATTAAAAGGCCTTGATAAAAACTTATCTACTGTTGCCTATCCATAATATATTCAGTCAAGGAACACACAGCTTTGTGCAGAAGCAGATATAGAAAAAAAATAAGCATTAACATCTGCCTGAGTAACCAAAATCCCATTTTCTCCCAGAAGAAGATCTGTATCTAAGCAATTACTATTTCTTAGCACACTGAAATTCCCTCTTATTAAGTAATTCACCATCTTATTAAGAGTATTTATAACCTTGCTAAAAAATGTCTCAGCATTTAAAAACTGAAAAGCAAGCACTTATAAAGAATAACTTCAGCTAGTAATAAGATTAAAATTAAATCCACTGCCTTAAGTAAAGATCTGTATATTATTATTCTGTAGATTGTTTAACACTAACTTTGTTATAGGCAAAATAAAATAATAATTATTTAAATCAGCTGATATTTTGAAAGAAGCATAAGTACTGTCAGAGCTTAAAAGAACCTACTTATTGCTTTTCTTTGAACTAAGAACTTTATAAATATATCTGGCAAAATAATAAGGTGCTGTGCTCCATACTTGATGCTTATAACCACCAGAATATCTATAAGGCATCTTGGAAAAGACTAATAATAAGAACAACAATAACCACAACAAAAATGTCTGAACCTATAAGAAGGACAATAGTAACACCAACAAACAACACCAGTATATTAAATAGGTTTAAATAAATGGCAATTGCAATAGAAGCACTGATATAGTATATTGGAAAAGAATTACACTTTGTGGCACAGCACCAACTCTTAAAAATTAATAACCAAGACATCAGATTACAAAAATAAAATAATAAAAACAGAAAAAAGAAGCACAACACAACATATCCACTATTAAATATCTTATAATAAATACAAATCATTGTAAGCCACCAATATACACACAGACACTCAGAATATAGATTTCTTAATAGACCTAATCAGACCTACTAAACAACCAACACTAAGAAAAAAAATGCCTTATATTATTAAATTATAGAACATAGATCCTCTAACAGACCCAATCAGATCTATAGATAAGATCAGCAACTAAACTGACCCCTTATTTGCAACATTAGATGTATTATCAGACCAAGCTGATGAAATGGAAATTGACAGGGCCATTGACCAGAGCATAGCAAAGAACTATGCTTATCACACTTTATTATATCACATTACACAGCCCCCTGCATACACTCCTGTGCCACATCCCAATGCAGTAATGTAAATAAGCCTCTCAGAGGGAATAGGACTATATCCCTCAAGATATATAAGATCTGCTAAATTGCAACACCAATGCTGTAATATTACTAGTAATAGTTTATTTATTTATCTCTTTCTCTTGCATTCTGTTCTTAAAATAAACTCAACAAGTCTCTGTCTAAAAAGTCTTAGATCCATTATTATATTAATTAAGAGCTTAATTTGCTGGACTTAGTAGACTCTTTAAATAGTCTTTTAATAGATGCTTAAAAGTCTAGATCTGAAGCTTTAATTTCCTGTTATTATAAAACATCTTAGACACTTAGAATGCTAATTAATTGCTGTAAGATATAGTAGATAGTGTTGGCATCTTTTCTATCTGAATATAAAGTTATAAAAGCACTTAATCTGGCTGATATAGAACTAAGCCAGTAGCTGCAAATTTACTACAGATATTAAATGTGAATAGAGCTTCTGTTTGCACAGATTAATATATAATTAAAGTCTTGCTTATTAATATAATTAGTACTCTACTATATACTAGATTCAACTCTCTTTCTATATGCCTTCTTTAAAGATAAAAAGCAGCTAATATCAAGTAGCTGAAGAAGATAAGAAGAATATAATAGCATATATAACAGAATAATTATATTCTGAATGCAGAATTAATTAAATTCAGATATAATATAGCTTCTATAACTATTAAGAATTAATAATTAATATTTACTAATTGTATAAGTATATATATACTTATAGAATACTCTTTTAGTCTAAAGCAAGCTTAAGTTAATTATTAATTCAGTTATTCTTACTAACACTAATTATCTAATCTGATAGTATATTTCTATACTATAAAGATTGGTGCATCTTTCCTGCTAAGATAATTATTAAAGGTAGAGCCCATCCAGTTAAGTTAATTAACTTAATAATAGTCACCTACTTGCAATTTTCAGGCTGTATAAATCTAGCATAGCTAGAAGATTAATCTAATCTAGTAATTATCTTGGCAGTTAATATTATATCTATTTAAACGCCAGTTTTATTAAAGTTATAGATATCTTAATTAACTATATATATTAATAATTACTATTAAATAATATTCTGTATATATTAATATAAATAATCTTTAAGTCTTTACATTAAGCCTGTTAATAATTATATTTCCAGTTATATTTTGATTGAAGCTTCTTGTAGCAGTTAATAAAGTTTTGCACTTAGCATTTGCTAATAGTAGATAAAGTAGTTAATATTAATTTTAATCACTCAGCTAGTAATAGATTTGCTATTTGCTATACAGTAGTAGTCTGCAATAGCAGACTATATTAATCTATAAATAATATTTATTCTATAAGAGTAGATTTTTCAGTAGAGGTAAGCTTTTAATTATTTAGTGTTAAATCAGATATACAGTTTAACCTTGAAGACAGGTAGTTAAAGTTAATTTTAAAATATTATATGCACAAGCAGCAGCTCTAGTACTAGAGAATTGACTATTTTGAAAGACTTTAATAGCAAGAAGAATTCTGCCTTTTTTAAAGGCATTTTGATTACTTTATAGTGTAGACATTTTAATTTAAAACAGTTAAATATATTATATATTAGAGTAGGTAGCCAGCTCACTTATATAGCTAGCTTACTACTTATAGATTATATTATAGCTCTGTTTAGATATTAGTAAATCTATAATAAAGTTAATAGTTGTAATATAAAATAATATAAAAATAATAATATATAGTAATTAATAGTTTTATTATATTTTATATAGTATAATAGTTTATTTATTATAATAGATTATGGTATCTATTATTACTATATGCTTAATAATCTATCTTTTTATACTTTTTATTCTTAGTAAAAAATATTTTAAGAGATGCTTAATTATAGTATTATAATGTAATTAACAGCTAAGCTATTTACACAGTTAAACTGTCTACTTTCTCTGCACTCTACCTGTTTTTAAAGCTTTTTAACCACCAATACTATTAAAAATTAGACTATCTAGTAGTAGAATATATAGCTATTTATTAAAATAATTTTATATTATATATTTAATAGTTCTATAATTACTATAGTATTGTAAAGCTTGCTTATAAGATTTAAATATAGGCTCTTCAACCTGCTTCTTAATCTATATATTAAGCTGCTGAATACAATCTTGACCTTTCTATACAGATAAAAAGATATTATTTTCTAGAGTAGTATACTATCTTATCTTCTTTCTTATTTTCTGCTTATTTTTAGTCTGTAGAATCTTAATTTCTTATTAAAGAAGAAGATTAATATTTATTACTATCTATGCAGCTTTTTTAAGATATTAAATATAAGATACTAAATTATTAAAAAGCTTTCTTTTTGCAGGCTTTTCTATAAGCTATAAATTTTGTAATTAAGCTGATAAGAATTCTGAGGTGTTTGAAAAGCAGATAAGATTAAATCTTTAATAAGAAATAATAGTGTTAATGTATAAAGCTAAAAAGTAATCTTTTTAAAAAAAACTTAATCTATATTAAATAGCTTAAGACCAGCTTCTATAAAACTACTATATATAATTAAAAATCTTATATGCAGAAGAATATAAATACAGAAAATTCTCTTTATTAATATAATTGTTTCCAGCTGCTATTATTCTCTTAGTTAATTTTCTATATGTGCATTTAAATGGCCTAAAAACTCCAATATCTAGTAGTTGTAGAAGATAAGATATATATAAAG
Source organism: Thermoascus crustaceus (assembly GCF_041956765.1). Classification (NCBI taxonomy): domain Eukaryota; kingdom Fungi; phylum Ascomycota; class Eurotiomycetes; order Eurotiales; family Thermoascaceae; genus Thermoascus; species Thermoascus crustaceus. The sequence goes on along the minus strand of NW_027192532.1, from coordinate 704,802 downwards.
GTATATAAAGATAGATAATTATATTCTTCTTGCAGAAAGTATTAAAATCTGCAGTTTAATAGCTAGAATAGTTATTAAGAATAAGTAAGTAACTACTTTGTATTAGTTAAATAATATTTAGAATATTGGCTAAATACCTTCTTTAGCTAGTAAAGGCCTATTTTATTTATCTCTAGCTATTCTTTCTTGTTGTAATCTACTAATTTAGAAGAAGAGCAGATTCTTAATATTAGATAGTCTGTTATTCTTTATCTTTAAAATAACTACTAATAATATAGAAATCTCTTTAAAGTTTATATATTTAATAATAATAATCTATTTACAATTTCTTTAAATAACTTTTTAAAATCTTTTATTACATTCTACTAAAAGTAATAACTTTAGAAGTTAAGCAAAGTTCTATTACAAAGCTAATTTTATTAAAATTTCAGATATTATTTTTATATATACTGTATTCTTAAATAGCTGTATATATAACTTTAAATTACTATTTATTATAGTTAAATTCTTCTACTTTGTATACTAATATTAAATTTTCTAATTATATCTTATATATAGTTTAGAATATTGCTTAACAAAAAAGAAGCTCAGTTAATATTAAGAACTGTAATAGAATTCTGCATATACTTGTAAAATCTATGCCATTTCACACAGAAACTCAGGCTGAATTAAAAAGTCTTTATCTATATCTAGCAGCTTTTTAATAAGAACTTCTTAAGAACTGTTAATTTATAGTTATTAACACAATGTTTTTAACTATAGATTAATTCTCTTAAACTAATTAAGAAAAGTAAATTTAAATATACTAAATATTGTGGAAGCCCTTAATTTTAATTAAACTTTTTTACTTTTATAAGCTTTAATAGCTATTTAAATTTAGTTTTCTTGTGAGAGAGGCATTTTATATAGTAGAGATAAAAAATAATATATTAAAAAATAATAGTTGGAAGTTAATGTAAAAGTAAATGGTTTAGCTGTGTGAATAGCTTAGCTGTTAATTATATTAATAATTTATAAAAATATTATGTAATAGATTTTTTAGAACTTAAACTAGATAAATAATTTTTAATATAATAGACTAATATCTTTTAGTAATATTTAATAATTTATTTAGAAATAATTATTAGCTAAATAGAATTATAAAATAAAGAAATATAAGTTTTCTAATTCTTTATTTAGATAATAAATTATTATTATATATTTGTATTTCTTAGAATTATAATATTATAATTTAGAAAATTAAGCTTAGTAAATTCTATTTATTAATTTTAAATATTCTAAGCTTAATATAATTAAATTTTTTATAAGTCTAGTATAATTTTTTATCTTATATAATTAGCTTATAGTAATGTAATCAACTACTAAGCAATAAATACTACTAAGTAATAAATTTTTGCTGCACCTACTATAATTTTAAAGCTTTTCAACCACTAATACAATTAAATTAGACTATTTAGTAGTTGAATATATAGCTATTTATTAGAACAATTTCTTATAATATATTTAAGTCTTACAGCTACTGCAGCATTGTAGAGCTTGCTGTTAAGGCATAGATATAGACTTATTAAGCTGCTTATTAAGCTGCTGAATACAATTTTAGCTTTCTTATACAGATAAAAAAGTATTATTGTTTAGAATAGCATATTTTCTTCTCTTCTTTCTAGTTTTCTGCTTAGTCTCAGCTTGTAGAGTTCTAATTTTATCTTAAAAAAGAAGATTTATATTTATTGTTATCTGTATAGCCTTTTTAAAATGATGAATATAAGATATTAGACTGCTAGAAAGTTTTTACTTTCTTATACTAAGACTTTTTTGCAAGCTGTAAATCTTATAATTCAGCTAGTAAGAATTCTAAGAAGTTTAAAAAGTAGAAAAGACTGAGCCTTTAACTAAAGCTGGTAATATTAATATATAAAGCTGAAAAGTAATCTTTGCAAGAATCTACTTTTTATTAAGTGACTTAAGTCCAGTTTCTGCAAAGCTTTTATATATATTGTCTGAAGTAAACACTTTTGTATAAGCAGATAGATATAGACAGAAAGTCTTTCTTATTAATATAGTTGTTATCAGCAATTATTCTGTTTTTAAGCAGTTTTCTATATGTGCACTTAAGCAGGCTAAAAACACTAATATCAAATAGTTGCAGAAGATAAGAGGCATATACAGGCATATAAAAATAGATAATTGTATTCTTTCTGCAGAAAGTATTAAACTCTGCAGTTAAATAGCTACTATAGCTATTAAAAATAAGTAACTACTTTGTGCCAGTTATATAGTATTCAAAATATAGTTTAAACACTTCTTTCAACCAGTAAAGGCCTATTTTGTTTATTGTTCAGCTCATTCTTACTAGTTGTAATTTACCAGTCTTTGAAAAGTACAGATTCTTAATATCAAGCAGTCTATTAAGATGCTGCTTTTAAGATAATTACTAATAATATATAAATTCTCTTTAAGCTTACAGTCTTAATAATTATAATCTATTTACAGTTTCTCTAAATAACTATATAATGCCTTTTACTGTATTCTACTACACTAATAATTTTAAAGATTAAGCAGTCTTATTATGAAGCTAGTTTTATTAAAATTTTAGATATTATTTTTAATATACTATATTTCTAAATAGCTATATTATAGTTTAAAATCATAATATTATAACTTTTAAATTCTTCTGCTTTGTATACTAGTATATAATTCTTTAATTATATCTTATATACAGCTTAGAATAGCACTTAACAAATTTATAAACTTAGTTAATACTAATAACTGTAGTAGAATTCTGTACACTTACAGAGTAATATTTGTGCTATTATATATAGAAACTCTGGCTAAATTGGAAAATCTTATTTATCTATCTCTATAATTGCTGAATAAGTGTTTTTCTCTTTAATAGTCTTTAATTTATAGCTATTAGCATATATTTCTGTGTATAATTATCTTTAAGATAAGTATAAAAAGTAGCCTTAGACACTCTAAAAATCTTTGCAGTCTTTAATATATTTTTATAAGCTACAATAGCTATTTGAATTTGGTTTTCTTGAGATAAAGGCATTTTAGATAGTGGTGGGATAAAATAACACATTAAAAAAAGGAAGTGGTAGGGTGAAGGAAAATTCATCACTTAGTAGTATTTATTGCTTGGTGGTTAATTATATTATATTATCTAGTGAAGGTCACTTTTCTCTTTAAAATAATTTAATAAGATAAGAATAGTATATTGTAATCCACTTCTAAGCTATATATTCTCTACTAAGCTGTGTGCTCAACGTGACCACATCAGATTTATTATTTGATAATTCAAACTGCTATTATGCCACCAGAATAGCATAAAAAGTTAAAGAATTTGATTAAACAAGAAGGAAGAATCTTATTAGCTATATCAGCTATTTAAAACGATTAAGCTAGTAATTCTGCAGAAGCAGCATATATTTTCAATATTTTATAGTTAAAACTATATTACAGAATTAATAGCAGCAAGAATTAATATAGAAATTTATACTAATAGATATAAGCTTTTATTTACTAAGAAAAATTTAATTATAGAATAAATACTATCTATAAATAAGTATAAAGTATCTCTCTGGCCAGTGACTGTATAAAATATAGCTAATATTTTTATTACTTAATATAATTTAAAGGCATCTCTGCAGCAGATTAAAAATAATTAAATTTATATATTTATTAAGCACTAGAATAAGCTTGAAATCTAATTTATATAAAGATATAACTACTATTAAGCTAAATATAAGAATTTAAAGATTATTCAGAAATAGTTTAATCTTATATAGTATACTATTATAAAGAAAAAAGAGTATTTTATAGAAAGATATCTATAACTTTAATAAGACTAGCTTTATAATAAGCTTAATAGCTACTGTTAGATAGTAACTAAAATTAAAATATATAGTTATTTATCTCTTTTATAGTTGAAAAATTATAAGTAGATAATTATAATTAAATTTATTAATACTATAAAATAGATTTTATTATTTTTATATATAAAAAGAATATAAGCTATTTAATTTTATAGTTTAATTAGATTGATATAAAAAATATTATTTTAATTTTATATATTATATTTTTTTTATCTTTTATAGCTATTAAATATTAACCATTTTACTATTTTAAAATAAATATATAGCTATATAGTTAAAAATAAAATATGTTTTAGTATTAATTATATTAATAAACTTAAATTTCTTATAGTCTATTTATATATTTATATAAAAATATATAAGCTAAAGAATTTTATTAATAATTTATAATAATTAAATTAATTTTTATAAATTTTTATATTTAGTTTAAAACTTTTATATTATTTAATAGCTAATTAAATAATATTTAAACTCTTTAGATATTAGAAATATTATAGTCTTACTAAATTAAAGCTTTAAATAACTATAGTTAAAATCTTTTTAAAATAATATATATAGAGTTCTTTAAGTCTAATAAATATAGCTTTAAACTAGCCTATTAAGAAATATTAAACTGCTATAAATAGTGTAGTTATTCTTATAAAGAAAAATCAGAGTTTATATATTATAAATAAAAGATAGAAGTAAAAGTGCTAACAATTTAATAAATAATAGCTTAAAGTCTTTTAATTTAGAAAATAAAAAGTCTTATAAAAGCTAGAAATTAGACTTTTAAAGCTTTTACTAATATAATCTACCACCAAGCCATCAGTTCTACTAAGCTGCCAACACTACATGTTTCCAACTACATTCAAAAATTGAAGTTATTTAATCATCTACTATGCCACCAAAACTGCATAAAAATTCAAAAGAATTAATTAAACAGAAGGGGAGAATTCTACTTACAATATCTGCTTTAAAAAAGAGGGAAATTTACAATATTTATTAAGCTAGGCTTATCTTTAATATGCCTTGTATAACTCTACAAGACCAACTTTATAACTATACTATATATACAGAATAACATATTAATAGCTATAAACTATTAATTGCAGATAAGAAAGTGCTTATACAGTGAATACTCTCTATAAATTGATATAGAGCAGCTTCTCAGCCATTATATATATAAAATATGGCCAATCTTCTTCTGTCAGAACACAGCTATACAGCTACTCAACAAGTAGAAAAGAACTAGATATACAGATTATCAAAAATACTATAATAAGCTTAAAACTAGGTTTGTATAAAGACTTAATTATTAATACACTAAATATAAGAATTTAAAGATTATATATAAGTAGTTTAATTATATATAATATATAATTATAAAGTATAGAATTCTGTAGAAAGATAGATATCTACAACTTTAATAAAATAGACTTTATAATAGGTTTAGTTGCTACTATTAAAGTTATTATTAAAGCTGATGCTGTTAGACAGCTATCTCTTATACAGACTGGCAATTATAAATAGATTACTTCTATTAAATTAGTTAATACTACAGAATGAGCTCTGCTACTTTATCTAATATTTAAAGTAAAGGTTCATCAAGCAGCCTGATATTAGAAAGAAGATATTTTATCTAAAGATTTGAAAAAAGTGCTAATAGATAAATGACTAATAAGATTAAAATAGCCTAGCTTGAGTATTACTTTATTCTATATACAAATATGCATATAGAGAGAAAATATTAAATACTTATTATAGATAGCTATAGAAGTTATTTAACTTAGTTTAATTAGCTCTGCAGTCAGCATAATACTGTGCTAATCTGCATACTAGTATATTTATCTTATTATCTACAACCTTTTAATATTAGTGTTTTTACAGTTTTAAAGTATGTCTATAGCAGGCTAATAAAGAATTTTATATAGTTTAAAATTAATTATATTAATAAGCTAGATTTTCTTATAATATATTTACAAGCTTATGCAGAAGCTTTTAAAGTGGATAATATTACTAATAGCTTTACAGTAACTGGCCTTATTCTATTTAAACCTGATTATATTCTTATAAATATAAATATCCAGCTAAAAACACCTACCCTCTCTGAAAGCTAATTCAGTAATATATAGGCATTAGAGACATCTTATAATATTATATAATTAGAGTGCCAAGCAACTACTATTAAAGCCTTGCTTAAGTGATATATAGAGTTCTTCAAGCCTAATAGATGCAGCTTTAAATTAGCTTATTAAGAGATATTAAATGGCTATAAACAGTGCAGTACTTCTGGCAAAGAAAAATTATAATTTACAGACTGTAAATAAGAAATAGTGACAAAAAAGTAAATAATTTAATAAGCAGATATTCTGTGCAGAGGGCCTTACTATACAGAAAGGTCAGAATCTTATAGAATATAAGAATCAGGTCTCAGAAGTTTCAACTATATTAGCTGTAGAATTAGCATCTTCAGCTTCTCTGCAGTATACACACACTCTGCTGATATACAGTAATTATTATACTATAGAATATAATAAGTAACAATATTCTAAATATACTATTTTCTAATTTTTTTTGTATATAATAATTGTGTTACATAGAAAACTAAGCATCAAGTTGTGCAGTTGTGGTGAAAGTTAGTGGCTTGGTGGAACTGGCAGCTTGATAGTGGATTATGTTATTGTTACAGCACAACCTAAGAATCTCCAACAGAACAGTGAGGGGGGAAGTCTATCACATAACAATGGATCAAGAGTAACAGGAATAATCTATTAGGATCTTTAATCTATCTGATCTCTTAATCCAATCTGACTCTTAATTTATCTATGGTCATAATCCATCAGATAGGTATTTCCAAGGCAGAACTAAGCATGTATATAAGATGCTTCTTAACCATAAGAATTAGGAACCTGTGGTCAACTCAAATAGCAATTCTAGTATTAATATTGCTAGTAATAATCTATTATCTATCTTTTTTCTTGTCTTCTGTTTTTCATGATAAATCTAACAAACCTCTGCCTAAGAAGTCTTAGGCCTGTTGTTACACTTTGACCACCTTTCTTGCAGAAGATAAGCAGGAAAAGAAGCAAGAATGGAGAATATCACCCCCCAGGAAATGATGCAAACCCTTAGGGAGTTGCAGAATTATATTAGTAGGCTGGAGAACCAACTGCAGGAATAAACCAGTAAGAATGCCACTCTTAAAGAATAGATTAATCAGCTACAGAATGAGCTACAGAACCAGATTAATAGGAACACTCAACTCCACAAACAAATATATCTATTGGGATAGCAGACTGGGGCAAGCATCAGTTATGTATTAAATCTTGCAACTCAGAACCCTACTGATCATAATGTCAACTTCAAAACTATAATTGTGAAACTTAATCTCTACTATAGCAATTAAAAGAAGCTGCAGACTTTTATCTCTTAATTAGAACTCTATTTTTTCTTCAATCCCCACAAATTCCCTAATAAGAAAAAAAAGATTATATTTACAGCAATCTACTTATAAAGCACTGCAGCTTAGTAGTTTAATCTCTATCTGAAGAACTATCTAGAAAGGTTATCAGAGTAATAATAAGTTGAAACTGCTGAGATCTTCAGCAGCTTTAATATGTTTCTAACCTGGATTAAACAGAACTTTAAGAACTTGGATAAGGTGAAGAAGGCCACTAGAACTATTATATTTATTTAATAAAAAATATTATCTATATTACTAAATTCCAGCAATTAGTGGCATTTCTTAAGAATTGGTCAGAATAAGTGCTTATAAAACATTACTATCAAGAACTGAAGAAGGAGGTTAAGAATAGGCTTCTTGCAGCTGAGAAATCAAGTAACCTTAATAATTTGATACTTATAGCAATCTGAATTAATAACTGACTTTTTAAATGATAAACTGAGCAGTGATAATTTAATCCCTTTTAACAGGCCTCTTAACACACAGAGAATAGAGATAATGCCATAGAATCAGATAACACAGCTAGAAAAGAATAAGACATTCAGAGAACAACAAGCAGGCAACCCAGAGAACCTAACTCTAATTAAATAGAGAAACAAAAAAAGTGTTATAAGCAGAAGCTGTGTATTCACTATAGAAAGAATAATTATATAGATTGGAAATATTCAGACAGAAAGTAAGACAACTAAAAACAGATATCAGCCACAGAAAAAAATAGGCATACTAAACTTCTCTAAACTATCTATTATAATAATAACTGCTCTAACCACTACACCTCCAAGAATGCAATAGAATGGTTTCCAAGAAACCTTAGAAAGTTAAAAAATTAGAGAACTCTGCCAGTATGGAACTCTTACAGAAGTCTTGATCTAGATCTCTAAACTTAACTATAAGCATACAAAATGGTACTACACTCAACAGAATAGACTTATTAAAATAATTAATAATCACTATTAGAATTAATAGAAAGAAAGTAAGAGTTATAATTAACAGTAAAGCTATAAGAAACTTTATTAATAATATATTTATTATCAGAAATAGAATTCCCTTTACAGAAAAGAGGGAACTGTATCAGCTATCTACAGTTAACAGATCAGCCAGCAGTTATAGAGGAGGATGGGTACAGATAAAGATTAATCAATCTATCTTGAAAATTGGACAATATAAGAAAAGAATCAATCTTAATATTATGTGAATGCCAGAACACAATATAATTCTAGAAATACCTTGATTGAAGATGCACAACCCCCAGATAGATTGGGCAGCAGAAAGGGTGCAACTAACAGAGAAACCTAACAGAGATATAAGGCCTGAAGAGCAACCTGAAGGGAAACAGCCAGTGGAAGTTAAGAAGATTTCTCAGAATACAATAATGTGAATGTGGAAAAGAGAAGAACAAGTGGAAGTCTTGTATCTCACCCTTATGTCTGAATTGATAATTAAATCTATAGAACAGAGAAAAGACTAACTGCTCTTAAATAGAATAAAAGCAGTCTTAAAAGAGTACTAGGATTCTAAAGAGATTTTTGAGAATAAGGCAGAGAATAGCTGCCAGAACACCAGCTATAGAATCATAAGATACCACTAAAATCTGGAACACAACTGGCATTTAAATTCATTTATTTACTCTTAGAGAAGGTGTATATGGCACTACAAGAGTATATTAAGAAAAACCTAGAATAAGAATATATCTGGCATTCCATCTCACCTGCTGGGTATTCAATCTTGTTTATTTTAAAGAAGAATAAGAAACTCTAACTTTATGTAGATTATTGTTAACTTAATAATATCACAATCAAGAACTGCTATTCTTTATCACTTATCTCTAAGTTACAGAATAGACTGCAGAAGATAAAGTACTTCACCAAGTTAGATCTTAGAGAGAGATATTATCTGGTTTGTATGAAGAAAGAAGAGAAATAGAAGACTGCTTTCAGAACTTGACTAGAGCACTTTAAATATACAGTTATGCTATTTAGTCTTACTAATGCACCTGCCATATTTCAGAGTCTAGTCAACAACACTCTATAGAAGTATCTGGATATCTTTTATATAGCATATCTGGATAATATTTTTATCTACTTAGAAACTCTGGAAGAGCATAAACAGCATATACAGAAGGTTTTGAAAGCCTTAAAGAAGAAGAAACTCTCAATTATATCAGAAAAGTGTGAATAGCATACTTAGAGAATAAAGTTTCTTAATTTTATAATTTTCTTAGAATATATTAAGATAAATAAAGAAAAGATAGCAGTTATTAAGAGATAGCTAGCTCTAACAACAGTTAAGAAGATATAAGCTTTTCTTGGTTTTGCCAACTTCTATTAAAAGTTTATATAGAATTACTCCAAGATTGTAGAACCTTTAATAAAGCTTACTTAAAAAGACTAGAAGTTTGAATAAGAAAATAAACAGCAGAAGACATTTAACCTTCTTAAATAGAGGTTTTGTGAAGCATCAGTCTTGAAAATCTTCAATCTGGAGAAACCTATTTTTATAAAAATAGATGCTTCAGACTTTGCCATAGAAGCATATATTAACCAACCTGATAAGCAGAGATAACTATATTTAATTTTCTTCTATTTATGAAAGATAACTCTGCTAGAACTAAATTACAATATTTATAATAAAGAACTTCTGGCCATTATGGCAGCAATACAAGAATGGTGATATTACCTTGAAGGGGCAAAACACCAAGTTATAATATACTGTGATTATAAGAATTTGGCATACTTCACCACCATCAAAGAATTAATCCAATAACAGATCAGATAGGCAGAAGAGTTAGCCCTCTATAATATTAAAATTACCTACCAAAGAGGCTCAGAAAATGCCTAAATGGATACACTCAGCCAAAGTCCAGACTACTAGAAGGAAGAGCCTTCTCCACAGCCTGTGATTTTGTGGCAGGAGGCTGATGGAACCCTTACTCTGGAAAAGCAAGCTATGCCTGCTCTGCAATTAAGACCAGGTACATAGGCAGAAAAGATCAAGAAAGCATACCAGAAGGATTTAATGGCAGAAGAATTGGGAGAAATTGAGAATAATCTCAATATAATTAGAGAAGAAAGAGACATTATTCTATTTCAAATGTTCCCACTAAGCTAAGAGAGAACCTAGTTAGAGATATCCATAAGCACCAGCTTATGGACATCAGAGAATAGAGAAAACTATTAAAAGAATTATTCAGAACTTCTACTTCCCAGAATTAAGAAGAATAGTACAGTGTATAGTGTCATAATATAATCTCTGTATCAGAAGCAAGGCAGCACAATATACACTATATAGACTTTTATAAAGTCTAGACACTTCAGAGAGACTCTAACAATCTATATTACTGAATTTTATTATAGACTTATCTGAGTCTAAGAAATCTCTAACTGGAGTAATATATAACTTCATTTTGATCATTATGGATAGACTTACTAAATACACCTACTTCTTACTATACAAGAAATTATCCAATGCAGAAGAACTGGCATATATCTTTCTATAGATTATTTTTGGAAACTATAGTTTGTCTAAAGAATTTGTAACAGATTAAGATAAATTATTTACCTCAGAATTCTAACAAATATTGACTTGCCAACTTGGCTCCAAATATAAGCTTTTAATAACAGCAGCTCACCCACAGACTGATAGGCAGATAGAATAGATAAATTAGACTCTAGAACAATACTTGCACTACTATATCAATTATTAATAAAATAACTGGGTGGAGCTTCTATCTCTGGCCCAGTTCATCTATAACAGTGCTAAGAATGAGACAATCCAGAAATCACTATTTTACACTAACTATAGGTTTAAACCAACAGCCTACTAGAAACTTAAGCTAAGCAAAGTTCTGGCCTAGAAAGGAATTCTTTAAGCTGACTAATTAAAAGAACTTCACCAATAACTAAATCTGGATATTCAGTTTATTATCTACTGAACTGTCAAATACTATAATCAGCACCACAAAGAAGAATCAGAGTTAAAAGTAGGAGATAAAATGTACCTTCTTTAAAAAATGTTAAAATAAGATATTCTAATAACAAATTTGATTTTAAGAAAATTAGACCATTTAAAATTGCAGAAAAGAAAGAAAAGATTAATTTCTGCCTTAAATTGCCAGATATTATGCAGATACACCTAGTTTTTTATATATCATTATTGGAATCAGCACTAAAAAATACCCAACCAATTACTAAGACTGAAGAAATTCTACTAGAGAACTCTGATAATAACAAAAACTATAAAATAAAAAAGATATTAGATAGTAGTATAATTAATAGACTGTTTATATATCTTTTAAAATGGAAAGAATATAATAACTCTAAGAACTTCTGATAACCTATAGAAAACTGTAATAGATATAGAAAACTTCTTAGAGAATTCCATCTTTAAAATCCAGATTATCTGAAGCCAGAGGATCTACACCTTCAGAGAACAAGATATCAAGAAAGGATTCCCAGAACAATATATGGGAATAATCCATAGAAGATCCAGCCCCAGCAGGAGAGTCAGGCTTGCCTGAACCCCCACCAGAGAAGGAGGGGGCTGCACTCAGACCCTCTTGATATATCCATTTAGAAGGACACTCACTCTTGGGAGGATCAGGACTGCCAGATGCAGCCTCTAACCACTTCAACTTCTTAAGATCCTCCACAGACTGAGCTTTCTTTGATAATATCAGAACACCTCACTGCTCTAATAGATCAGTTTGCCTCTCTGCTTGTGCTAGATGGGCCATTATGGCACTAAGCTCTTAATACACTGCTTCCCAGTCAGCATGCATCTTATCTAGAACTTTCTTTAATCAATTAACTGCAAAGGGTCAACCAGAAAGGAATCAAGATAAGAAGAGCAAAGGAATCAGACAGTCTGCATTCTCCATCCTAGCAGCATCACATTGTGTGTGACCTTGTTGGCAACACTCTCCACAATAAGAATAGTTTAGATATATCTTGCATTCAACCTCCTCCCCCTTCTCTTGCAGAAGAAGATATTGAGAACAAGGAACCAGCATAGTTATACCCAGAAGATCAACCTTGGCACCTATGAATGAATATTCTGTCCCTTGGTTACCTTGCTTGCATTTCCCAGTCATAATGAAAAAGACACTTACAGAAGAAGAGGAGAACAGCAAGATCACAGCAGAATGGAACCAAGTTATAAGCTAATGATCTTTGGGCTGAAGATCTTTGAGGGGGGGGGGAGTGTTACAGCACAATCTAAGAATCTCTGACAGAATAGTGAGGGGGGAAGTTTATTATATAATAATGGATCAAGAGCAACAGGAATAATCTATTGGGACCTTTGATTTATCTGATCTCTTAATCCAATCTGACTCTTGATCCATCCATGGTTATAATCCACCAGATAGGTATTTCTAAGGCAGAACTAAGCATGTATATAAGACACTCCTTAACTATAGAGATTAGGACCCTGTGATCAACTCAAATAGCTATTTAAGTCTTTTTACTATATATATAAGCACTATTAAAATACAGTAAATATAATATTATAAAATATAAGATAAATTAATACTTTAGTTATAATTTTTTTAATTTCTTTTATATATAAAGCAGTTTTAGTTAAATAAAATATATTTAAATTTTATATATTTAATATAGTTAAGCACACAGCTTAGAAGTAGATTATATTATATATTTTAGTTTTTAATACTATATTATTCTTTTATTTATAGTATCTATACTTAGAAAATAAATATAAATTTATAATTATATTTTATTGAAAGTAAAGTTTTAAATATAGCTATAATATAATTTTATAATTCTATAATATATATATTTTTATTATACTTTTAAACTTGTTAGAAAACTGTATTAAGTATTTATATAGTTTTTAATAACTTGTAAAAACTAATATATTAGAACTAGTTATAGTTAAAAATAAAATTAATATTATTTTTAAACTAAAATTTTTAAAATATTAAACTATTATTTGTGAAGCACTCAGTTATAATAAAATAATGTTGCTACAGTAGCTAGTTATACAGAATTTAAAGTATAAGAGGAAAAAGCCAGAAAAGAATTTGCAGAGCTTTGTACAACATAAAATATATAGATAAATAGAACTAGTAGTATTTTAAAAATAAAGAAATATTTAAAGAAATGCTCTATACTGTCTATCTTACTATTTAAATGCCCACTGCACTATTACACTCTTAGTCTTACTAAATATAATGATATAATATAATCTATTATTAAGCTGTGTTTCTTACTAAGCTGTGTGCCTAATATAACTGTATTAAATATATAAAATTTAAATCTATATATATAAAAGAAATTAGAAGAAATTATAACTAAAGTATTAACTTATCTTATATTTTATAATATTATATTTACTGTATTTTAATAGTGCTTATATATATAGTAAAAAGACTTAAATAGCTATTTTTAAAGTAGATATAGTAAAAGCTTTAAAAATCTAATTTCTAGCTTTTATAAGATTTCATTTTCTAAATTAAAAAACTTTATAAGCTATTATTTATTAAATTGTTAGCACTTTTACTTCTATCTTTTATTTATAATATATAAAGTTTTAAGCTTATTATAGCACTTAATAAATTTATAAACTTAATTTTTTTAATCTACTATAGAGTATAACAGTATAGCAAGAAGCTATATAAGTAAGAGTAGTATAAAGCTGTTAGCTTTATATTCTAGTCTTTTACTAGTAGTATAGTAGTTTAGCTTCCAGAAATACTTTTTAGAAGCTACTTTATAATATAATATAAAGCTAAATAATTAGAGATTTAAATTAGACTTTAAGCATAAATATATTTTACTCTTTTTAGAGATAACAGATACTAGCTATTTAAAAAGATTTTGTAGCTGATAAAGTGTTTATAATCTTCAAAAAACTAGCTTATATAGCTTTCTAAAATAAATATATCTAGCTGCTAAGATCTGAAAACAGATACTAGAGAGCAGCATTTAAGTAAGATAAAGATAATATAATAGTATAGTAAGAAGCTATATAAGTAAAAGCAGTATAAAGCTGTTAGCTTTATACTCTAGTCTTTTACTAGTAGTGTAGCAGTTTAGCTTTTAGAATACTCTTTAGAAGCTACTCTGTAATATAAAGATCTTTTTAAATTATATTAAGTAATAAGAATATTAGCTATATTTTATATAGCTACTAGCTAAAAAAATGCTTTATACTTATTTATAAATAAAAGCTTATACTTATTAATAAACTTTTATATTAATTCTTACTGCTATTAATTCTGTTATATGGTATTAACTATAGAATATTAAAAATATATACTGCTTTAGCAGAATTACTAATTTAATTCTTTTAAGTAGCTAATATAGTTAATAACATTCTCTCTTCTTGTTTAATTAAATTCTTTAACTTTTTATACTATTTTGGTGGCATAGTAATTTAAATAGTATTAAATTATTAATAAATCTTAATGTAATTGTGTTGGGCACACTACTTAATAGAGAATACAGCTTAGTAGTAGATTACATTATATATACTGTTATTAGAAGTATTTAATAAGCTTTATCTGCTTCTTTAGCTCTCTAATATATTTTAGCAGTTTAGCTAGATAATTAATTATTATAGAATGTGTCTAGCAGAGTAAATATTTTCAACTAAATATAAAGCTGGTTAAGTATTTACTCTAATTTATATAGAATTGGGCCTTCTGCAGTAAATCTACTATATATTAAATACTATTAGAGTATGCAGATATACTTACTAGTAGATTATAATAAAGTCTTTCTTATTAATATAATTAATACTATACTGTATATAGATCTGTATTTTCTGCCTATATATACATTTTAATAGCTTAAAGCAGACAATATTAAGCAGTTGTAATAGATATAATAAATATAGTAGAAAAATATAAAGAAATAATTATATTTTTAGTGCAGAATTAATTAAATCCAGCAGATATATAGCTACTATAGTTATTAAAAATTAGCAGATAATATTTTTCTGCTATACAGACTTTAATATATTTATTAAAAATATTCTTTAGTTAATATATTTTAAACTTAATAGTAGTCTAGCTATTTTTACTAATTCTAATTATTTAGCTCTTTAGTAGTTCTAAATACTAATTAAATTAATAATTTTAAACTATAAAAATAATTATTAGAGATAGAGTCTAGCCAGCTAAATTAACTTTTTTAATTATAGTTATTTATTCTTAATTCTCTAATTAAATTGCTTTAGACTGGCCTTTTATTTTAAAGTTAGTAATAATTTTTGCAGTTGCTATTAATTCTATTAAAAAGCTAGTCTTATTAAATTTGTAGATATTCTATTTAGTAATACTAAATTAATATATAATTTTAAAAATATACTAAAATTACTCTCTAATAATCTTTAAATTCTTATATAGAGTTTATTATTGCAAAGCAAGAAAGGTTATACTTATATAGATACTCTACTTGCAGTAATAAAACAGTATATTAACTATAGATTGTGAATCTAGTATTCTTATATATTGTATATAAATATCTCTTCTTTTTCTAGCTATATAATATATAGTAATTATCTATTATATAATTATATAGCATGCTGATTACATTAGCTTAATATATATACTTTGCATTCTTACTACACTTAAATGCTTATAGCTGTTGCAGTTCTTAACATTTATTAATAATTATATCTGCAGCTATATTTTAATTAAGCTTATTATAGTAGTTAACAAATTATTATATTTATTTCTTGCTAAAAAAGGTTAGAAATTTTAATCAGCTTAATAGTAGAAGACTAGCTTTAATAGTAAGCTCTGTGTTACAGAGTAGCTTTTAAAAAGTATTCTAGAAGCTAAACTGCTGCACTACTAATAAAAGACTAGAATATAAAATTAATAGCTTTATACTACCTTTTACTTATATAATTTTTATTATACTATTATATTATTTCTATCTTATTTAGATACTGTTCTCTAGTATCTATTTTTAGATTTTAGTAGCTAGATATATTTATAAATATTTTAACTATATAAGCTAGTTTTTAAAAATTATAAAGACACTCTATTAGCTATAAAGTTTTTTTTAAATAGCTGGCATTTATTATCTCTAAAAAGAGCAAGATATATTTACACTTATAGTCTAATTTAAATCTTTAACTATTTAACTTTATATTAAAGAGTAACTTTTAAAGAGTATTTTAAAAGTTAAACTACCATACTACTAGTAAAAAACTAGAATATAAAGCTAATAGCTTTATACTACTTTTACTTATATAGCTTCTTGCTATACTATTACACTTTATTAATCTATAAATAAGATTTATTTTTTAAGTGTAGATTTTTTTAATTGTAAGTTTTTAAGTATTTAGCTCTATATTAATATGTGCAGAACATCTATATATATATATATATAGTTAGTTTTTAGCCTGCTCAATATCTAATTATATTAAATAATCTATAATATTATATAGTTATTATATTTTTAGCTCTATTAGTAATTTTTAAACTATGCTGTAATAACTATTATATAAAAATAGTAGAATATAATTAAAGCACTTAAAAATACTACTAAATATATACTATAGAATTAATGTAATCTATAAGTAAGCTGTGCATTTAACTAAGTTGTGCACTCTCTAATACAACTGTATTAACTATTTAAAGCTATTTAACCCACTACTATACCACTAAAAGTGTACAGAAATTTAAGAAAATTAGTTAAGCAGAAGAGAAGAATCTTATTAGCTATATCTGTTTTAAAAAAGTATTAAATTTAATAAATTTACAAAACAGTATATATTTACTAAGTTTCTAAATTAATTCTCTGATTATAACTTTAAAGCAGAGTTATAAGAATTAATAAGCATACTAATAAATATATATTAAATTTTATAAAAGAGAAAATATGTTTAAATTAAATATTATCTATAAATAAATGTAAATTACCTCTCTGACCTGCAGCTATATAAATTATAGCTAATATTCTTCTATTTAATTATAGTTTAATCTTTCTACCTCTCTCTGTTAGAAAGAACTACATTTATAACTTTGTTAAGTGCTATACTAAGCTGAAAACTACCTTTTCTTAAAGATATAATTATCAGCATACTTAATATAAATATCTAAAAATTATATATAAATAGTTTAAGCTTATATAATATATAATTATAAAGTATAAAATTCTATAAAAAATATCTATAATTTTAATAAGATAGACTTTACTAAATTTAATTACTACTATTACAGTAGTTACTAGAGCTGAGATATATAACTGTTAATATCTTTTACAGTCTGGCAATTATAAATAGATTATATCCATTAAATCTGTTAATATACCTGGTTAAGCATTATCATATTATATTATATTTAAAGCTATAAATTATCAGAAAGATTAGTTTTAAAAACCAAGCTTACTATCTAACTAGAGAAGATAAGCTCTAATAAATAAACTACTAATAAAATTAAACTTTAATAGCTTTAAAAGATCTTTATTCTATTTACAGCTGCATATATAAAGAGAAAATATTAAATACTTATTATAAATAAATATAGAAGCTATCTTATATCTTAATTTAACTAAATATATTTAGAGAACAATATTATACTAATTTATATACTAGCTTATTTATTCTATCTCTTATAGTCTTTTAATGTCAGCTGCTTTGCAGCTCTAAAATATATATAGTGGTTTAGTAAAGATGCAGTAATAGCTTAATTTTAATTATATTAATAAGCTGAACTTTCTTATAGCTTATCTAGAAGCCTATAAAATAGCTTTAAAGCTAGATAATATATAGAATAGCTTTGCAGCTACTAGAATAGTTCTATTTAATTCTAATTAGATTATTTAATAGCTTAATATATAGTTTATTAAGACTTCTACTTTATCTAAAAGTTAAACTAGTAATTAGTCTATCTGAATACTAGAGACTCTATATAATATTACTAAATTAAAGTGTTAATCTATAGTAATTAAAGTCTTTCTAAAATAATATTTAAAAATCTTTTTCAGTCCAATATATACAGCTTTAAATTAACTTATTAAAAAGTACTAATTAGCTATAAATAGTGCAGTTCTGCTTTTAAAGAAAAATTATAATTTAAAAGCT
The DNA here is from genome assembly GCF_041956765.1 of Thermoascus crustaceus. Classification (NCBI taxonomy): domain Eukaryota; kingdom Fungi; phylum Ascomycota; class Eurotiomycetes; order Eurotiales; family Thermoascaceae; genus Thermoascus; species Thermoascus crustaceus. Next base: position 686,427 of record NW_027192532.1, on the reverse strand, counting down.
GTAAATGCAAAGAAACAGAAAAAAAAGCAAGCAATTAAGAAAGCAGATAGCTTATACTGAAAGTCTATCTGTACAGAAAGGTTGAGAGCTTATAGAAGCTAGGAATCAGGCCTCAGAAGCTTCAGCTGCAGCAGAAGAAGCAGCTCTTCCAGCTTCTTTATGCTGCCAGTGTGCCCCACTAAAGTGCAGTAATTATAATATAATAGAGCACAGAATAGTATAGTATTCTACTTATATTAATATATAATTTCTTTTATATATAATTGCTGTTTTAGATGGGTTAAATAGCTTTAAATTTAAATAGTTAACATAATTGTGTTAGAGAGTGTGCAGCTTAGTTAGATGTGCAGCTTGCTTGTAGATTACATTATACTATTATTATTAGTAATACTAGTAAGAATATTAATAAATAAAATAGAATAATACTATTTCTTAAAGTAGCTATCTAATATAAAAATAAATATAGAAAGTTATATAAATATACTTTTTATAGTAAAAATATATATTTTTTATTATCTAGTAAAATATAGTTAATAAAGATTATTAAAACTTTTTTTTTTAGATTTTAATTAAAGAAAATAAGTACTAAGCTTATACTTAAAAAGTATAAGCTGTTAAAACTCTTACTAGACTATATCTTAATAGCTTTATAAATTATTTTCTTATATCTGCATAATTTTAAAGCTATTTAACAAGTTTAAATATTATATAATATGTAATAAATTAAAGAAAATATAAGCAAATAAAGCAAAGTTAGCTTATATTTTAATCTAATAATAGTAGGGAGGTGGGTGCCATAGTAACAAACCCTGGCAAAGTACTGTACTGTATTCTGTACAGATACCTAGGTACCTAATGACCTAAGGTTCTGAACAAACTCTTTCTGTAGGTTATGTACCTTGGTATCTAGAAATGTATCAGTCCTTTTTTCCTGTTTCTGCTCCCTTGCTTGCTCTTACACAGCCTTTTCCGCCCGCCCACCCCTCATTAAGTTTTAGGATCCAGCATGATTCACTCAGCTGACAGACAAGCTGTGTCCATCCTCCAGTGGCTCTCCCAGCCAACCAGCTTCTGGCACCGACTGCTGATATGCCTGGTCCTACTCGGCGGCTCCAGCCCATCTCTGGTACCATGCAGCCATTCCAGCAGTGATGCAGCACCACCCGAGGTTGGTCTCATGCCCACACAACTCAGATACACTTTTTCTATCCGTTTGCCCAACACGACACTTGATAGCATTGCAGGATGGTTTACTGACACAATCCAATGGCTCAACACACAGTGAAATTTGCGAGACACAGTGCACCTTATCGACGCTCATCATCAGCAATTGTTTAACTGTTCCACCTGTTCAGATGATTCCAGGTGCCAGGCAGATTCGCCCATGGTCCTCCCCTCTTTTTTTATTGCCGTCCAATAATGGCACGGCATCTTTGATTGTTGTCTTTGACTTAACTGATCGGGTATTACTACCCCACCCCACCCTCCCCCTCCCTCTTCGTCAGACTAGCCAATTGCTTTCCTTGGGCACAAGCACACTCCGCACTGGGGTTGAGCATGGCGCTTAGAGTCATAGCCTGACCTAAAACTCTCACCAGAATCCTTGAACCTGTCCAGACTTTGGACTGTCCAGCAGGGCACCCTTCCCCACTAAGTGGAAGCCAATTTGCTCCAGTGTAGTCACACTGCACACGCCATGGGGGTGGCTGCTGCCCATCACTCAAATTAGTCAGGTCACCATACTATGTCATGCACATTATTGGCAGCTGCCTCAATCAATACAGCACAGCCAGGGACCTTCCCAGAATGTTTCAAGTGACTGATTACTTTGGGTGGTTGCCTGCCCAGGTGGCTCTCTCTAACGCTACGCAATTGAGAAAGAACATAGGGTACAATTTGCGAGCCAGGTGTTGCGCACAAACTATGCACTACATAATTGTGGGGAGGTTGTTGACCCTGCTTCAGACAAGAACAGGATGATTGAGATGATCATGGGAAGTGTGAAGCCAATGGGATCACTGTCATTGCCTTGATCTTTGATGCTTGTGATGGGCTGACTGCTGGATGTTTCCAGGTGCTGATTGTGCACGACCGGGGATCCTTTTAGATGCGCAGCCAAAATTAACAACGTGCCCCGTCAGGCTGTGACGCAGAGGCTATCTCCCTGCATGTTATGATCTGTCCTCCATCTTCAGCCTGATCAGACCTAGCCCTTGACAGAAAGGCAGCAGCCCGAAACTGGTCATTCCGTCATCCACTCATTGTCCTTCCCTTTCTCCTTCCCCAAGCCCCCGCCCCCTCTGCCTGGGCATCAAGTTCCCCCTTCCATTCCATCGTCAACCGCAGCCGCTGTCATCTATCTACTCCTGCCAGATGCCACTTCCACTTTGCTCTCAGAAGGGATCACGTTACCTACTTATCCAGTCTTTGTGTCAGACTGGCCCTTCATTCTTGACTCGTTCCCAGTACTCTTTGGTTGCTGTGCTGGCTGGAACCAAAGGTCAGGCAGCCTCCCGCAGAGGGTGGAGTCCACACTTCACCGCACCCCCGCAGTATTACTCTGATCTTGCGACAGCCTCAGCCGGGGTTCTTGACGCACTTGAGTCACATTTCAAACATCCATCTTCAATTCATCTGAATAGCCATTCCCTCATTGTGACTTCTTTATACTGTGGCTGGTTTAAGACTTCGGAACCCTGCTCTAGCTGATCCAGTTCGGTCATTGTCAGCCTTATCACCGGGACCCAGACCACGTTCCCCCTATCGCCACCAAAGAACACAAAGAGACCATACTGACAAATCACCTTCACGTGCGCTTCTTGCCAGCACCTTGAACCGACTTCCATTGACTTCCACATTGCCTTGCGCATCAGACTTCGTCATCTATCGCCTTCAGTGCTATATCTTCTACCGGCATCATTGATTGTTGCTCAATCCCTCTTTCATCCCCTCAATTTCACCGCCAAGAGTCTCGCACGGTCTGTTCACAGGACTCTATAGGTGATGACCGCATTTGCTACTGCTGCCTTGGAGTCCAGACAAAGCAACAACACCAATATGAATCGTCTACCATCAGTCTCCAGCCTGATGTCTCCTCCAGAAGCCAAACCTTATGACAGCTTCCACTCTACATTCTCCCCATCGACAATGTCCCAAGAGTCATCTTTCAATCAGGTCAAGCTTCCTCCTATCGCCGCTGATCGGAAGCGCACGCAGTCAGAAATGGACCTACCGTCGCCACCTGTCACTCCATACACGGGAAATAAGAAGAGGAAGTCAAATTCAGAGCAGATCGATAAAGATGTCATCGGCTCCTCCAGAGATCCAGTTCTCTTTCCTCGCAACGACTCAGTTGGGGATGTCGCCACTGATGAGCCTCTCTTTGGCCCTGTCCTCCCGTCCGCGGCGGAAGCGCTGGTCGACCAGCACATCACGTCGCACATGGCAAGGTTCGAGAACAAATTGAACAAACCGACGCGTGATGAGTATCTCTTGGCGCTTTCATGTGTACCCGTTGTTTCGACGCAATACAATCGCAACCCGGCAGCCTGGGCCAGACAGGAGCGGGAGACTCTGGAGCGTCAGCTGGGGATGATGAATCGATACCGTCCTGATGCAGTTGACACGAAACTGAAGAAGATCGCACCTGCACCTCCTAAGCGAACCGCAGTTACTCAACCACGTGTACAGCGAACGCCTCGAACCAAGCGCACGCCTAGATCTACACCGAAACAGAAGATACTGGATTCATTTGACGCGCCTCCTTCCTCTACTCCCAAACCTCCTCGGGTTATCGGCACAAATAGAGACGACACTGATTATAATTCTATCAAGGACTATTCTCCGCCAATAGAGACTCTTGGGGGTAACACGAAAGCTCTCAAGGCGGACTGGAAAGGTCAGATGCTTGATCTCAGCAACGATCCTGACCGCCATGCGCTTAACCCTGCTGAAATCAACCTTGCCGCTACTCTGCGCCTCTCGTGCGCCACATATCTCTGCAGCAAGCGTCGCATCTTCGAGGCTCGTGTTAAAGCGCTAAATATTGGCAAGGAGTTTCGGAAGACTGATGCGCAGCAAGCGTGCAAGATCGATGTCAACAAAGCCAGCAAACTCTGGACTGCGTACGAGAGGGTGGGCTGGTTCAAGCCGGAACATTTTGAAAAGTATCGAAAATGAAATACCCATGCGCTCTGGGGACCCACTCTCTATGCAACTCGCAGCGGCCTCACCCAAAGTGTGCTTTGTTTTCCATTCAAGTGGTATTGCCTACTCTTTCATTGTGGTTTCAGAATTTACGTACGACACTTTTTAAAGGCTGGTTGCTAGTATTTTTTTCTTTCTCCGTTCATGTCAAATATGGTCACCGGTGATTATCGGGTGTAGCGGGTCTCCGCTCGTCAGTCACCTTGCAGCAACCATATTGCATGATGCATGAGTAAAGCAGGTGTGGGACTGCCTCATGAGTTCAATCTATCCCTTTCTATCATCTGCAGTACTCCCCAATTTCTTTCCTAATGGTCCACCTTGTCTTCTGTGGCTCACATGAAGGGGCTTTCTGGAATTTCATCTATTTCCGCGTTTTGTTCAGTATGCATTTCCCTCGGACCAGGGTAGCTGAGGGTTGGCGTTTAGGACTTCAGTTGATGGTCAGATTGAGTTTCTCTCTTTTCCCCCCATTCTGTTGTGTTGTCGGGGTTTGTTGAGCTCGGGACGATGCACATGCCCAATACCCCAGGGAAGATCTTTGTCAATTAGTATGAGAATGGACAATTACTATTTTAAAAAAAAGAGCTTTTTGCAGCACGTAGTTTTGAGACTAAATAGAGCCTTACGCCCTTGTAGCTAGCAAAGTTTTCGATGATGGAAGTTCAAAAATCAAGAAAGCATGTATAGAGGGCGGAGCACTCCGTACTATGTATAGTAGTAGTGCGGAGTAGTTAGTACATTGCAGGGCAGGGAGTACTACTAGTGTACCCCGTAAATAGTGTCGACACCCAAAATGGCGGTCCGAAGTGGGCCGCGGGGCCATACTGCGCGCTCGACGGCGTCTGTCAGCGCCCGCTGCGGGCCTGGCTCTCAAGCACACGGGGGTGGACTTGGTAGAGAAGGTGTCTTGGACGCAGTACTCCGTATCCTCTGCACAACGTGCACCTGAAAAGCAGAAGAATCCTAGGTCTATTTCCTCCCTATTTAAATGGGGCTCTAGAACTTTTGACCATGATAATAATAGCAGCTGGATCTTCACGGGGTACGCAAGGAGAACACTCCGCCAGTCATGTTTTGATCATTGAGAAACCAAAGACAAAGATTCACAGAACAAGGAACTGGAGCATATGAGTTAAATATAAGAGAGCATGCAATCTGCATGGTGATATCTTTGCGTGGTTTGCCCTCTCTAGGTGCTGGAGAATAATTAAGCTGTCGTGCCCTGCGTTCTGGTCGGGTGGCGCTCAGGGGCCAGGTGGGCGAAGCCCGCGCCGGCCAACCGAACGTACTCCGTACATCAGCCTCGTCATCCACCGGTTCTCCGTAGTCTCAGCCTTCCCGAGACGACGTCCTCACAACCTCAACTTTCCCCAACCCTGACCTCGCCTGGAAATCAGTATATTGACCTTCAGATACGGGGGAACTTTTGGGCAACGATGTCCCAGACGGAAGTCGCTCGTGCCGAGTCCCTGGATGAACAGGATCCTCACTGGAGGGAGAAGGACGGCGATAGGAAACCAAAAAGCAGGAGACCGGCCAGTGCGGAACCCCGCCCCTTGCGCTTCAGCTACCAAGTTTCTTGATGCCATGTGCTCACAGAATTGATTAACCAGATACTGCTTTCCGGCAGCAGCGCCTGAAAGCCTGGCAGTGAGTTTCGGCGTGATGTGTTCGGACTGTGATTGCATTTGCTGATGTCACATCGTCAGACCGATCCTGACCCCCAAAACTGTTTTGCCTCTTTTCTTTATCGTGGGCATTATCTTTGCGCCTATCGGAGGACTCTTGATCTGGGCGAGTTCCCAAGTAGGTCTAATCCTTGTGTATGTCTAGTCTGTTTTCACCTGCCTCTGACATTATGCAACAATCAAGGTTCAGGAAATTGTGATAGATTACTCCGACTGTAAAGACGAAGCACCGTGGGCACCAGAAACATCTCCGATAGCAGACAGAGTCAGATCATCCTTCAAGTCTTCGAAATCGACTTCCATCCCAATGTGGCAGAAAAGATGGGAGAATAAGACCCTGAAAGGGACCTCACAGCGAAAGAATACGACTATCTGCTCGCTGTTTTTCGACATTCCGGATCCGATCGGACCTCCTGTGTTTCTGTACTATCGCCTGACGAACTTCTATCAGAACCATCGGAGATACGTCCAGTCTTTGGATTTGGAACAATTGAAGGGCAAGCCTCTCGACAACAATACCATATCTGGGAGTTCATGTGATCCATTGAGGATAGACCCAGTCACTAAAAAAGCATATTACCCCTGTGGACTAATTGCCAACTCCTTATTCAACGATTCAATCTCCTATCCGAATCTTGTTAATATCGGACCATATGTTATGACTAACAAAGGTATCGCCTGGGATAGTGACAAGGAGCTTATCAAGACTACTAAATATAAACCATGGGAGGTTGTCCCTCCGCCGAACTGGAAGGAGCGGTATCCGAACGGATATACCGACGATGACCCAATACCAGATCTTCATGAGGACGAGGAGTTCATGGTTTGGATGAGAACCGCAGGGCTGCCTACTTTTAGCAAGCTCTCACTGAGGAATGATACTGCCGCTATGGAAGCTGGGAACTACCGTTTGGACATCGATGACCGTAGGTGTTCAGTTCTATTTTCTTGCCCTCTTTTTTATTCCCTTTGATCGGCATCTAATAAGTATAAACAATAGATTTTCGAGTCACGGAGTACGGCGGTACGAAGTCAATTTTGATCTCCACGCGAACCGTTATGGGAGGCAAGAACCCCTTCATGGGGATTGCTTACGTTGTTGTGGGCGGTATTTGTATCGTCCTCGGTGCTCTTTTCACCGTTGCACATCTGGTAAAGCCGAGGTATGTGGCTGATCCCAATTTTCTGATAAACTTTTACGGAGCGAGTATGTTTATCGTTTCATAGGAAACTCGGCGACCACACGTATTTGACTTGGAACAGTGAACATCCCAGTACGGCCATTGCGACCGGGCGTGACGACAGACTTGGTTCGAACACTCTCTAAAATTTCTCTTGTACTATTTTCAATCTATCGTTCCACTTCTTGTGGGTCTGAATATGGGCCATTGGGTCAGTGGCGTTTCAAGGTTGTTTTTGCTTTTCTCTCACTGGATGCAAGATGTATTATTGCACGAATTCCTTCCTACCTCAACTTATCCGGCTTTAGAAATGGTTTCAGATCTTGGTTTGGCTTTCTTTATTTTTTCCCCCTAAATGATATGCGTCTCTGGAAGGAGTGTATCTAGCATGTGGTCGGCTGACCTGTCGCAATCGAAGTTCTCATCCCTGTTTTCCAACATTCCAGTCGCCTCACAACAATTGTGTTTGGTTCTACCTGATATTACCTGACCACATTCCGCGTAGCCATCAGCAACGGTTCTCGTCTTAAATGGCGCTTAAAACCGCTGCCGGCATGGAAGCGTTTAGGCCTTATACACCTTGAAAGCCAAGAAAACATGATGTATTGGCTTTTAGGTCTTCTCTGTTTGGACTTTACATTGGCGGGTTCACTGGTTTTCCGTGATGGCCTCAAGTTTCATCACGGCTTTTGTGGCACAAGCGTTCCGGGCGATTCACTTAAAGCTGAACATAGGCGCTTGAGCTTGATGGAAGCTGAAGCCGCTGTCGATAAGAGTGGGAGCAGGGAGACCCTGACACCAATAGAAATTGATACATGGTTTCACATTGTGAGTAGCGAGGCGCAAGCGGACCTAGTGACAGACGAAATGATCATGGCTCAGGTTAGTCTCGATCCTCTAATTGAACAGATAACTTTGCAGGTCTGACAGGAAGTTTTTCAGTTCTCTTATCTACAGCAGGCTTATGCAAACACAACTATCTCATACAAACTTCGTGGCGTCAATCGCAGAATTAATGATACCTGGGCCCGCAATGGCGATGATCTTGCAATGAAGACAGCTCTACGCAAGGGAACTTACAACACACTCAATGTCTATTATCAAACCGACCTCCAGGCGTCCCACGGTAATAACACGAGTACTGCTCGCAATGAAAGCAGTGATGCAAGTCAGGTGTCACATGAACTGTCCTCAAATCTCCTTGGCTTCTGTACACTTCCTACTCCCGATGTCAACGCCAGCAGCCCACGTTCCGACTATATCAAGGATGGCTGCAATGTACTCGCTGCAACCATGCCTGGCGGACCGCTAACACATTTCAACCGCGGCGGCACAACTGTACACGAGGTGGGACACTGGAACGGACTCCTGCATACATTTCAGGGAGAGTCTTGCGCGCCTAACAATGATGGCGATTACATCCCGGATACGCCACTGCAATCCGTGCCTACAGACGGGTGTCCTCGTTGGAAGGATTCGTGTCCCGACTCCTCTGGGTTGGACGCAATACATAATTTCATGGACTACTCGTCGGATGATTGCTACCAGGGCTTTACCAAGGACCAAGCCCGAAGAATGCGGAGCATGTGGTCCTCAATGAGGGAAGGCCGGTAACACTTAGCGGGGCGAAGCTGGACTATTTCACCATGTCGGTGTACACGTTGATTTTCTAGTAAATTTAAATTTCAATTCGGTAGTATTGCTTAATCCGAGGACGTTGCCTGATCGAAGGAGCCTCTATCATCATTCGATGGCACCCGATCATTCCTAACCAATTTGAAATAAGGGATGGTGTCCGCTTTTTCAAGACAGGAGGCATTTATGAATGACAGCGGAGAACAGAAACAAAACATGTCGAACTTCCATACCAATTCATGATAAAATACACTGTGCCATAAACTAGCGATGTGATCCTATTAAATTCTTCGCAGGAATTGATGTCAACATTGGTAATGTCCGAGAGAATGAGCTAACCCCGAGCGCGCTGCAGTCCAACATCCGATGTCGAGCCCATGGAGAAACAAACCGATGGCAATCTTACGTAGATCAGCGTTTCCGCTTCTTGCCTCGTTCCTCATCATCGAGACCGCTTTCTCTATCCTTTTTCTTGGCTTTTCTCTCTAGTTCATCCCAGTCCTCACCACTCTCCTCCTCGTCCGCACTGAGATCTTCGCTGGCTTCAGCACTAGCGTCATCGTCGAAGTCACTGTCATCCTCTGAACTTTCGTCCGACGCGGCCAGTTCAGATTCCGATAACTCGAACGCCGACTCCTCTTCTTCATCAGTGCCGTCTTCAGAGTCTGATTCGGCCGCCAAGAACGACCAACCGCCCTCAGCAAAGAAGCCGTGTGGATCGCTCACGACAGTCTTCATGATGGTGCTCCAGTTAAGATTGAGAGGCCCTTCTGTGAACGCAATGTCAACAGAATCGAGCCAGTCCTTGACGCCCTCCAGAGACTCGACAGGAATAGTATTGATATGCACCGGGGGCCTGTGGAAGTCCTTAAACACAAAGACCAGATCGAAGTTTTTGAGTCCGAACTGAAACAAAAGCAGAATTGTCAGCGAAAAGGGATCCTAACCCACTAAATGCATCTAATCAAGCTGCAGACCGGACTTACCTGTACTCTCTCCAAATGAGCAATCTCAATTTCGTTGAGAGTAATAACCAAGAAAGGTGGCTCCGTAAGCTGAACAAGTGCATCCGTAGTCGGTTGAATGAGGACATTGGATCTGTTCGGGACTCCATTAAAACCGATCTCTCGGAATGGGATGTCAACATCGACGCCCTCATCTTTCCCAGCATCAGAGATCTTCTCCGCAAAAGCTTTGAATTCTCGATCCAAGGCTGCTCTCCGCCGCCTTTCTTCCTGCTCCGCCTCAAATTCTTCTTCATCACCGTAACGGTGTTTCCGTCTGCGATTACCAGTCTCATCAAATTGCATTTCGGTAGCCTCACGATAGAACTGTACATCTCTGGTCTTCCTCTTGCCAATCATAATTGGCGTCTTAAGGTGAACATGGATGATCACGATCAACTCGTGAGCACAAGGCTGAAAGAAGAGATGCTTCACATTACTGAAAAGAACATCCACATGCTCACTGCGAAACGGTGATTGGTAACGAAGACCGTTCTGGTGTATTTCGACTTCTCCTGGGACACGTTTTCCATCCAGTGGCGGTCGTAGATAGACGTCTGGAAGCTTGGCAGGTCGACGATCTTTCATTTGGTTAGCCAGGACAAGATTACTAAATGTAGGAGATAACACATACTCCTTATTTCGATGAGCTTATCTTGCTCTACAACATCTTCCATTTCCTTTTTCTCCTGCTCCCGTCTCAGAGCATTCTTTCGCAGTTCCGTTATATCTTGCGCTACTTGAGCAAGCCTGTCATTGTCTTTGGACCTCAGAGTCAAATTCCTCAAAAAGTGTGCTGAGAGGTCCTCGAAGGGTTGATCATCTTTCCTGCCAACACCTTGGCCGGGGGACAGAAAATTAATCCGTAAATAGGCATATTCTCCTTCGTCGCTCTTACTAGCGTTTTTGATTGTGTTGATGTGGAATGGGACTGGCCGGCCCATGATCGGAACGATCACTGTGGAAGCTTTATGATCGACGTAAACTGTAAGGTCCTTCACTTTGGCTGGCAGCTGATTATCGCGCTTATAAGATTCAAAGCGCTTGAATTTCTTCTGAGTGACACCATTTTCGTCTCCAGTCGTGCCGGCGAATCGCTCTAGACCTTCTTTCACTTTCTTGGCAGCTAGTTCCTTTTGGTGCTCACGACGACGAGCCTCCGCACCTTCGTTAACCTGAGTCGGTCGCTCGGCGCGGAGTTTAGTTTTGGTAATATTCTTGCTTGCAATGGCGCTTGATCGCACTTCCATTTTTTCTTTGGCGGGCTTTTCTGGCTCTTCTTCGTCTCCGAAGTAGAAAGAAACCGAGTCCATATCGATGCCTGCATCCTTTGTAAAGATATGCGGACCACTTTCACCCACTCGAACCGTGTCTGTGATGACCATTGAATAGAGTGCATTCTTCTTGTCTTTCGGTTCCGGGTCTGGGACGTCAGTCAACCCAATCGTTATAGAGAGAGTCATGCCACTCTTCAGAATCCTGTTATTTTTGCCATTCAGCACCATGTTAGAGTCTCGGAGTTCAATCCCAATTCCAGCACCAATGTTCTTGAGAAAATGTTTCTCAAGATCAGGCTTCTTCGCTCGAACCATGCCTATTGCCTTGTTGTATAGGTCCTTGGCTACAGTTCCATCGCGCACGTCTTTCATCACCGCTTCATGAATGCTTAACAAGAAGCCATAATTGGTCTCCTGAGATTTGCTCGGATCAACTAGATAGGTCCGGGCAATAATCGAGCTATAGGTCTTGTACCGAATTCCGAAACCAGCAATGATGATACCCGCATGCAGGTTATTGGAGTCAGAAGTAGCAGTGAGCCTTAGATCGTAATTTCCACCACTCTGGATTACCGGACCGTAAGCCCAATCAATTTGCTGAGGATCGAACTCAGGTGGCAATTTTGGCAACTTATGGAAGAATTTCGCATCATCGATTTTAGCATCGACTTTCGCGGCGAGAGCCTTGTGAGTCATCTTTTTCTCTTCATCAAGCAGTTGCGACATCTCATCCACAAAGTATTCTGACATGAGACCGCTGCATGCTCGGGATGCATTACGAATAGATACCTGTCAAGATTTGTTAGCATTAAGACCAGTAAATAGGGACAAAAACGGCTCTCACCAGTTCTTCCGGGCCTTTCACAGAGAAAGCGGCCGAAGAGAGAGCGGGTGCAATGTCAACTTCTTCAACCTCTTTCGAGATATCCCCAAAGACACGCTTCCATTCATCTGCAAAAGGACCCGATGCGGTATCTTTCGGTAAAGTGCCAACCTTTTTCTGAAAGGAATTAGAGCAGTTCCGCGGCTGATATACAAAGATGGTAGTAATTGAGGCTTACCCCGGCCTCTTTGATGATGCCCAAGCACTTCTCAAAGGCTTTTGCCTTCTGCTCCGGGTCCTTTGTTATCGCCAGTATCTCTACCGGAATTTTGCCACCCTTTAACGGCTCGAGATGTTTTGCTGCAGTTGCGTAAGACGATCTATCAGTGATTTGCGGTCCACACGACTGTTATTTGTTAATCCAATCTGATCACGTACCTTTTTTCACGGTAGTCACTACGTACATCGCTTCTGTTGTAAAAACGAAGAGCGTAGCTGGAAACTCGTAGCCAAGCAACCAGAACTGACGGATGACAGCAGGTCAACAAACTGAAACCACTAGGTTTACAAGGGCTTTGAGACTGACTTACATGCATCGCATTGTTTTTCTGAAAGGAATTTGCCTCATCTGTCTTCCCCATAAGGATGACTATTGATCCCACTCCACCGAACACTGGATTCCCAGAGCGTCTGTCTGCTTTCCATGCTGCATAAAAGCTGGACAAACGATTGAAAAAACTGGTTTTGTCAATGACTATTTCCTCCGCCATGGTAAAGACACAGTCGGTGATGGGCTGTGGCGTTCAAGGTCAGCCACCGGTTGCCGATGATTCGGCACCCGCAAGAGCTGAGTGATGTGAACTGCAAGGATTGAGAAAAGAGGAAAAGGAAATATATTCACAACTAGCACTGTCGTACTCAAGGTACACTGGTGCTGTTGTAGCTCTGGAGAAAGAAAAGTAAGCTAACCAGTAACTGGCACGGAGATGCTCTTGAAGTTAGGTAGACGTGAAGCGCGTCGGACGGGTCCACTCGCGGGTAATCCAGGTGAAGCCCGTCTTTCCTCCTATAGACTAGCGCGTCGCGGTAGGCATTTGCACTGTTTGCCTCACAGGAGACGGATGGACCAACCGAGCCAGGTGCAGCCCATCTACTAGTATAGAGTACTCTTGCGAAACCACCATGACTAACGGTGTCTACCAGAGACTATCCGTTATGTCTCATTGATCAGTGCTTAAGTGTCTTGCTATTTACGATATTCTTCCCACCAGAAGGGTAGGCTGGCTGTATAATACTTTGGATCCACAGTTTCCCGTTTGACACTGCTCACAGTACGCTTTCTGTTTTATAGTGCTCATCTGAATCCCGTGATATTCTCTGTATCTGTTCTTTTCTTTCGACATCCCTAATGGAGGCTATTCTTATTGCTACTCTCTGGTCCTCGAAAAATGTTCCCTTCTGGCAACCCGCGGAATTTTGACGAGTTCGACGATTCCGATCCCGATGCTTCTCGCAGACACCAACGCAATAATGCAGCTACCGGGGCATCTGCTGCTGGAGTTCGTGCCATTAGCGCTCAGATGGTGGCCTTCTATTTTAGAGCTCCTATAAAGGCCTTTTTTCGCGCCCGATTTGAGTATAAAGCGTCCCTGCGTTCTCGTTAAACAAAACATACTAACATTTTCTTAGCTACATGGTACTTTGTCTTTCAGAACTCCTGAGTGGGTGTTAAATGCCGACTAATAGATTTATGCACGTCTTTTTTAGGCCTTTGCTCGAGCAATAAACCCCCGGGTGGCCGAGGGAGGATGGTCTCTATACACCACCACACCTGGTTTGCTTGCCCATGCTGTTCGAACTTACGGCTGGCGCTTCATCCCAGATCAAGTCTTACCTCCTTTGTTGGCGAATGCAGGGTAGGTCCACCTTCCTGTTTGCGCTCGGCAACGCATCATAACTCTGACTCTACGCAAACAGCGTCGGCGCTGTTCTTTATACATCTTATCTCCAGGTTCTCAGTGCCCTCCACGAACCTACGTCGCAGGGTGTAAAGCGGGTCTACCCGCCTCCTCGATTTTCTGAAACGTTCGCTGCTGGATTTGTTGCTGGGACTGTACAGTCCATTGTTGCTGCGCCGTTGGATGCCCTTCAGGTCCGGTTGCGAACAAAAGACATGTTGGAAGGCCATTATAGCAATATGTGGCAATATGGGAGGTACAAGCTTCAGGAGATTGGCATTCGCGGCATTTTTGCGGGATGGAGTCTGTCCTTCTTCCGAGACTCCGTTGGATATGCCATCTTCTTCTCCTGTTTCGAGTATATCAAATCGCAAGCGTACTACTCATTTATCACCCGTTACTATGCGCCTCTGCATCCTCATAGCGTGCAGAGGATGCCATCGCCAGGCACTAGTGACAGTGGAGTACCGCTCATAAAACCGCACTACGCGCTGGAACCTTGCTTTCTGATGCTAGCAGGAATTGCGGCATCAGTCGCACAGCAAGTAGTTCAATACCCGTTGAGCGTGCTCCAGAAGCTGCACGTGGGACGACTGGAATATCTCGACCAACAAGCAAGTGTCGTCCAACTTAGACAGCAGATGATACGACATTATTTCCACGCTTATCAGGAGACGTTCAAACGGTGTCAGAAAAAAGCAGCCCGTATTGGGTGGTGGCGTTTGCTATTCAGAGGGTTTGTGGGCAATACTATCCGCCAGGTGCCTAGCACCAGCGCCGGCCTGGTGATCTTCGAGCTGGTGCGGCGTAAATATGCCAGCGCGACCGATGCGGTACACATCCAGAAGGATGGGTACGATATCCTTTTGAACTAAAAGGAATACGACTTCAGGAAGCTTAACGCAACGAGTACAAAGTATGGTTGATACGCGTGAGTATATAGAGTGCATGCATGTACAGTACATAAATAAAATAGATACCCTTGCGATACAGGGACCAATCAATTTTGGTGGCATAAAATTTGACCGACTGCAGGGCCACAGGTTACCACAATAAGCTCTGAGAAAACAAGTTCAAGAACAGACTACTCAGTACCTCTGTATGCTGTAGTATGACACGGGGGGGTGGATACAGTGCTGTAGCTATCTGGCCGGGAGTTACATGGCCGGTCGGCCATAGGTACCTATGGGACCGTAGGCCATACACCACGGTTCTACCGGATATGTAGTATTGACAAGAAGCAGCCCTGTACTCTGTATATAGAGTAAGCAGCAGAGCACCTGGGACTTCATGCTTGTATCTAGCGCATAGTGCCTTGTAATCCTACTGTGTAAGACAATAAAGCCCATAGCTGACTGACTGTTCACATTTCATACCCCGCAGATCATCCTTCTCATGCTCCACTACTGCTGGACCTGCAAGTGTTGATTGGATTATGCCTGAGGACCAGCGAGACGGGAGATGCTAGGAATACGGAGTACTGGAGTAATAGCGATCGTGCACGGAGTATCTGTACCCAGTGTATGCGGTGGTCAAGCTGTCATCTGTATCCATCACCTGAGCATATGAAAGTTTGGAAAGTCCCGTGACATACAGTGGTAAACAGTCAAGTCCGCAGAAAGGAAGGCGAACACCACATTAAATTCGTTTGTGTATTGTAGATTTGACGGCCTTGATTTCCCAGTTTCACAGACTCCTTAAGAACTGCAACAGACATATTGTACTCCATAGATTTGAAAGAGCAGTTCACTTGCAGTGACGTGGGGGGGGGGGGGGGGTGGGCGGCACTACTCTGTGCCAGGTATTTTGTAGATACCTCCCCCGGGCCCATACAGGGCTATACTAGTTAGTATATTAGGTAGCCATACCGCTGGTTGCGGCAGCACTCCAGCTTCAGTCTCCACCCCAATTTTCTGGGGTTGGCGCCGGTCCCCTAGTCTCTCACCTGATCTCCTCTCCAACGTCCTAGACTAATACTCCGTACTCCAGTCCGCAGTACCAGAGTATCGGTTCTTTCCCCCGTTCACCGAGTACCCCAGATCTCATCTCCCGCATCTTCCATCTCGACCAAGCAGGCCTGTCTGTTTTTCCTACATGTACTGTGTACCGTGTTAGCTCCGCAGCCAGCGATTCTCCTCTCTGTCTGCAATGTGCGATCATCTACTCATCTAGACTACTTCGTCATCTTGCATCGTTGGCCCTCCACTTGTCTCGTGAGCGGGTTCCAAGGTTGAATCCCACCATTCCCGCTGCTGCTCTAGTTGCTCTCGCCTGCGCCCTCCTGCTGCTACTGGCTGTCTCCTGCCCTACAGGTCGAGAGCGTGCAACGTGCAACGTGCTCCTTGCTTCGGCCTCATCCCCGTCCCAAGACGCCAACCATCACGGCCTCTACCGAGCAAAACAGCTCTCCATAGAAACCCCTTCTTCGGTGTCCACCTGAGTTCTCAGAGCACACCGTTGCTGGGATCATCAAACTCTCTTTGTCAGCGGGCCCTCCCACCACCAGCCTTCTCGCGATTCCGCAATCAAAACCTCTTTCCCTTGCGGATAGGGCTGCTAAGATCAGCAGCCCGTCATCACCGCCACCATTCCTCCCACAACTCCCCCTCGACCAC